>NC_056741.1:886948575-887257325 GCF_019279795.1 Protopterus annectens | reverse complement strand
CTATAACTGAATTGTGATAATATCTGGAAATTACACTTCGCAGTCATAGCAGAATTCCCAGAACTTCTATCCTCAATCTGCATTTCTCTTTATCTTGATCTTAACCACTTCTCCAGAAAGTACAGTTGTGTAAAATCTTACCATAATGGTAGATGTCCTTGCTTTCACTGCTGCAATATTCCTTACTAATGGGGATTCCCTGCTGTAAAGCTTTCCGTCCAGCCAGTTTACAAAAGTTTACCATTGCTTTAAGGTACTCTGAACGTCACCTGCGCACTCCTTGCGTAAGGTTGGGCATAAAGGTGACGTTCAGGCGTACCATCCTCAGAACAGATTGCCCCAGTAGCAACAGCAGTCCAAGGAAAACTAAGGAGAATCTGCACAGCCAGGAAGGGAAAAAGACTAGGGGAATGGAGGGAGGGAATGAATACTGCAGCTGTGAAGGCAAGGACATCTACCGTTATGGTAATATTTTACACAACTATACTATGTCTGTACAATCACCGCTGCAGTATTCCTTACTAATGGGAGAGTGCAAAAGCTCAAGAAGAAACCTGGGAGGAGGAAGCAGCAGAGCCCTCCTAGAAGCCATGAAGAATGGCAGCAGCAAAACCAGCCTCGAGCTCTGGAGATGCCATCCAACTGGTAATGTTTGGTAAAGGTATGCACAGAAGTCCAGGTAGTAGCTTCAAGAATAGAATTAGCATCTAAGTCTTTGAAAAAAGCACCAGAAGAAGCCACAGCTCTAGTGGAATGAGCCTTTATAGAAGAAGGAAGGCCCTCGCCATGAAAAGTGTAACAAAAGGAAATAGCCTTTGAAATCCAAGTGGAAATAGTTTGCTTGGAAACAGCCAAACCTAAAGACCTAGGATGAAAGGAAAATATCCAAATAAAATCTGAGCTGTCTATGCACATCTAAGGTATGTAGCATCCTCTCAGTGTCAGATTGTGGAGAGGGAAAAATGTAGGTAAATTACTAGACTGATTAAGTGACAACTCATTAATCACCTTGGGCATAAAAGAAGGATTAGTACGCAAGGACACCTTGTCCTGATGAAATATAAAAAAGGTGGACAAGCCATAAGGGCTTGCAAATCAGACAGCCGTCTGGCAGAAGTAAGAGCTAACCAAAAAACTGTCTTCCAAGAAGAATGTTGCAAGGAAGCTGAAACAGCAGGCTCAAAAGGAGCCTGAATCAATTTTTCCAGAACAAAATTAAGATCCCAGGGAGGAGGAACAGGCTTCCTGGGAGGTCTAATATTAAGGACACCTTTAAGAAACTGCTTAGCCTCAAATCTAGAAACTAACAGGGGAGCTAAAGGCAGACAAGCAGAATGAGATGATAAGTGAGCCTTAATAGAAGAATAGGCCAAACCAGCATTGAGCAACTCACACAAATAAGAAAGAACCAAAGGAACATCCCCAGAAAGTGGGCTCAGGTCATGAGAAAGACACCAAATAGAAAACCTCTTCCATTTGGATAATTAGGATTTCCTAGTGGTAGGTTTCCTGGCCTCCTGCAGGACCTGCAGAACATCCTCAGAAAACAAGTGCCTATGAGGAATCAAAACCCTATCACCCACAGTGTCAGTTGAAGCGTGGACAGGTGAGGATGGATGAGAGACCCCTCACCTTGTGTGAGGAGATCCACCCTGTGAGGTAAAGTGTGATGATTTCCCCTGGTGAGATGCAGAAGTAGAGGGAACCAGTGCTGCCGCAGCCAAAAGCGAGTCACCAACAAGATTTCAGGAGCATCCTGCTGAATCTTGAACAGGACTCTTGGAATGAGAAGAAGGGGAGGGAATGCATAAAGAATCATCCCCTTCTAAGAAAATGAGAAGGCGTCCACCTCCCATACCAGAGGACCTGGGACTCTGGCACAAAACAGAGGAAGTTGTCTGTTCATAGGGGAGACAAAGAGATCTACTTAAGGAATACCTCACTGATGAACAATGTCCAGAAACACATCTCTGTCAAACATACATTTGTGGGATTGAGTGAAGGACCTGCTCAGATTGTATGCCACAATGTTCCAATTTGAAGGAATGTGAACTGCCTAAGAATCACACGATATTGGATACCTAGATCCCATACCAGAAGTGCCAGCCGGTAAAGACGGTAGATCTTGTACCCCCCTGTTTGTTGATATACCACATAACTGTGGTATTGTCCGTGAATATCTTGAAACACCCTGCAGAGAAGAGAGGATGAAAGGCCTGAAGAGCCAGCATAAGAGCCCTCATCTCTTTGATGTTGATGTGCTTCTTCTGTTGATGAAGCGACCACATGCCCTTAACCCTCAGGGAGCCAAATGTTGCTCCCTGTCCCACATCTGAAGCATCTGTGAACAGATCGTGAGAGGGAGGCAGAGGCTGAAACAGGAGCCCTTGATTCAGAGAGAATTGCTGAATCCACCACAGAAGTTCGACCTTGAGACACAGGAGAAGAGGAACAGGAAAGTCTAGAGGATGTGCATGCTGAAGCCACACCAACTTCAGAATCCACTGGAACTTCATCTGGAGTCTGGTGGAAACCATGAACCCCAGAGCTCTCAGAAACTCCCTGGCTGAAATGGAGGCCAGGGGAAGAAGAGTCTGAAAGAAAGAAATGAGTTAATGCCTTTGGAGGAGGCAGGGATGCCAGCATTGGCACCGTTTGAAACCTGCAACCCAGAAAGACATGACCCTGAGAAGGAGTCAGGGAAGACTTGTTGAAGTTTACTGTAAACCCCAGGCTCTGAACAAGTGAAATGGTAAAATGAAGAATTTGCAAAATGACCTCTGGAGAAGATGCCTGAATCAGCAGGTCATTCAAATAAGGAAAGATTTGGATCCCTTGAAACCTGAAAAATGCAATCACAGGAGCAAGGCATTTGGTGAACACCCTTGGGGCAGTAGAAAGGCCAAAGGGCAAAGCACAGAACTGAAAATGCCCGGAAGCAACAGAGAAACACAAATCTCCTGAAAAGACGATGGATCAGAATATGGGGATAAGCATCCTTGAGGTCCAGAAACACCAGAAAGGCCTGAGGGAGCAAGAGAGGAAAAACGGACTTAAGGGCCAACATCTGAAAGGAAGGCACCTTTAGAAAGGTGTTCAGATGGGAGAGGTGTAGAAAAGGTCTCCAAGTACCTTCATTTCTGGGCAGTAGAAACATTCTTGAATAAAAGCCTTTCCCCCTTTGGGACACAGGCACTTCTTGAATATTACCCTGAGACAAGAGGTCTCAAAGAACCTCTGGGGAAAAAAGGAAACTTTTCCCAAGGAGGCTGAGGAATGCCCATAAAAGGAGGACGGGAAATACAAACCATGAAGTACCCTTGATGAATGATTGACAAAACCCAAGAATCCTGAGTAATCTGGAGCCAAACAGAAAGAGAAAGAGAAAAGCAAAGAGACAGAGGAATGCGGCTGGGAATGGGTGGATAGTCAGGCAGTACCGGGTTTGTCAGGAAAGGAAGGCTTAAGAATCCCTGCAGTCTGAGTGGCCTTAGAAGGAGGAGTCCATTTACTACTCTTTTTACCTTTAAAAGGAGGGCAAGACTGCCTACGAACAAAGGCTGGCTTAGAAGGGTAGTTCCACTGAAATTTAGGCACAGGAGAAACAAAGACATGCTTAAGCTTCTGTAAAGCCCCTCCCCCTTGTCCTGAAGAGACTTAAATAAACCAGCAGCCATTTCACCAAACAAAAGAGTATTATCCAGAGGAGCATCCAGCAACTTAGGCTTAATATCATCAGGCAAAGGTTGAAGCTGAAGCCATGAATATCTCCTCAGAACCAAACCAGAAGCAACAGCCCTTGAAGAGGTATCTGCAGCATCATAACTCCATTTGATAGAATGATGAACTACCTGAGAGGAAATCCCAAGCAAGGAAAGAGCAGAAGATTTACCCTCAGAGTCTAGAACATCAGAAAGAACCTGACAGGCCTAAGAAAGAAGAGCCAAGACATACCTAGAGATATTGGTCTGATAATTAATAGGCGTAAAAGCTAGGGTAGATGAAGTATAAAATTTCTTACCCAGCCTATCCATGGTCCTACTGTCCTTGTCAGAAGGCAGTAACTTGGATGAAAGAAGCAACTGAGTGGCTTATCAGAAGCTATAGACACCACAGAGCGGTCAGCACCAGGACATTTAAACAAAAAGGAACAATCCGCAGGCACCCTGTAAAACCTATCAGACTTCCTGGGAGCAGGGGGCAGAGAATCTGGTGCTTTAGAGGCAGTGGAAGAAACATCCACTAAAGCAGGCAAAACAGGAGGAATGGCCGCAGGTTTAAGAGATTCCATTTGCAATAACTCATAGTACCTCTTATGGATATCTGAAACCTGGGTACAATCCCACTTAAAGTCCACCATCCTAGAGATCATGTCCCTAAAGGAAATTTCCTCAGAGGGATTATCAAGAGTATGAGAATCCTCCTCCTCAGATCCGTAGTTTAAAGGAGAAGGAATCTGGGCAGAATAAGCAAGGGAGTCATCATCAGAATATACCTCAGAAGAATGGAATTCCCTGGGCCTTTTAGGGGAAGAGGCAGATCAAGGAGGAGCAGGAACTGAAACCCCTTGAGGAGGCCGCAACAACAGTAAAGCATTAAATAACCCCTGAGTAAGGCCTGCCACTCACTTTGTGGATCCCTTGGAACAGAAAAAACATGGTTAGTTTTCTGTTTCTTCTTCAAAGGGACAGCCATCCTGGAAACCTGAGAAGGCCCAGACTCAGGACAGCATTCCACAACTGCGGTATGAACCTCTTTCCTAAAGAGAAACTGTGGAACCCCACTAGACCTCTCGGAAACAGTCAACCGTGGTTCCCTCTGGCCCAAAACGGATGCCTGCAAAGCCACGTCAGATGTGCTGCCTGCCAGATCCTCACTGGCCTCCAACCCAGAAAGGGAAGAAAGCCTACTGTGAAGAGTTTTGGGGACAAACGCTTGACAAATTGAACAAGACGTATGGTAGTGAGCAGCACCAAGGCAAAAAAGACAGTTATCGTGGCAGTCTTTATGGGGAATCAGTCTCCCACACTGACATTTACCCTTCCTAGATGACATTAACTCCAAACAGCACTAAACAAACAGAAAAAGGAACCAAAAACCCAACTGTGTACTTATCTGCAACTGTGAGGACTCCAGCAAACAGGAGTAAGCACAGAAAAGCCAATAAACAGAAAGACTGTTAAAAAAAAAAAACAGATATATGCAATAGACCAGCAGTAAAAACAGTGTTTGGACTGGTGGCAAAGAAGTTCTGAGGATGGTACACCTGAACGTCACCTTTATTCCCTACCTTACACAAAGAGTGTGCATGTGATATTGAATGTACCTTAAAGCAATGGTAAACTTTTGTAAACTGGCTGGACAGAGGGCTTCACTGTGGGGAATCCTCATTAGTAAGGAATACTGCAGCAGTGAATGTAATGACATCAGATTATCTTCTAACTCGTGTCTCAAACTCAGTTTGATGTAGGGCTGGCTTTCAACACTGTGGTGATGGTAACACAGGACATTCTGTATTTAACTCCCTGAAATGTGTGATGTGTTTATCAACTCTGAAGTGAATAACATAGTCATGTTAGCTCTGTTAGTTTTACTGAATATTTAGAAATGCTTCTCATTTGTACTCATTCTTTCCTGTATGAACAGTTTTATCTGCACTGGGTTTATCATGATCCCAAAGAACTATAGTTACAGTTTTCTTTCTTGAGAGTTGTGTAAAATGTCTGCTAAGTACCATACTGGCACAGAGAGATAAAGCCTTGACTGTGACTCAGTTGACCCAGGTTTGACTAAAGATTTGGGTGCTGGAGAAGCCATCCAGGGGTAGGTGATAGCTGATATCAGCTCATTTATTCCTAGATAACAAAAGAACAGAGTTGGTGAGTTGTGAGGAGCCCAGGAAGATTACACTAGGTGCATAGCTTCAGATCACCATTGGAACTGCCTAGCAGTATACATGCTGTAGCCAAAGGCAGTACATGTGTAGGACCACACATGCACATGTAGCCTGACATTTTGGTCTGTACCACACTGACAAATTAAGCAAATTGCCAATGGAATGGCAAAGGGAACATTACAATAAAATAAATACTATGTGAAACACTGAGGATGGTGCAATACTTGGAGGATACCTAATCTCTGGCAGCAAGTTTTAATAGAGATGGCTTTGGTCTAGCTGGAAAAGCTAGGCACTGTCTCCTGACTGGAGATGAAAAAGGATCCCTAGTGGGTGATGGCATACATCACTGTACAGTACTTTGGCCCAAAAATGACCAAAACAGTGGACAACTAAGAGTCGGTTATCAAAGTGTGAGGAAGATTTACATGCTTTGTCTATGAATAAAATTTGATAAGGTGGTAAGGCATTAGAGGCATTCTGGGGACTGAGGAAACTCCAAAGGTAGGGCTTAAAACTGGTAGTAATTGCTGCTCATTAAGAATTTGGGTACTTATGTATTATTGCAACCAGATTCTAAACCACTGTGTGACTTCATGTTAGGATGGTAGAGACTGACATCAGGTACTTCCTATCCTTGCCTGGTGTGTCGCAGCCCTCTGAAACGAAGATCCGGTAAAAGATTACTTTTTTTTTTTTTTTTTTTTTTTACTGTCAAACATTTACTGTTATCCAGTGAGGTTTTACTTCATGCCTGGCTGCAGCTGGTTACAGAATGAGCCAAATGGGATACAGAGTAAAATGGAATTGCCCAGTGTTGTCGTATTTTTACTGTTTATCAGGAAGGCAAAAGCAGCGTTTGCAGCTATACTTCATCGGGCTAAGGCGAAATACATGTTTTGCTTGTTTTGTCCAACAATTTACAGTTATTACCCCCAAACCAATCATGTTTTTATCTGTTCTTGTCTTACTCCCTTTTGTCCATGGCAGCTACCTTGACTCTCTTCTTAAGAGGTACAGAACCATACAGTGCCAAAAAAAATTCTGGCATCTTTCTCATTAGCAGAATGACTGCATTACATTGAACAAGGGAAAAAAAGAAAACTGCATTTATTTATTTATTTGGTTGTTTTTTTATTTCGCATTTCTTTACCATGAATGTCTAGCTAGGCAATAACCCTTTCTCAACAAAGAGCCATGGAGAAAAGTGACACCATTAGATAAATTTCACAGATTCTTTTTTTTTTCTGTGAAAGTGTCACTGTTATCCAAGGAAGTTTTATTTTATGGCTTCCTCACCTTGTTTACAGATGTGGGATTTCTTTTATGTTGCGAAAATGAGCCAAACGTGAAGTCACAGAGTTGTTTAGAATCTGGTTGCGATAATACGGAAGCACCAGAATTTGAAATATTTTCTGTTACATTTTCAAGTCTTGATTCACATGTAAACATCAAACAAGTCAGAGGAGATCAGTCTTCTTTGAATAACTGTAGGATTAGAAACTATGGGACAGGCATCTGAAGTTCCCTGTACACAATAAGTTGTTTCAGATCAATGATATCCAAAATGGACTCTGTTTCTAGTTATGACAGGATTTTAGAAGAAATGGCAGTAGAATCCTTGGACTCTGGACATTTTTTGGAGTGGGCTAGTATGTATAGTTATTTCTTGGAAATATTAGCGACTTCTAGCTGCATCTGAGCATTTTGGTTTGGTAATTGAAATAACTTAGAGTAGCATGCCGCTTGTCTTTGACCAGTCTATGTATAGAGTGCCTATTCTTTATGTGTTCTAAATTCTACCACTCACTGTAACTGCTGTTTAGTTGTGTATGTTTGGCAGGGGGATAAGTTCATTGGGAACTGGCCTGCTTTCTCTGTGCAAGGCAAAATAGTGGAAAATTTGTATTAGGAATCAGATTCTGCTGTAAAAGCCAGTACAGAACTGTGGTGGAGCACCTGCCTGTATAAGGAAGGTGTCTCTACTATGAAAGAGAGGCTTCTCTTTCAGTATGTTATTATTCTCCTTTCATCTTTTGCCCATTGAGGACATTTTGTTTCAACATCCTATTAGTTGTTGTTGTTGTGTCTTTCGACTTTTCCCGGTTAGAGGTCGCCACAGCGGAACTCCGGTCCGCTAATGATTGGCACTAGATTTTTACGTGCCGAGTTGCCAGCTCTGACGCAAACCTTCAATGAAGGTACGCCCATTCATGCATGTCTCTACACAGAAGACGCTCTAGCTGAGAATCGAATGAGACAACGTCTTACTGTGAGGTGACAATGCTACCGCAGCACCACCACCGCAGTCGCATTAATATACATGACTGAGTGATGTGGTTTTACCTTCTGAATGTAATTCTGTACAGAATCTGTAAAATACTGACATATGTCATATCATTGCTAGAGCCTTCCTGTGTTCTGAAAGAGTGCTCTTCAAACTATCTGGAGATATACAGAGCTGAGTATATTTTTCTGGCACTTCAGAGTTGTGTACTGCTAATTGTTGTTTGACTAATTTTATATCATTGCTGGCTGACTTCAGAGTTGTGCATTTTGCTTCACTGTATTGTTTTTTCAGATCTCTGCTGAAGGTGTTTCCCCCCCTCCCCCTATTTCTCTGTGTCTTAAGTTGGTATAACTGGTTACATCCTGTGTGTTATCTGACCATCTCAAGGATTACTTGCATAAAGTTAGACCCTCTTAGTAAAAAAGTCTGCATATCATTGCTAGAGCCTTCCTATGTCCTGAAAGAGTGCTCTTCAAACTATCTGGAGATGTACAGAGCTGAGTATATTTTTCTGGCACTTCAGAGTTGTGTACTGCTAATTGTTGTTTGACTAATTTTATATCATTGCTGGCTGACTTCAGAGTTGTGCACTGCTATTTTTGCTTCACTGTATAGTTTTTCAGATCTCTACTGAAGGTGTTGGTTTTCCCATACGCACCCTCCCTATTCCTGTGTTGTTGTTTAAATTTGGAGTTTTTTTGCAGTTGCCCACCCCCACTGTAGATTTGATCTGGGACACTCCCGCCAGTCACATCTATTTACCTCATTCTACCTAATAGACTCCTTCTGCATTGTTTTTAGTCATTTTTAATTTAATTGCATTTTTTAAACTGTTTGGTCTAACATTGCTACATACTCAAGTGTGCTAGCTTGCACTGCATTTGAATTGTTTTGACTGCTGTTTTAGCTACTTTTCTGTATATAAAAAAAAATTCCTTTCCTGTAACTAGTGTAGTCCAGATTCAGATTTGCTCTATCCAGGACTGTATGTAAGCTTCTGAGACCCCCCAAGCGTTTTGTGTTGGAGTGAAGCCTTCTAGCTTATCAGTGGGATTGGTAAGCACTAGGTAACCTATCTACCACATAAGGAGTGGTTCTGGCCCAGAAATTGTAGTTATTGGCCGTTTGGGCAGTTTTTCCATCTCTCTCAACTTTCTGATTTAAAAGCCCACATTTGCACTTGTTTCCCCCCTTTCCTGTAACTAGTTTAGTCCAGATACAGATTCTTACTTTTAGCACTTGAATTTGCTTATTCGTGATTAGCACTTGTTCAGAACTTGTAAGCACTAAATAACCTACTAATTACTACAGCACTCAACCTTCCTCATTACCTAGAGGAAAACAGTTTTGGTACTTACTTTCCTCACTTGCTTAGAGAAAAACAGCTCTTATACTCACTTTCCTCACTTATCTAGAGGAAAATAGTTTTTTTATTCAGGCATGTCCAAGGGTCAGCTCCCAGTGTTCTCTCCTGTCTATCTGATGAATCTGGGCATCTTGGGGCAATGTAGAAATTGCCTCATGTACACAGACAACCCTTTCCTCCTACCACCCAACACTACAACCTGTGAGAGATGCACTTATTTAGCCAAACTGCAGGTAAAGCTCTCTCCAATCAAGACTGAACTTGACAGTCAAGAGGAGAAGGTAAACACTTGCACCACACCACACTCATCACATAGTCTCACTAAATCTACACCACCAAAATCCACACATAAAAACACAAAAACATTCACGGAGGTTCTCAATAATAATCTGCTCAAGCAACAGAGACCTCCAAAGCAGAAATGCAAGCAACCTCCACCCCCCCAACACAACCCAAATGGCACATAGCCCGCAGACTCAGTGTGCCACTCAACCACAACCAATAAGGCAAAACAACGTACCCAACACACTAGTCATAGGCGACTCTATAGTCAGGCACACTGATGTCCCACTCACCAGGCTAAACAAGGAGAAGGTTACTGTCAGTTGCCAGGATCCACCACATAACCCACGCACTCAGGTCACTCCACAACAAGTACAAATATGACTCTGTCATTGTCCATGTTGGTGTGAACGACCTGAGACGTACCTCTGTGGACTACATGAAAAGAGACATGGAAGAGCTCTCCAATCTTGTAAGCCAGGCAGGTATGACCCTAGCCCTGAGTTGCATTCTGCCATCACCCAGAATGATGCCGCAGTACAAGGACAAAATGATTGACTTCAACAATTGGCTAAGCTTCTGGTGCCATTCTAAAGGGATGCAGTATCTGCCTGCCTGGGATGACATGGTCGACAGACCACATTGCTTTGCCAGAGATGGCCTGCACCTGTCACCCCTGGGATTCCGGATACTGGCTAAGGTTCTTGCCACCCCTATAGTGCCTTTTTTAGGAAAGGTTCAAATGACAAATTCACCACCGTAACAGGAACAGGCAAGCAAAAACTGAGGGTGATGCTACTCAATGCTGGAAGTCTAAATCTCAAAATGCACTCACTCGAGGCACTCCTTAAAATGGAGAACATCGATATCTGTGCAGTGACTGAGACCTGGTTCAAGGTTCCAGAGAGTACCCCTGCACTACCAGGCTATAACTCATACCACACATTTCGGCCATGTAACCTGGACTGGAACACCAAAGGCGGAGGTGTGTCCATATTCATTAAGGATATCCATACCTCCAGGCTAGTTGCTCAGCATAATGCAGCTGAGGTTATCCAAGTGCAACTAACTCTGGGCAAAACTGCAATCCAAATTGTAGCTTGCTACAGATCACCCACCATGCCCCAGGATTCCCACTCCTCTTTTCTTGATGTACTGGAAAATATTAGGGTTCAACCAAACACCCTAATAATGGGCGATTTCAACTACCCCCCCCCCCCATTAACTGGGAAAACTACTCATGTACCAACTCCTTCACTCAACGCTTTCTGGAATTCATAAACTCCAATGCCATGGATCAACTTATCCACACCCCCACCAGGGGCAACAATATCCTGGATCTAGTCATTACCAATATGAGTGACCGGTGTTCCACACCTGAAGTCAACGCCTCATTGGTCCACTCTGACCATAAGCTAATTACCCTAGATATCTACATCTTGCCTCCACCCCCCATTAAGGAAACCATGGTAAAAAATTTCTCCAAAGCCAACATCATGCTTCTTAAGACAGAAGTGGTGAACTTCATGACACCCATGTAGATGGACAATACAGTTACGACTACTGAATCCTACACAATTGTACTTTATAAGCACTTACATGAGTGCATGGATCATGCTATCTCAAACAGAACCAAGACGCTATCCTCCAAAAAAAGGAAGCCAATCTGATGGTACCCTGCCATAAACAAACTGTACAACAGAAGGAAGAAACTCTTGCAAAAGAGAGTAAAATCCCACAAGTGGAGGAGCTCCCTGGTCAGCCTCAGTAAGAAGCTGCGATCCCTGATAAAATCCTCCAAAGCTAGTTATGAAAACAAAATCGCCACTGATTCTAAAGACAACCACAAAATATTCTATAGCTATGTCAAGAATCTCAGTGGCAACACTCAGATCTGCTTTGAGTTACAGCACAATGGCACTAAATATAGAGACCCAACTGATATTGCCAACATCCTGGAAGATAGGTTCAGTGCTAACTTTACCCCCCTCTCACCCTCTAAAGAGCCCATCTCTATACCAGAAGAATGCAAAGTTCCTGTAATCACGGCTGCACAGGTAAAAACCACACTCTCCAAAGCCAAGAACACAGCATCCATGGGACCAGACAACATCCCAGGCTGCGTTCTACACGAACTACAGAATGAACTGGCACCCCACCTAAGTACCATGTTCAATCATAGCCTCACCTCAGACTTTGTGCCTGCTGAATGGCGCACAGCAACGGTTATCCCACTCCACAAGGGGGGAGCCACAACGGACCCCGGCAACTATCGTCCCATTAGCCTGACGAGCCTGGTCTGCAAGGCCATGAAACGTATCATCATGGAACTTATAAACAAATATGTTGGTAATCTCCAAACTCTGGATCCCACGCAGTTTGGGTTTGTAAAAGGCAGATCATGTCTCCTAAACCTGATAGACTTCTTTGAAGCAGTCACCAAAGCCGTAGACAAGGGAAAGGTGGCTCACACAGCCTAACTAGATCTTGCCAAGGCTTTTTACACCATCCCCTACTCTGGAATTATAGATAAACTCAATAAACTAGGTTTAAATCCCTATGTCACAAGATGGGTTGCCAACTGGCTCACTGACAGAACCCACACTGTTAAAGTAGCAGACTCCAAATCCGACTTCAGGCCAGTGACAAGTGGAGTACCACAGGGTTCAGTCCTGGGTCCTCTCCTGTTTGGTATCTACTTCTCCGAAGTACAGGCTAACACAGAAGGTCTTTGGCTAACGAAGTTCACAGATGACTGCAAACTAGGAGCCATAATCGAAACTCCTAACGATGTGGACATCCTACAAAAGGGCCTCACTGAGATGGATGCCTGATGTCAAATCCATGGCCTCAAGCTCAGTGCCAAAAAGTGCATTGTCATCCCCTTTGGTAAAAACTCTGTACCCATGAACTACAACATAGGCAGTAGTATACTTAACACTGAAAGTGTGATAAGAGACCATGGGACACAGGTGGACAGTAGTCTCTCCTTTGATAATCACATCGCCGTAGTAGTCAGGAAATCCTTCTACGTGGCACACCTCATCACAAAAGGTTTCTCATCCAGAAAAAAAGAGGTCATAGTTCCCCTCTACTCATCACTCATTAGACCCATTATAGAGTACAATTCCCCTTTTGGTATGTACCTCACAAGACATCTACAACAACTGGAAAGGCTGCAGAAATACCTCACAAAGAGGATTACCGGCCTCAAACAGATGCCCTACGCAGACCGTCTCAAAAAACTCCAGCTTTACTCCGTCGCATATCGCCTACTCAGAGGTGATCTCTGCCTAACATGCAAAGCTATGTCAAACCCAGAGCTGTTGGACATGCTCCGCTTAAAGAAATCACAATCCCTCCAAGCTACACGCTCTAGGGACCTAAACCTTGTCACCACATTAAACAGAACATGCCAGAGGGATAGATTCCTGTCCCAGAGACTTCCCATACTCTGGAATAAACTACCTATCTATATCAAACAAAGCTCCTCATTAGCACTCTTCAAGAAAAATCTTGATGATTGGATGGGAAATAGGAAATTCACCCCGGGGATCACCTCTGTGGCTCTGCTCGACAGTGGCACAGGAAAATAATTTTCTTGGGTGGCAAAAGCCAGGGTATCTTTTTGGCTATGCTTGTATAGGCCCCAGGGCCGATAGCCTAGTACCTACCTATGAACCTATAAGTGATGTGTATTACCCTTTATCGAATGTATAACTGTTAGATATCTGTAAAATATTTACTTATTGTAAATCTGAAATAGTCTTGTGTTTATGACTGGAGCTTTCCTTCCCGGGCCTCCGCTGAAAATGGACATGTATCCAGTCTGACTATCCCAATCAATAAATGTAAAATAAATAAATAAATCTTATAGAAAAGTATGGTACCTAGAAAAGGGTAACTGTGGAGACCAAGACTGCCTGCTGTATCTCTTTCACTGTATATATTACATGTTGGCTGCGATGTTGAGTTCTTTCCCTCCCTGCCATAGTTGTGTAAGGCTCTTGCTGCATGTTATGGAACAGGGTGGAACCCTTAAAGTTTGCATCAACAATATGTCCCTTACCCCAGCCCATGGCATAGTGAGATTAAGTCCAGATTATGGCCCGGACAACATAAGTTTGCTTAGCAGCATGGAAGTCTAAGGGACCAGGAATGGAGGATGAGTGGCAATGGTGGACACCAGCTCACTTATCCTTGGTGGGAGAAAGGCTGCTTGTATCATGGAGTTAGTGACATCTAGTGGTAGCTGTTTGCATCACCAACTAGTGACCACATTGGATAAGGCCGCTTTAGACAAGAACTTTCCTATTGAGTCAGGGAATAGGAAGTATGTGTAGGAGCATGTACCTCCTCCATTGACAAGGAAACCATGGTGAGTCAGCAATAAGCCTAAAGGAAGGCCACTCTAAGGGATCAACAAGCTGACCCACTTCCTCCATCAGTACATTATAAGACGTTCTGGGGGGCATAGAGACTTCCAAGTTCCATTTAGCAGTTAAGTTTTTGAAACATCCTGAAAGTAGTAGAAGACTGATGTTTCCTGCAGGCATCTTCAATATTCTTTCCTTCAAGTAAACTCTAATTGGCACTGTTCAGTCTCAGCCACTTAGCTTTCTAGAACTGTCTATTCTTGACAGTCATAGACATACCTCTTAACTGTACAGCTTTTTGCAGAATACAAAGATTTTTCCTCATATTTTTGGTCTGTTCCTCATAAAAATTGTGTTTTTTGACAAATCACTGGGATGATCTAAGGATTAAAGTTACTAAGTAATGACACACATTTGATTTTCAGATTTCATATCCTTCAGAAAATGCTTGCTAACACAAATCCTGTTATTTTAGCAACTTTCTAAGTTTGGAAACCAAATAGGTGCTGCTATAGATCCAAAGGTCCACTCGTCAACACAAAAAGCAGCCTGAAAAGATGTAAAAACAATACACGAGTAGATACCACCACGATAAGTCCAATAAACTGAGCAGCAAAGTTTCAGTACATTTATTGTAACTATAAAACAAAAAAGATGAGCGCTTTCGCGTACACACAAGTACGCTTCTTCAGATCTTAAAAAACTTTAATTTAAAACACCCTTTTTATATAAAAAGTCTTTCATTCTAATGAAAGCAATTAATCAATCAATCAATTACTCAGAAACACAATTTCCTAATGGACATTCCCTAGTTACCTAGCACTTCTCATAAAATCACAAGAATAATCAACATCATAAACAATAGGGCATGTTTATGATGTTGATTATTCTTGTGATTTTATGAGAAGTGCTAGGTAACTAGGGAATGTCCATTAGGAAATTGTGTTTCTGAGTAATTGATTGATTAATTGCTTTCATTAGAATGAAAGACTTTTTATATAAAAAGGGTGTTTTAAATTAAAGTTTTTTAAGATCTAAAGAAGCGTACTTGTGTGTACGCGAAAGCGCTCATCTTTTTTGTTTTATAATTACAATAAATGTACTGAAACTTTGCTGCTCAGTTTATTGGACTTATCGTGGTGGTATCTACTCGTGTATTGTTTTTACAACTTTCTAAGTTTATAAGAGCGCTGTTTAAAATATGTCCCTATTTTGGGGCCTTTATCCCCCATTATGCCATGCTTTGTCCAGATTTCTTGTGCTAAGAGGTTGAAAGGTATGGTCTCAGACTTCCTGTTCACCTAAAAGACATCACCCAACACATTATTTTTTTCTAGGTGTTTTCCCCTGTGACTGTCAGACATCAGCCTTTTTCTTCTGATTTATGGAATATTCCAGGTTTTCACTAATGATTTAAACTTCTGGTGGCTCTACGCCTTATGAGTGATGTTAGGGAAGGGAGCTCACCAGAGCTGGAGCGGTTAAGTGGTCAACCATAAATGGTGGATGTTTTTCCCACGTGGCACTATCAGTCTTTAACAGCAGCCTAACATATGCAGATGTTCAACATTGTTTTATGAAGATGGGAAGTTTAATCCACAGACAAGGTAGCCTTTGGTATATGAATCTGTCTCTCCATCAAATTCTGTTAGAGTCACAAATAAGGTTCAGGTCTATGGAATGCATAACCCTTGTATAATTTTTCTTGCAAATATGTAACATTTTCAGAGCTGGATTAGAGAATGCCATGTAGGTCAGGCATAAGTCCTCTCTCAATAAACATTACGAGGCGGAATAAAGGGATAGGGCCTTTAGTCGGTCTGCATAAGACATGAGTCTTATGCTTTGTAGTTTTAGTGAGAAATCTCTAGGGCCACTCTAGTTGGTTTAAGTGCTTGGTTAGGTACATGCAGTAGGGAACATTGTACTCAAGTATGGGCATCATGAGGGCTGAGTACAATGGCACTATAACTTACTTTGATCTTGATGCCATTCCTGTACATATAAGATAAGCCACACAGAAGGATTTCCTTACTACCTAGCTACCTGGTCGTAAAAGTTTGGGTTACTATCTATCTGTGTTTCTGTGTCTCTCACCACTGGGTATACTTTTAGGGGTGTGCTATAATTTGCAGGGATATTTGCTTTACCAAAAGGTATGAGTACACATTTTTTTAGTATTTAGTCTCAGACCATGGTTTTGGCACCATTTCCTTTGTTATTTTTAGGCTAGTTTGTAGGATGTCAACATTGTTTGGAGATTCAGCTTACAGTCATGGGCAAACTTGGTGAGCCATAGGCCCCTAACATTGGCCTTCACTTCAGGGAAGTATATACCAAACAAGAGGGGTTACAACACTGAGCCCTGTGGGGCACTGCTAGTAACAGGTTTCTTATCATAAGTGGATTCACCCATCCAGACAGCATGTGTCCCTTCAGTGAACCAGTTTGCTAGCCATCTGATGATGTAGGGATTTACACCTAACTCAGTAAGTTTATCTATGACCCCAGAGTGGGGAATTGTGTGGAAAGCTTTGGCCAGGTCTATTTAGTGGTGTGTACCGTTTTACCCTCATCCATCCCCCTGGTGACATTTTCAAAGAAATCCACCAAACTGAGCAGGCTGGACCTCCCTTTGACAAAGCCACATTGGATCTCGTCCAGTGTTTGGAGAGTCCCTATGTCATTATTGACCAGGTCCAGGAAAATACTCTCCATGGCCTTGCAGATAAGACTGGTCAAGCCTATGGGTCTGTAGTTCCCTGTGTCAGTTGATGGGCCCCCCTTGGGCAGAGGGATGACTGTTGCAGTCCTCCATTCCTCTGGGACAAACTCGTCTAAAGGCTGTAGTTAAAGAGGGTTACTAGTGGCCCTGATAGATTCTGTTTTAAGCCATTTAAGAAGCATCCTGGAATCTTGCCGGAACCCATGGAAGCTGTGTTTTTGGTTTTAGTGAGTGCATAATGACTAGTAGGGGGACATTTGTGGGTATTTCTTTGAGTGTGGTAGGAGGTAATGAGGGGGAGACGTTTGAACTGAACTTGGCCAGCAGGTTTGCTGTAGTTTCAGCATGGGTATAAGTTTTGGCACTCATGATTAACTCAGCACATTGCTGAGCATTTCCCCTGAGGTTACAAACATAATTAAAAAAGCCTTATGGTTATCTTTCTCCTTGGAGGCTGTAGTTACTTCATAGTTTGCCTTGGCAGATTAGACCAGCTCTCTAATTTTTAGACTGGTGAGTGTCATTTTGCACTGTTTTGTCCATTCTTTCATGGCTTTGGAGAGGATTTTTTTTTCCTTTTGTTGAATAGCCTATTTATGCTAGGGGTCCATCAGGGTGGATTATTTTTGCCAATAGTTATAGGTTTGACTCTGACCGGTACTGCCTTCTCTATTAAGCTATGAATATGGTTGTACAGTGCTTTTATGCACAGCTTACTGCAGGCCTAGGTGTCATTTGGGTTCAGAGGAGCTTGGAAGTTTAATAAGCTGTCTGTTAGTTTGAGGTAATTGGCCTTAGCAAAGTTCTTTACAGGTTTGGAGTTTGTTGGGGGTTCTAGGTTAGTTTTAATACTAAAGGAGATTTATTTATTTATTTATTTCCAGTTTGATAACCAGGGAGGTCCACTGGGCTCAAGGAGCTCGTTTTCAGTGGGGACCCAGGGAGGAAAGTTCCATATTACATAGTAAAAATAGTACAATTTAGCAAATTGTAATATTATATAGTAAAACTAAGGAAAGTATAACAGCAAAATAGATGAATATACATTACTTACTTACATGCTTACATATTAGAGAAACAGTAGTACAGAGTTTAAGTTATAAAGAGGTTGTAAAACATCAGTGAATGGTGTACAAACTAACATTTGTAAGATGGCAGTAAATAAGATTAATCCCCAGGAAAGGGGAGAATAAAGGTGGGAAGTACATTAAGTACAATGAGTGTACTAATGTAATAAGCAGGTTAGGTAGGTAGAGTGCAATTGCATTTCCAGTTATGGGAGAGGTAGGAATGGAGCTGGGTTTTAAAATGATAAAAAGTTTTCAGATCATTTTGTGGTCAGATCTTACCAGGGAGGAGTTAATGCATGGGAGGGAGCAGCATCCTCCCATGTTTGTGAGTACTAGGTCTAGGATATTTGTACCTGTAGTTGGGGTTACTGACTAATTGCACCAGGGTGTTTACATTGTAGAAGTCAAAAAAACCCTGGGTTGTATAGATCTCCCAGTTAAGGGAAGGGTAGTTGAAGTCACCCATAAGTGTGGTGTAAGGCTGAATGTTAAGAGATTCCAGTAGGTTTAGGTAGGAGGTATGGTTTTCCAGACTCATGTTTGGGGATCTGTAGCTAACAGGGATATGATAGGGGGTCACACCTATGGTTAGTTGGGCATGGAGCAGCTCAAGTGAGTTTTGTTGTTGGACAAGTCTGGCGGTGTACTTGACCTTTATAAACACTGAGACACCTCCTCCCTTTGTTTTATCCTGAGGTGAGGAGGATCAAAATGTATCAAATGCACTGTAGCTTATGATAGTAAGGATGCCTTCCATAGTTCTGAACCATGCTTCTGTGACTGCTCATATGTTTGCATTCTCCAGGGTGAGTAGTGCTACCAGGTAGTTCACTTTTTATTTAAACTCCTAGCACTGAGAAGCAGTACCTTTAGGTAGTTGTAATTTTTGTTATGTTAGAGGTTTTAACAACTTGGCACAGCCTAAAACAGGAACTCTGGAGATAGATAAAGATTTTGCCAGTATCCAGAAGCCAAGTGTTGACAAGTTCACTCCATCTCTAGCAAAGCATAGTGGTTTGTTGATTGTATCTTCCCAGGCCGACAGATATTGAATCCCTTGTTGTGACACCAGAAATTAAGCCAGTTGTTGAAGTCAATCATTTTTTTGCTGGTGCTGGGGCATCATCACTGGTGAAGTTAGGATGCTACTCAAGGCTAGATTCATACCCGCCTGGGGCACATATTCAGAGAGCAGAATCATGTCTCTCTTCATATAGAGCAGGGGAGGTATGTCTTAGATATTTATCTCCACATGGACTGTGACCGTGTCATACTGTTACTTGTGTTTAAAGACCTAAGTGCATGCTTGATCTGGCAGATCCTGACTCCAGACAGACAGATCACTGTGATTTTCTTGTTTAACCTGGTAAGGAGGACATCAATGTGTCTTACAATGGAACCCCCAATAACTAGACTGCTTGACTATGTGGTGTGTTGCTGCATGGGCTTGGAAAGCAGGGCTACTATGATTTACAGAGTTATGTGTTATGCGAGGTGCTGTCCTTTTTGAGTGTGCACGGGGCCACTGAGAGATGCTTTTAGGAGGTCTTGGAGGTTTGGGTAGATTACAAGTGAGCACCTCTGCATATGTGCATCTATGTCTTTGTACCTTAGTGTTGGTAGTGAGTGATTTGGTTGTAATACTGACAACCTGGTTTGCATTTTTCATGCGTGTATGTGAGAGCTTTGCCTCCAATGACATTGTGTATCTACATCTCTCACACACTGTGTTCGTTTGTTCTAAAATTAAATGATTGTCAGTGAACATGAGGCAGTTACTACACTGCCTTAGGATGCCCATATCTACCAGGCCAGAAAAAGAGATGACAGGGAAGCACCTATCCATTATACTATATCCTTAGTAGACGTGCAGGAGTAGGGGAGAGTCACTTAAAGGTCTAAGTGGGAGTGTTCAGTAGTGTACTATTAGATCACCTGCAGTGGTGCTGCCCTCTGCACAAGCGGGCAGGTCATCAAGCAGCTATGTACAGTGGGAGACTATGGAGAGCATTTCCTACAGAGGATTTTAAACTGAAGAGGTTTGCTTATATACAAGGCACTGGTAACTGTGTTTGTGAGATGATTTTAGATCAGCAAGATAAATTACTTTTATATACAGTTAAGCCCTCAGGCCATTCAGGTAAACACACAATAAGCCTTCTACCAGCAGTTCCCAATTTGGATGGGTTGAATCATGCCTTTGGCCCCACTAGAGGGCAGAAAAAGCCCTCTTAATGTAAGCAGACTGGGTTCAAGATCAGGTGCAGTAACAAATGCTTTACAACAAAAGTCAGAACTCCTGCAGTATCAGGAATCCTTGGAAATAAGTTTACAAACCCTGAGAAATATTCACAAATACAGAAAAAGTGTGCAAATATAGGAGAACTTCTACAAACAGAAAAGCTTTGCAAAACTTAGAAATATTTTGGCAAACTCAGAAGAGATTTTGTGGTATCAGAAGAGGTTAGGAAATATCTGAATACTGTTAAACTGACTAAGAGCAGTACAATATCAAACAGAAGGTGTTTCTTTAACAAGTGCAGACTGAAAAACAGTGATAAATTCAACAAAATCAATAAATGCAGCACAAAAGTGTTGAATAGCACTGAGATAGAGCAAGTGCAACAAATACTTATATCAGCTTTGTAGGTCCACAGATGTTTTTAATAATCCAGGTTCTTGTAGTCGCAAGTGTCCAAGCCAGGCACAAGGAAACTCTGAATAAATGAGCACAGTCTTACAAAAATATAAGACTCTATGCCATCAGGATGAAAGACTTTTACACAGTTAAGCCCTCAGGCCAGTCAGATAAACACACAATAAGCCTTCCAACAGCAGTTTCCAAATCAGATGGGTTGAATTGGTCCTCCCACCAGAGTGCAGAAAAAGCATTTTAATGTAAGAAGAACTGGTTTTGAGCTCAAGTGTAGTAACAAATGCTTTACAACAAAAGACAGAACTCCTGCATTATCAGGAATCCTTGGAAATAAGTTCACAACCCCTGAGAAATGTGAGTGGGGACTCCATAGTAAACACACAGACTCTGCTCTCACAAAGCTAGGCAAATATAGGGTGGCAAAGAGTTGTCTTTCAGGTGCCAAGATCCAGCTTATCTTTCATCATTTGCCAGCCTCACAGCTCTTGTTAATGTTATATATATATTAATTATATAATTATATTATACACTTATTAATTAATAATTTAATTTATTAATATTATGTATACGTTAATAATGTAATTCCAGTATACATTTGCTTAGACTACTTCAGAAATAGTTGATAGCATAAGAATTTAAATACAGACTGAGTACAGTAAAATAAGGTATGTAGAGCTACAGAAGCATAGAAAATTGAAACTGTAGCTGTTATCTAGGGGAAGTCCCAAAAATATCCATGAGTTGCTGAAATGGTGTTTTAGTAATGTAGATAGGTGATTGACTTGTCTAATGGAAGTTGGGAGTTCCAGATTTTACCAACAGAGTTTTTGAGTATAGGGACAGGACAATATGATTATGGGTCTTGATTATGGTTAATAGTGATCTCACAATTGAGCATAGCAGCCTATTTGTGGAGCAATGTTCCACTAGGCTTAGAATGGCGATACATTTCTGAGGTTTGTTGAGAATGTTATGGACATGTTCACTAATGCTGTGGCAACCCTTAACATATCTCCCTGGCTTGCCTGCATGTATACTAGGATTTAGTTGCTTTCATTAACACTGGTGTTCATATCATATTGCTGTCTTTATACTTTTCTGAATCACTGTGCTATGTTGTTTTACCTCATTTGGATACCCAGAGACTCTCATTTAATATTTCATACTCATAAAGATGCATAAATAAAAAGATCAGTTCAGCAATCCAAATTTTGTATAAATAAGTCTCATATCCTTAATTTTCTACTATTGTGGACTAAATAGAAGGTCATCCAGCTTGTCTTTCATCATTTGCCAGCTGGTGTAGCAACTGCTTTGTGCTCATAGATAATGAACTACTAATTCCCCCTTGTGAGAGTAGAATTTGCATGTCTTACCATGGAGTCCCCACTCACCAATATATTTTTATTAGTAGAGGTTTTAAGCATAGTAATATTTAACTAAGATGAAGGCATCACTCTCACATGAAAACTCAGTCTGTGACCACCAGACACCTCCACAGCACTCCACATAAACACATAGAAAATTATCATTTGCCAAGACTGTAAAAAAGTCATTGCCTAAGCTTCCAAGGTTTAAAAAGGCTAGGTCTCAGCAGAAATTAAAAATCACAACACATACTATCACATCCAAAACTGAGATTCACCTTGAAAAAAGCGTGCCATAAAACCAAGTACACTTAAAATCTGCACTAATAAAAATGCACTGGTGAGTGGGAACTGCATAGTAAGTCACACAGACTCTACTCTCATAGGGCTAGACAGAAATAGAGTAACAAAGAGTTGTCTTTCAGGTGCTAAGATCTCTGCTATATCAGGGGCCCTTAAGATCTTTAAGATGAACAAGTATGATTATGCCATAGTAGTGTTCCATGTGGGTTTAATTGACCTGGCACGCCAAACTCTAAGGGATATGGCGAGAGACATTCCTTAGCCCTCCATGCATGTCATAAATGCAGTAAAGACATATATCTAAGGCTGTCAAACCCCCATCATCACAAAAGGACACCTGTTAAAAGTACTCTGCAAAATAAAGACTACTTCCTGTATGGGTCCTGATAACCTATCAGGTTGCCTGCTGATCAGCACAAAACATGCACTTGAGGACCCTGCTCCTACAACTGTTAAAACCTGAGCTTATCCACCGGGTTTGTCCCCAAGGTTTGATGCATAGCAGGAGTGATGCCAGGAATTACAGACCTATCAGCCTGATGAGCCTTATCTGCAAGGCCATAGAATGTCGTCATAACAGACCTGATAAACTATGATATTTATGGGTCTACTTTGACCCATTGAATTTACACTTTAGTGAAACTTAGTTTCGCAAGTCCAGTTTCACGAAAGTGCATTTGTCCGAAAATGTACTTTTGCGAAACTACAGTTAACTGAACAATAAAAAAATATATATACTAAACTCACTTATGCAGGGGGCAAGCCCCTCTGCACCCACATGTGGGGGGGTTGCACCCCCCACACACACCCCCACTACTAATATATACTAACTCCGAGATCGTTCTACATTGGGGAAAAGGGAATATTCCCTTATCCTCACTGTACCGCAATCTACAACAACCTCCCCTTCCATACATCAGTCAAGGAACACCGTACCTGCACCACTGCACCAGGAATTCTGTTTGGTGAACTGTAGTTTTGCGAAAGTGCATTTTTGTATTAATGCACTTTTGTGAAACTGCACTTGTGAAA
Source organism: Protopterus annectens (assembly GCF_019279795.1). Lineage (NCBI taxonomy): Eukaryota > Metazoa > Chordata > Ceratodontiformes > Protopteridae > Protopterus > Protopterus annectens. Next base: position 887,233,962 of record NC_056741.1, on the reverse strand, counting down.
CTAAGCGGATCAAAGTAGACCCATATATACTATATGTCTCTCTGTCTCTCTCTCTCTCTCTCTATATATATATATATATATATATATATATATGTGTGTGTGTGTGTCTATGTTGCTTGATCGAAATCTCACACTCCCGATGAAGCAACATCGAAACCCATTAAAGCAAAAGTGCACTAGATCGAAAGTGCACTTTTGCAAAAGCCGGTTCTCCAAACCGGAAAAAAACAAAACTGCTTTAAACACTATTTTGCAGGGGGGGGCAAGCCCCTCTGCACCCCCCCACTTAAATATACTAGCTCCGAGATTGCACTACAGTGGGGAAAAGGATATATTTCCTTATCCTCACTGTAATGAACTTCGGAGAACTGGCTTTTCTGAAAATGCACTTTTGATTTAGTGCACTTTCGCTGAAATGGGTTTGATCTTCTGGTTGTTGGGAAAGTGAGTTTTCGATAATCAGAAGTAGACCCATATATATATATATATATATATATATATATATATATATATATATATATATATAAATCTTATATAATACTTAACCTTTAACAGTTGGTGGCTTTTTTAAGGGTAGATCCTGTCTAATGAATCTGGTGAATACTTCTGAGAGGGTAACACGAGCAATGAACAGTAGTTATGCTGTCCATACAGCATGTATTGACCTCACCAAGGCATTTGATACCATTATCATGTGCTGACATTTTACTTCAATTTGATCCATTTGTAATTAGATGAATAGCTGATTTGCAAAGGGGCAGAACTCCCACAGATGTCAGGCACATCCTCAGACATCATGAAGGTAACCAGTGGGTTACCACAGGGATCAATGCTGGGACCTCTGCTATTCAACATATACTTCACTGATCTGCAAATCAGATATGAGGAACTCTGGTTAACCAAGTATGCTGAAGCTACAAAGTGAACTTACACATGTTAGTAATTGGTGCTGTTTTAAAGGTAAGTGCTAAAAATGAAATGGTGCTGCATATGATAAAAATGCTTTCAACCCAGCTTATGGTACAGAAAATATTCCACTCCAAAATGAAGATGTAGTGAGAGAATTTTTGTCACACGGGCAAAATGCTCCTTTTCCTTTGATCATCGTGTTACAGCACTGGCTAGGAGATTCTTCTGTCTGGCACAGCTTATCACTAAGCGTATTTCCTCTAGATCCAAAGACTTCCTGACCCCCTGTATTCCACACTAATTAAGCTCATTGTCAAATACAATGCCCCATTTATGATATATGTTACTAAGTATGTCAAGCATTTAGAGAGACCTCAAAGGTTCCTGAAAGAAATCATGAGCTTTAAGGACTTGAGTTACCAAGAGAGGCTGGAGGCCTTGTTTTTGTTTTCAGTGTCCAATACACCCCTTAAGGATCTGTCCCTTGTCTTCTAGGCCATTATGGATATGCCAGTGTTAGACCTCTTATTTCTCCACAAATCAAGCAGTCCAGTGAACTCTAGAACCAGAGATCTGAACCTGTTTCAACAAATAAACAAATCATGGTGGAGAGAGAGATTTTTCACACTATGACCAGGCCTTCTCTGAAACAAACTTCCTCTTCAGATGAAGCAGAATAACTCATCATCTACCTTTAAGTAGGAATTAGACAACTGGATGGGTATTCATAAATTCACGACCACCACCACTATGACTGGCTTATTGCTCCTTGCAGAAGGAGGTAAGGCCTGAAGGTGGGTACTAGTAATGCATATGGCCCAGTTGTCTTTTTTTCCCGAAATAAGAAGCATCTTTATTAAATTATCATGTATGACATAAGCAATCTTACATTTATATAAATGAAAATAAACTATACTGACACAATCTCAGTTGCAAGCATTATACATTTCACCATGCTGACACAACTGTAGCTACAAATACTTCACCACTTATAAAATATCCAGTCATTTTCAGTCAACCACTACATAGCTCATTCAATTCCTGCCTTCTTTTAAATCTCATTCCTCCCCTGCTTGTATTGATCCCACACTTCCCAATTCCAGTTGTTTAACCTTTATTACTATCCTTGTTACTTCTTGTAAAGTTGGCTTAGACTTTGATTTTCATTTTCTAGTAATTGCTTTTTTGGCAGCCATCATAATTATAGTTAGCAAGGCCTTACAATGTTTAGGCAATTCTGATTCTGTATCATAGCTCAAAAACATAATTTCCTTAGTTATACCAAGTTGCTCACCCAGCATCTCTAAAAGAACAGTCTGCAGGGAATTTTTAAAGTCTGCCAACTCATTACACTCCCAGAAAATATGTTCCTAGTTACCTCTTTCTTCCCCATCACACCTCCAACTTTTGCTGTCTACCTGAGGAACAATTCTTTGGAGTCTTCTTAGGGTATAAAAATACCTATGTAAATACTTCCAAGCTAAGACCCTAAATCTTCTAGACTTTGTTGCATATTTGGGAGATATATATATATATATATATATATATATATATATATATATATATATATATCCCCACATTGTTTCTTTGTGAATTGCTTATCCAGTCTCTCTTCCCAAGCCCTTCTAACTTCCTGTGATTTATTCTTATAGTTATCATGCAGTATTTTATATGCTGTACTACTTATTCCTTTCATAATGGGTGCTATAGAGTCAACTAAAAACTCTACCAATGCTGGTCTTTCTTTTAGGACCCCCCCCATTTCTTTCTCTTTGCCTATACTCCAATATCAATCCTTGATAGGGAAAGCAATCTCTGACCTGCAGTCCAAATAAGTTCTTGGCATCTTCGTGTTCTGTTACCTTTCTCTCTCTAGTTATTTGCTCCCAATACCTTGGTTCCTTTGCCACTTTTCTCCAATAAATTCCAGCCCCCTCTTGCCTATTGTCTGTATCCCTTATTGCAGTCATCTGTATCGGTAGAATCTCCTTTTTATGTTCCGGTATTGGCTTAGTTCTTAGAATACTTTTCTGCTACTTTATGAATGTAATATTCTGTATGATTATTATTATTATTGTTCTTAAACGTCTGCATCCAAAATCCCAGTCTCTTCTTGTCTCTTGAGCTTCCCCCATGTTTCATCACCATCTCTTTCCAGTTTGAACTATAATTTTTTACTTGTGCTCTGTATACGAGCCTTAACTGTGTTTCTCTGAAATACCCCTTGAAACTGGGTAATCCCAATAGGGCCTGTTCTTTTGGAAGAATATACATATCCCACTTGAATCTTGCCATCTTCCCCTCCCAGATAAAACCTTTCAGCTCTTCATCAATTAATATCCACAACTTCTCCTCTGGTTGATAAAAATATGCCTGACCTAAGTATAAGACTAAAGGCACTAAACACATTTTAACTGCTTGTATCTTACAATTGATATCCATTTTCTCAGTTTTTATTTGTTTAGTCTCTTCCCACATATCCTTAGCTGCCACACCAAAATCTTTTTTAATCTGTATTCCTAAATACTTCATTTTCTCATGTCTTCATAAGTTTGGATATTGCTGAACCAATTTATATGTGGGTACATGATTTGCTGCTATTGCCTTTGTTGTATCTTCATCAGTTTTGTATCCCAAAAAGATTTGAAACTGTCTTCATATGTTCTACAGCACTGTAATGTCCCTTTCTGTTTTCGTCAGCTATAAAATAATGCCATCTGCAAATAGAGCCAGCTTTTCTTGACTACCATACCAATTATATCCTTGAATTTCTGAGCCCCTTATTTTATTGGACAGTGGTTCTAAATATAATGCAAATAACAAATGGGAGAAAGGGCACCCCTGCCTGGTTCCGCTGCTCAAGCAGAGATTATCAGAGAGGACCCCACCCACTTTAATTTTTGCTTCAGATCCCTCATATTTCCTAACCAACCTTATAATTTTATCAAGGAATGGAAATGCATACATTGTTCTGCTCACAACGTTCCAGCTTATTCAGTCAAATTCTTTTTCTGCATCAAGACCCACCAACAACTGTGATATTTTCTTACATTCTGCTTCCTTCTGGATCATCAGTGTTCTGTTAATGTTGTCAAATGTTTGCTTCCCCTCCACAAAACCACATTGATCTATATCTATCAATTTTGGTATCACTTTTGCCATTCTTTTAGCCATTATAGACATAAACACTTTATAATCATGGTCTAGTATTAAAACGGGCCTGTATGAAGCTGGATCTAATGGATCTTTACCCGCTTTAGGTATACAGCTACCACCGCTTTCTTCCGGTATGTTGGTACTTCTCCTCCTCTTAAAATACTGTGAAACAAAACTTTCCAGATCTTTCATTTTTTCCCCTCCTAGCTTACATACTTTCGCAGGAATACCATTTATTCCTGGGGACTTTCCTGTAGATTGATTATATGTTACCATTTTTGTCTCATCTCCTCCTATCGTGTTAGTAATTGAGCCTCTTCTACCCTAACCTTGGCATATTTAATTCTTCGATAAACATTTCATTTGTTCCTTTTCTTAATGTCCACATTTCTCTGCTTTATACAGACGTTCATAGAATTTCTGAAATATTTCTAATACTTGTACAGGATCCTTTGTTATCTTTCTTGTTATAATCTCCTTAAGCTTGGTGAAAGCCCTTTTCTACTTTCTGTTGCCTTAGTCATTGTGCTGAAAGTTTTTGTGCTCTAGAGTTATTGTCAAAAAACAGTTGCTTAACAGCAATCTTTTTAAACTCATGCATATAATTGAATTAATATCTTATTTTCTGTTTAGGATTCTGCAGTTGCTGCTCTTCTTGTTCTGTGAGATTCCACCTATTTTGCAATACTTTAACATTTGTTAGTCCAAAATAATTCTTGTTCCTTCTTAACTATATCTCCCTTTCTTTTATTTCCACCCTATTTGTAAACTCCACTTTAATTTTATCCCACTCACTTGCTATATTTTCAGAAGAAATTTCAATCTTCTATAATAGCACCTTAAGTTCCACTCTTTTCAACAGATAGGTGTGAAAGCACCAGTCTCATTTTTATTTCATTACCCTGTGTTTTTATTTTAGTTATTATTGGTGCATGATCTGAAATAGTTAAATGCACATATTCCTATGAAATGTAAATTTTGTCTAGCCTAGCCCAGTTTTTGTATCTTGAAGAATAATATATAACTTCACTCCAAACTCCTAATACTGAATTTACATCTTCCATGCCTAATCTTTGAATAAATTTCTTTAAAAATATCTACCCTCCTTTGTTATATTTTCCCTTCTGGGCGCCCCAGACACATCTTCACTATTGCAAATCAAATTCCAGTCCCCACCTGTAAGTAATATTTCTTGATGAATGCTGATTATTTCTCCCAGAATTTTCTTAAGCTCTATTATAGGAGTTTTTAGTGGAATATAAATACATGCCAGTGTAATCCTCCTCCTTTGTCAGTAGCCCCTTAGTACTACAAATCTACCATTGTTATCTTTTTGTCCTCCTCATTTCCACCTTTTATGTATAAAAGCTTTTTTATTAAATGTCTAGTTTCATCTTTTGTGTTACACATGTGCTATTTGACAGGTTAATCTTTTATACAGTTGTTTCTTGTTATCTCCATTTGAGCCTATGTCACATTTTACAGAACTTTTTCTTTTATTCAAAACCCTCAAACAAAAATACACACACAGCCCCAATACCCCATAAAACATTTTAACAATAATAATGCACACAACTATGTACATCTGCAAATATTGAAGCTTTACCCTCCTAATAGGAACAAATGTTCCAAATTGACAGACACATAGACTTAAACTAACCTAAAAGAAAGGTTATCCATTCTAAGATGCATCATATAGCCTGTGGGTTTGTTAAGTGCTTTCTTGTTTTATCTTATCTTTATAGCTGTTTCATCTGGGACAACACTTGAATGCTTTCAGAAAACATTTTCTACAAGCCATTTCTCTCTATCAGATTGTCTGCTAGAGACACGAGAACCAGATACAAAACTGTTTACTAGAAAGAAAAAGCCTTATAATATTCATTTAGTTGCTTTCTCCTTAAACTTACTGGATTAAGCTAATGGCCTTAGCCTAGTCATTTCTCTATACAAGAATGAGAAAAAGGACACTAATTTTTCTTTTGTCATGCTGTTTTAACCAGATCTTTTTTTTTTTTTACATTGCAGTGCCTATATTTCTTAAAGCTGAACAAGGAGAAAGAAGGAAGAAGGGAGAAAGAAACTTCTTCTTTCGGCTTTTCCCGTTTAGGGGTCACTACAGCGGATCACATGTCTGCTCATGATTGGCAGTGGAGTTTTACAGTGTCGAGTTGCCAGCCCTGCACCCAACCTTCCACAGAAGGCACACACACGCACACACTCACATCTACAGCCAATTTAGAGTGTCCAATCCACCTACAGCATGTCTTTGGGATGTGGGAGGAAACCGGAGCACCCGGAGGAAACCCACGCGACCACAGGGAGGACATGCAGACTCCACACAGAAGGCACCCCAGCCAAGGATCGAACCGGAGAACCTCTTGCTGTGAGGCGACAACGCTAACCGCTGCACCACCATGGCCACCCCAAGAAGGGAGAAATAAACAAAAAGAAAAAAAAACAGGAGCACCTGTTTACATTAGTATTCCCATTACACTTAAAAATAACTGAAAAATACTTTGTAACATGCAAAGAAAATCATGCACCATTTAAATAGTGCTATTCATTTTTTTTTACTTAGTTAACTTTCTCCCTCCTCCTCCCCTCTCCTGAGTATTTTTCTGAACATTAGTGACATGAAGTAGGGCATATGCTTTAGAGTCCCCTAGAAGTTTAACAAAGTCCAAAAAAGTCTAATATTTCCAGAGTTTCTTGTTCTGTCATGTTTCACAAATATAATGATTGCTTTGTAATCCCACATTTGCCAATTTTCAAGTTACTGATTGTATTCTTCAAAAGTTAATGACATGAAGTACAGCATATGCTTTAGAGTCCTCTACAAGTTTAACAAAGTCCAAGAAAGTCCAATATTTCCAGATTTTCTTGTTCTGTTCTTGTACTTCTTCTTCTCCCAAATCCTTTCTCTGCTTCATTCCCAGTGTACTCATAACTCTTCTACTCAGCTATTGTGCTTTTTTCCCTCTCTCAAGTATTTTCTGTTGAAACACTGGAAAAGGTTTCACTGGCACAGTCTTTCTGTGGTCTTTATTACCAGAAGAACAAGAAGCAGTGTCTCCTGTTTCACAGCTCACTTTTTGTTGGACAAACTTTTGTATTTCTTCCTTAGCATTTACTTAATCAAAAAATGATTTTGTTCCTCCAGGGAAAAATATTTTGAAGATAGCTGGGTACATCAGTTTGAATCTCATGCCTGCTTCAAAACATGTATAGTGAGTAGTCATTCTCCACAAACACTCTGCTGTCTCCCACTTTTAGTATTTTGTCCTTCTGCCACAGTTTTGTCGGAGTCATCTCCTTCTGCTGGTAAGGTTGCATCTTTAATATTAAAGGTCTAGGTTGTTTTCCCATAGCCAGGTTTGGAGCATACACACAATGAGCCCTTTCAGTTAACAATTCCTGTTGTGGAATACCAGCCCAGTTTCTTGTTTGTGCTTTCATAAAATGAATACAGTCTGTTCCTTCCAGCTTCTGTGGTACAGCAGAAAATCTCATATTTTTCCTATGTGCTCTGTCCTCTAATTCTATTATTTTCTGAAACAACTATTCTTGTGCACTCTCACATTCAGCCGGCCTTTTCTTCATTTCAACCTCTGAATTTTGCAGTTTTATCACATTAATCTGAATATCTGTTTAAAGCTTCTTCTTTTTTTTTCCAGCCTGTTATTGTTTGAGTTGATATACTACATCAGTGTTTCATTTATTTTAGTCAGGTCTGTGCGCAGTTACCTTATACTTTTCTCTAGGTTACTGGAAGTGATGTCTGTAGCTTGCACTGCTTTTTTGCTGAACAACTACAGTACTTTTCCCAGTCATTGCTTTTTTGTCACCTTTTGAAGCTGATTTTCCTTCAGGTCCTCCGTATTTCTTTTTCCCTGGCATCCATGCAGTGCACTTACTAGCCAGTTACTGAAATTTACCCAGAAATCTAGGTCCACTGGCTTTCTCTGCTAAGTTTCTGTTTTCATACTGGGAGAGATGAAATTAAGCTGTTACTTAATGTGCAGCCATCTTGGAAGTCCATATGGCCCAGTTGCCTTGTATATTCTATTAGTCTATGAATGATACCCTCAATTCCTTTAAGAAAAACCTTGATGATTGAATAGGCACCCATAAATTCATCCTGAGCCTAACATGTTTTGCCCTTCTGGAGGCAGAAGGTGCTGTATAAGGATAAGTATTGGTAAGGTGGTTATGCTCCATGCACTGGCTCTGCCTTGTATATTCTATTAATCTATGAATCTGTGTAAACAATATTGTCTTAAAATGCATTCAAAATCAGAATTACTAGCTTTTAAATTAACTTAAATATAGTATAATTTAGAGGTATTCCTAAATGTACAAACAGATGCTGAACAAGCTGCATGTGGTTTGCTGCTGATCACTAGTGTTTCCTAATGAGAGTTAGCCATTTGTTAGAGGCAGTCAACTACTACTGGAGTCTTGAGATTGGTGAATACTAGATCCATGCATTTTGTGAAAGTTCTGAGTGCTAAATTCAGGCAAAAGAAAAAGACCACAAGCTAGCAATTGTACAGGTCTACAGTGAACCTGAAGAACTATTCATGAGTCTACTTAAAAAAAAATCTGCCCCTCTCATTTCTGGAGTTTCAACTAAGGCATATAACCTGCTTTGGGAAGATGATTCTTCAAATTTAATATGTCAAACTTTGTTATTACAAGCTTATTTAACTGATTTAGACAAAAGTGTGCAGCTACTGCCCACATTTTTGGGAGTGAGAAATAATCCTAAGTAAAATCCTTTCCTTTTGGCTTGGATGTGTACTTTTTTAATTGCCTTTCTATTCAACAGACCTCTGACTAAGGTAAAAGTTAACTTTATTCGTGGTAATAGATTTGTCCCAAATACTACTGCATATCCTGGAAGGTGGTCTTTGCTCTACATTTGCTTGGTCTGTCATATTTCAGTGTTGTGAAAATGTGACTGGCTTTCATCAAATGTTCTTCTGAACAAAGGTGATAATTAGAACTGAATAATTTTAATGTCCTGGGTATTAGTGGTTAATACTTGCACTGGCTGCTATGGGTGATTGGCTTCTATACTATTTTTCTTGTTGTATAGAGATTTAAAAAGTTGGTTTCCTAGTATTATAGAAGTTACTGGAATAGCGAGGTACTGCATAGCAAAGCTGTAGCATGATCACTTAATGCCCTGGCCAGTGTCCTCATATGGCAGCACCCCCTCCACATGTGAAGTTAAAAGATTAATTATTTTATTGGTTGGTTTACTTGCATCAGTATTAAATGATGATTTTTAAAAAGTAATATCTTTTAGATCATTTACGCTTTGGTTCCTGAAAAATAGTATATTGTAATGGGAAGACATATTTAAATGAAATGGTCACATTATGTCAATGTTCCTTGCAGTCATGTGATTTAGTACTAAGTATTTAAATAATATATACAGTTTAAACAGATGGTACTGAGTAAGCTGTGATATGGCAAAACCAATCTACTAATACATTTGTTTTGTTTATTTCCTTCCTGGGTGCTGTTTTTTGTGTGTATATTTCTGGTTTAATGGCACCATTGGAGGGTTGGTCTTCATACAGCTGTGCCTTGCTTTTATGTGTGTGTGTGTGTGTGTGTGTGTGTGTGTGTGTGTGTGTGTGTGTGTGTGTGTGTGTGTGTGTGTGTGTTTGTGTGTGTGTATATTCATATATATATATATATATATATATATATATATATATATATATATATACATTTATATACAGTAAACTCTCAGTTAACCGGCTGGGGATTGGTAGGTGCCGGATAACTGTAGATCTGATGTTGTTAATCTTCTTTCCATTCATCACTGATGGGTTTGATTCCAAGCCTTCGGAACTGAGTTGGCCATTTACCAAGCTCACGCCAGACAAAATCTCTCGAGCTAAGCTTCTACCCAGAATACCCTTCTCCCTGTTACCTCAGATCTCGTTTGCCGCTTAGCCGTAAAGCCACGTTTCAGCCGAGCTCTCAGCTAAGTGGAAACATATTTGATATTTTGTGTGAAAAACTTATTGATATTTCCTTTAGTGAGTGATTAGTATTTCTATTGTTTTTTCTACTGTCAGACCTTTATCTTTTCTTCCTTGCTCTACCCTTTGGTAAACTTTCAAGTACCATTGTTCGTATGGCCTTCTCTCCTTACCCTTGTGGTATTCTTTCAATACCATATCTGGTATTTTTCTTTTCCTTCTTACCCTGTTAGTGTTTTTTTCAGTAAGATGTTTCTGTTTTTACATATATATATATATATATATATATATATATATATATATATATATATATATAAAATGTCGGACAAGAAAGGTACTTCAGGGTTTAAGCATTGTACGTCATGTAATGGCAAGTTACCTAATAGTGATTCTCACGATGATTGTGTATATTGTTTGGGGGTGTCCCATCTTTCGGCGCAACTTCCCTGTGACATGTTTCAGAGTTTCAGTCAATGCACTCTGAATGAGCGCAAGAATAAACTGATACTGAAAGAGTTACTTAAGTCTCCCTTTTCAGAGGCCATTTCTTCAATGGAGGTCTCAACCCCTCCTACAAAGACAAAAAGTGGTCCCACACAGTTCCTTCCTCACCCTCAGGTGATCAGGGTAAGCCTGTGAAATCAAAGGTCCCCAAGTTGTCCTCGGAGCATAAATCTGCCTCTACGGCTCCATCCTTGTCGGCTCTGAGCATTTCAAAACCTACGATACCGGCGCCAGCTTCAGCACCGATCCTGCCTCAGGCACCAAAGACAGACCTCACTACTCCTACTACCACTTTGGCACATTTGGCCACTACAGCTAAGAGCACACCTTCAATACTTTCGTCTGTTATGATATTGAAGCCTACCGCTTTGGCTTCGAGTGCCCCTTCTGCACCGATCATTTTTTCAAACAAGTTGGACTTGACCCCATTAATCCTGGTCTCAAAACATGAGACATCTGTGCTGGCAGACCTTGCACCATGGACCCGATACTCCCCTTCCATAGATCTATTCCTGGGCCAGATGTATAGCCCATTCATTGACCGACCTGACTCCCCATCCAGAGTATCCACTAGATCCACCAGGAGCCTGTCAGAACACGATGTGCTGCATCTTGTGGACCAGCTGTTGGCAGCCAGGGAGATACCCACACTTTCTAAGACCCATTGGCCTGCAGGACTTTTGTTGGTTTCTCCATGGACTCCTTCTTACAGTCCTCCTTCGACCATTCCGGTTCCAATGCTTTCTGTTCCAACGTCCTTCTTGGAACCCACCACCTCAGCACCTATAGTGGACCTCACTCAGGCTCCGGGTTTGCCCCTTTGGTCCTTGGTTCCTGCGGAACCAGTCCTTTCTCAATCTGGGACTTAGGGTTGGGTGCCCCGACTCTGGGCAGGGTTCCTTGTGTGTCTTTGGTTACATCCTCGGAGCTGGTAGCCACTTCTGCACCGATCCTGCTTGAAGCTCCATCCGCGGTGGCGGGTTTTTCGGAGTGGGTTGTGACCCCGGTCCTGAGGTTGTCTTTCTCAGTTCTGGGCTTCCATCCCTCTTCAGGCAGACCTGCTTTCAGCGCAGTGGAGAGGGCTCTCACTTCTGGAAGCACTCCTTTGACGTCGGAACCCCAGTTTTCACCCCCTGAGTTACAGCTGCCACTGACCACCTCCCTGGGGCACCAGGCAGAGAAGCCACAGGACACCCCTGTTCAGGGTACCCACTCTTCTGAGTCCTCCTCAGAGACCCCCACTGAGGAGCCCTGTCAAAAGGGGACGTGCAAGAGGAAGTACATGGAGTCACCCAAGGAGTCTTTAACGGAAGACACGGATTACAATGATGGGGAAAGGTCCCTACATTCACCTCCTGATGATGTCTCCTTCTGAGACATCCTGGAAATGATAAAACAGAGAGGTGACTGGAAGCCCTCCAACCCTTCATCTGAGGAGTCCGTGTTCTTGCAGGCTTTCCACGCCCAGCCATCTACTTCTTGCGTGACCCCACCTGCTAATGAGCTCATCCAGCTTGTTGTGCAGCGTGCTTGGAAGAACCTTGATTCCATTGAGGCAAACCCTCAGAGACCTGACAAAAATTCTTTCCCCTCCCGAGGAGAACCCGCATTGGTCCAGAGGGTTACCAGTTGAAGTTGTGGTGTTGGCTGCAGCCACAAAAAAGGACTTGGCTGAGGAGAATCCCACTCTCCACCCACCCAACAGAGAGTTCCAGGCGGTGGACAGACTTTGGGAGCGAGTTTTTGCATCAGAGACCTTTGCCATATAGTCTTTGAACTATTTGGCACATTGTACGAGGCTCCAGAGGGACTTGATCTCCGAACTCACTGGAAAATTCACAGGACAGGTGTCTGATGAGGTCAGGGACAAAGTGGCCTCACAGATCGCAACCCTGGAATCAATCTTCAACTCATCCATGAGGTTGCTATCACATGCGACCAAAGGGGTGGCTAGAGCAGAGGGTTCAAGCATTGTCATGAGGTATCAGGCCTGGATGTGCATTTTAATCTCATGGACCCCTTCAAGTCTTCCTTTCTGAATGCTCCCATCAAAGCATCATTTATTTTTGGCTTTTGGCTCTAAGGTGAAGGACACACTAGCCAGGTATGAGCAAGACAGCAAGACCCTGTCTGCCGTAGGCCTACGTTTTTCTAATCCTCAACGTTCCTTGTCCAGGAATCAGAGGAGTGGGAAAATATGGCACAAAAAAATCTCTGGGTCCTTTCCCTGACATATGTGTAGATGATACCCCCAGGGGCAAAAGGGGTAACAATTCCAGGAGACACCCCTACAGAGGCAGAGGGGGTCCTCATAACCAAGTCTCCAGGGACTCCTTTTCTGGACAGCCTTACCAGCACTCCTGAGGAGCAGCCCGATTGCTTACCTCTGGAAGCAGTCGGGGGTCATTTTTCTCTGCACCAAGCTATTACCACCGATTGTTGGGTGCAGAGTATAATCACCAGAGGTTACACCATCCCCTTTGTTGTCAACCAAACCTTCCAAAAAAAGCTTCCCGATGTTCCACCCAGTCAAAGGGAAGAAGCAGCTTCAAAGATAATAAAGCTGTCTCGAAAAAAGAGTCATCCAACCAGTCCCACCAGACCAATGCAGATCCGGATTGTAATCAAGATTCTTTTTGGTGCCAAAAAAGACGGGGCTGGAGACCCATTTTGGATCTCAGCAGCTTAAACAAGTCTGTCACCCAAACCAAATTCCAGATGGTCACGGTTCAGTCCATTCTCTCTTTTTTAAGGGAAGGTGATTGGATGTGCTCGATAGATCTCCGGGATGCGTATTACCACATCAAAATGGACAAACACTCCAGGAGTCTGCTTCACTTCTGGCTAGGGGCCAGTCACTATCAATTTTGTGCCCTGTCGTTCGGTCTCTCTACAGCCCCATAGTGTTCATGAAGTGTATGGCAGTGGTCACAGTTCATTTGAGATTACAAGAACTCCGGGTGATTCCATATTTGGATGACTGGCTCGACACCACCCCCACCGAGCATCTTCTGGTAACAGCACTGCATTATACACTCTCTCTGGCAAAAATTTTGGGAATCAAAATACATTAGGAGAAATCAAACCTTACTCCTACGCAACAAATAGAATCCATCGGAGCAGTTTTCAATACCCGGTGCTTTCTAGTGTCACTCCCAATCCACAGACTTCAGCGATTGAGGCTCCAGCTCTGGATGATACTCTGTCAAACAAAAGTTTTGGCAAGGGAGGTTCTTCAGGCCCTAGGATCCATGCACTTTCAATTCCGATAGTGCCCCTGGCGAAGCTACACATGCGAATCCTGCATTGGCTCCTTCCTTCTTTCTCAGTAGTTCCCGAACTGTCACCCCCTCAGTTACCAGATTCACATAACCAACTCCTGCAAGCAGGACCTTCTTTGGTGGATGAGGCCAGATGCAGAACTCTGGAGTTGCCCATTCCAGTCCCCTCAGCCCAGGGCCATTGTGACCACGGATGCTTCCCTGATCGTGTGGGGGGGCCATTTCCAGGGAAAGACAGTCTAAGGAGCATAGTCCACCTTAGAGGCCAACCTGCTTATCAACGTTCTAGAACTGAGAGTGGTGCTGTTAACATTGCAGACTTTTCATCCGGTTCTCCCTTCTGGGACAATTGCAATTCAGTCAGATAACATGTCAGTGGTCTGGTATATCAACAAGCAAGGAGGAATCAAGTCCTAGCCATTGTGTCGAGAGGCCATGAGAATTTGGCAGTGGGTGATAGCTTCCAACCACTTTCTGATAGCAATGCATATCCCGGGCAGCTCGAACGTAATTGCAGACAAACTGAGCAGATGCATCCTCCTGCATCATAAGTGGTCCCTCAACCCCGAGGTGACGACAGAAATTTTCAGCTACTGGGGCCAGCCTTGCTGCGATATTTTCGCCTACCCATTGAACAACTATATATATATATATATATATATATATATATATATATATATATATATATATATATATATATATGGATTCCTATTACAAGAACGAAAGTTCACAACTTCGAACTTGTAATAGGAAGCCTCACTTATGCGAAAGTGCACTTCACCGAAAGTACCGCAGCACAGTGGAGGACATAAAAAAGCAAGCTATGTCCTCCACTATGTTGCGATACTCACGGAACTTAGGGTTAGGGCTTGGTTTAGGGTAAGCGGATCGTTAGTAAAGCTATCCCCTTACCCTAACCCAAAGGTTTGTGACTATCGCACCATAGTGGAGGACATTGCTGTGTCCTTCACTGCCCTGCAGTCATTACAGACCTTAGGGTTAGGGCACGGGTCATGGTAAGGGGTTAGCCCTACCATGCCCTAACCCTAAGGTCCGTGAGTACTGCACAGATGTTCAGTACAATGCCCGTTCGTTGTACTGAACTTCACGTAAGTGCACTTTCGCTGCAGTGTGCATTCCATACACTGTTTCGAAGTTGTGAGCCTCCGATCTAGTGTATGGAATCCATATCTATATATATATATATATATATATATATATATATATATATATATGTGTGTGTGTGTATGTATATATATATATACACACACACACACAAACATACACACACACACACACACACACACACACACACACACACACACACACACACACACACGTGTGTGTTGGTACACACACACTTATACATAATAGCTCTTTGTTGTATAAACACCTTTGCTAAGCTGTAGTGCAGAGCTATAATAAATCCTTACTACAGTTCACTGACTGTAATTTATGGTTAAAAAATAAAGGTCTTCCAGCTAAGCAAAGAGCTATTATTTATCAGGATAATAATTATTTGTTAAACTGTGTCAAACACTTTTGCTGACCTGCAAAGAGGTGTAGTAGTCACGATACATTGCCAGTACTGCTTTCAGGGGTGATCAGTACCTCTTCTTCTTTAACCATGTCTCCCAACTGCTTGCAATCAGGGCAGCCACCTCTGCCCTACCCCTGCTATGTCTTTGAATCATAGTAGAATATCTCAGCATTAATTATTGTGCTTCCCCTGTTTTCTAAATCACCAGGAATGTCCCTGATAAGTTGCTTAAGCAAGATATATTAAAAGGCAATAGTGTCCATTAGTTCTGATTTGGCATCAACTGAGTTTATGGTGTGTCCCCAGCCAGTCATTTTAGTTATAATTACTACATCTATTGCTGCCTTCATACCAATCATTATATACCCATCTATTCGTGTGTAAATACCCCTTCTTTGTTGAACTTTGAAGCTGCAGGATGTAGCAAAGAGAGTTGAGTTTCGTGATTATCAATATAGCAGACAAATATATCCTTTTAACAAAACTTTCCACTATCCAGTATTCTTTATCAGGGGCAAAGGGGTTAAAGTCCTCTTGTGTCTTTGAGATTGTAATAAGTTTATCGTGACAGGACCTGTTTATTTATTTATTTTTTTGCAGATAAGGTCTGTTAACTGAAACATGTATAGTTTGCTGCTATTTTTTGTACTGGTTTTCTATACTGAGTTTTTTTTTAATATCTTGAAATTACCAAAATCAATATGATACAGCCCGGCCTTTTCTCTGTTTTAAGGTGTAGCATCTTTTTAGAAAGTAAACTTATTTATGGTTACATTTATTAGCTTCACTCAATATATGTATAATTTCAAGAATATTATGTCTTGGGATGGGGAAAATGTGCATTTATTTCTTAATAAGGTAAACTCACTGGGCAAAATTGACAAACTTTCTTCACTTCAGCTTGTAGAACACCATGCTTATAGTCAAATGGAGACTAAGAAAATCAAACCAACACATACAGAATGATTTATATTAGCAGTTCATAGGCTTAATGTTTTTGCTAAACTGCCAGTCATCTACATCTTTGTTTCAGGTTCAAGTTTATGTTTATTCATATTCCTTATGCCTACTTACTGCTCAGTGCTTCTACCAACTGACAGTACAACCTGCACAAAATGTAAATGTTTAAAAAACATGAAGACAAACCACTCTAATTAGCCCACTGTCAGCAAGCATCATATGTCCACAGCACACTACCAGGTTTATAACTTATGCTGAGGCTATAAAGAAAAAAAACTTTCCACAGCCTCTTAAAACACACTCTAAAAGATTCTAGCCAGCACACAAAACAACACCTACTCCCTCTCCACTAACACATACTATGAAACGACATGTCTCATCCAAGATTCATCAGGAAAGCATCTCTAATCTCATAAAACCCACCAAGTATACACAGGTAAATGTTTTAGTCATAGGTGACTACAGTTAGGCATACATATCCCACGCTTAACAGACTGGCTAAGAATGGGATGACTGTAAGCTACTTGTCTGATTCCAGGCTCTTTGGTGCCACAAGGGCCCTAAAGTTTTTTAAACAAGACAAATATGACTACAGACTAGCGGTGGCCCCATGTGAGTGAATGGCCTGAGGCATTCTATACAGAGGAACATGCAGAGTGGTATGTTGGAACTGTACATGTGCTAGAGGCAAAGAATACACTGTTCTTGAGAAGTATCTTGCCTTTGTTGCTAAATGGTGCCTAGATGACACGATAAGATAATTAGTAGTTGTCTTTCTAAGGGGATTCAGCATGTATTGACATGGGATGAGATGGTAGATAAGACTTCCTGTTTTACCAGGGTGGTTACACTGTCATACTGTGGATTTTCTGTACTGGCTAAAATTGTTGCTATCACATAGTGGGTATTTTATAAAGAGTCTCCTGTCCAATTCTAGCATGGTAAACTCAGACTTAAATTTGTACAGTATTGTGGTGACAGTGCTCAATACAAGGAGTCTAAATAGAAAGATGACAGAATGTGAGATGCTTCTGCAACTCATACACACTTGTTTTTGTATAGTTACTGAGACATGCCTTCCGTGGAACTCCCTGTGTATCAGAGTTTATCACCTATCATTCCTTCAGGCTTTTGGATAACTCTAGGGGAATATCTATTTTTGTAAGAAATACCATCACCTCACATTAAGTTACCCACAGCCCTCCGTTAGAGCTTCCATCAATCACAATCATCCTTAACAAATCAAACTGTTATTTCATTGTTGCCAAAGTTCCCCAACAACGTTTTTCACAGATTGTGAAAATTACCTCAGTACCATCAATGGGTTAAATATCAAACCAAATACCTGCTTGCTAGGTGACTTCAATTACCCAAGCATTAACTGACACACTTGCACATCTAAAAATGGATAGGCTTAGCATTTCCTAGACTTTGTTAATACCTGTACATTGGAATAAATTTCAAAACTACTCATTTGAGGCTGAAATATCCCTGACCCAGTCCTTACCAACCTATCTGCCACTGTACAGGACCTCACATTTCCTCATCTCTAGTAAGTCTGACCACAGATTTGGTCAGCTTCTCTGTCAGGTCTTGTGTTACCTACCAACCACTAAATGAGGCCATCTTTAAGGACATCCTTTGGCTTGTAAAAGACCTAGGCAAAATCCCCAACAATCGCCAGCAAACAGACCTAACTGAGAGGGCTGACACATTCATCTCTGGCTTTTACAAGTACTTAACATAGAAAACATAACACCATTCTTCCCTAAGTATAATAGTAATATAATGGTAATTTCAGGAAAAAGCCTGTCTGTTTGAACTCTTGTATTAGTACACTATATAACAAAAGCAGTAAAGTAATGAAAAGTTGTAAGAAATCCCCATCCCCTACCTGAAGAGTGCACTGAAACATGCCAGCAAGGAACTTAAGAGCACTATTAGAAAATGTAAGATGGAGTACAAATTTAAGTTGATTACAGATATCAAAGGAGACTGCACATTTTTCTTCCATGATGTTAGGAAATTAAGGGATAATATCCAACAGTCCGCTGCTGTCATCTGTAATATTATAACAGGTTCTGCTCCCAAAGATATAACCAATATAGCAGACATATTTAATGTTAATCTTAGCTCACCTACCCATGTTGTTGCCTCCACTATCCCAAATCATTTAGTTTCCCTTGAAATCATTTTGGGTTAATTCTTAGAATCCCTGTTAAAGGTTAAAAATACTACTTGTCTTTTTATTGAAATTTCGGATTTGCAATGTGAAGTCCTAAAACAGTGAGAAAAAAGCCTGCATATCAAACATATCTCTTCTCCTTTAAACTTATTTTTAGAGGGGATAAGCCCACTCCACTCCACAATGTGAGAGGCTTTCCCCTGTACCACCTGAACATATATGTACCACTTCTGAGATTGCCATATCTTGGAGTAAAGGGAATATTTTAAGAAATGGCAGTCTTGGACTTCTAAGTCCAAATTTTCAGTCATTCATTTTCCACATTTTGGGATTCAGCATTGCAAGCTCTAGCATTTCATATAGTTACCTAACACTTCCATGGACCAGATGCCATACTGTGTTCTGTTCTCATCAGTGACAAGTATGCACTATTCAAGTCAGTGCTTAAACTATTCAGCCTTAGCCTATCCCACAGGCTTTGTGCTTGTTGCATGTAAAAAAAAAACATGTGACTCCCTTACACAAGGTAGCCAAGCTACAGACCAAGGTAATTAATTATATGTCCATCATCCTCACTAGACTGAAGGTTTGGGAAATTGCCATAGCAGAACTCATTATTGCAGGCACAGGCAGCCTAACTGCTCTAGACCCCAATCAATTCAGTTTTATCAAGGGCAGGTCCTGTCTCCTGCACTTAATATTCTTCTTTGAAAAGATTAAAAGGTTTCAGAGGCTGTGAGCAGTGCTCATTCGGTGCATGCTCCTTATTTTAACCTGGTCAAGGCTTTTGACCACTACCTCCACATTGGTTTTATTAACAAATTAGATAAATTTAACATAAAACCTCTATATTTTCCACTGGATTATAAATTGGCTGTCTGGCAGATCTTAGGCCGTGGAAGATGCCAGTACATTCTCTGAATGTAAAATTGCTGGGCTCTCTCCTTTACATTTATTTTGCAGATATACGGTACTGTTATTTTGCAGATATACGGACTGATATCACAGAAGTGGGGTTCACTGAGTTTGATGACAGCAAGCTGAACACTATTATCAGCTTATCTACAGATGTTAAAAACAGCAAAGAAATATGAGAAAGAAATTTACTCAGAAAAAATAAGGTTTTAGGGAAAGTATGTACATGAGAAACTAAAGAATGTAAATGAGAAAGACCAAAAGTTATTCACCTGAAAAAGTATAGGAACATTTCAGGAGATGGAGTAGTATCCACACACAGATATTATACATATATTATATATATTATATAGATGGATTGGTATAGATTTATATTATATTAAGGAAAATAAGTGATGGACAAGGACAGCATTGGTTATGTCCATTTTAAAAGAGGAAGTAGGAAGAGGCAGTATTTCGAGGCCTATAAATCTGATTTTGCCGGCTGAACTCTTTACAACAAGCCATTAAAAAAAAAAAAGAAAATGGTCCATGTATCATGGGATATTCAATACCTGTAGGAAAACAGATCTTGAATTATGAACTAGTTTTAAAATCTATTACAAAGAGGAGAAAAAAAAACATTTACTGATAGATGCAATTTCTTAGATACAAGAGAGACATAACGTCATGGATGTAAATCTGATGATAAAAAGCTGTGTGAATTAAGATCATAGAAACAAGCATTAAACTGTATAAAGTTGTGGCAAGCAGCACAGCAATTCCAGGTTACAACACAGTAAACCGTATCAAAATAGTCTGTCATTAAAAATGGTATTTCAAAGTAATATGCCTTCAGATAAGCATTGTTTAATTTATCCGGTGATGGAACACGGAAAGCATAATATATTGACAAAAATATAGATGACATAAAAGTCACAACTGTCATAAAGGCTAAAAAATTACTTTGAAGCTTTTTTCCAAAATAAGATGTATGGTCAAAACTAAAAGACTTGGAATCAAGCATAAATAAAGATAAAATGTGTATCGTGCATTATAGAAAAGGGAATGCCGAATGCGTATATGTGATAATAGAAATGGTAAGGATGTGAATACTTTTTATTGACTGTAAACTAATGCTTGAATTGCAGGTGGAAAAGATAAGAGCAGTAGAGTTAAATGATTTGCTAAGCTATACACCATGTTTTAAAGAATCATAAAGATAAAACATTACTCCTTCCTATTAATCCCTAATCATATCAAACTTTGGACATTTTCATATTAATAGAAAAATCTGAAGATCAGCAGAACAATTATCATAATGATTGCTGAAATTGAATGACAGTGTATGGTCAGTGTCTAGAAGAATTAAATTTAAATTTGTGCTCTTTTTTTTTTTTTTTTTGCTCACTTTGCCTTGCCCTACATCGTCTGTTGATCATCTGCTTCCTCCCAGCCAGTTTGTTTGCTGTCACTGTAGTAAGGGTGGGTTGGGAGGAGCCATCATTCAGGCTGTCATCAATGTGGTTTGTGATTTTTTTCTGTTTTCAACCTTAACCGCTTCATATACCCTTGATGTAGTATGGGGTGGGGACGGGCAGTGAGCCATTTGTAATGGATGTCCCTTCACTCCTGCGAGGGGCATTGCCATTCATGTGCATCTGCCCCACACACCTTGGAATGTATACAAGCCAGTTTTAAGTTTTGGGTATTGGAACAGGTTAGGTTCCCTGAGAAGCGTGATGATTGAGAAACCAGCCTGGAATTTAAGGAGTTAATGTGGCAGTTGAGATTGAATGCCTGCCCCCCCCCTCCCCGGTCTCAATGACCATTATTCTGTTACCTACCCTAAAAATGAGAGCTCTGAAACTCTAGAAGGAGAATATGTCAGTGGTATATTTTATGAAATCGTATTTTGAGGTCAGACCAAGTTCCATTCATTGTTTTATAATACTATTTTCATATATACATGTATATTTTTTACTTCATGTGATCTAGTTAATTAGAGAATCAATAGGTGGTGGTTATTTATTGATATATTTAATTGTGTAGGGTATTTAAGTAATTGGACAGTTTTGCTATGTATTCTGATGAAGTTCCCTGTGAGGAATGAAAGCCCTTAATCCTTAAAGTTGCTTGGTGCATTTTTCTACTAGACTGTGGTTTTGCTGTGCTGTGGTGCTTTATTGGTTCCAGTGTGCCAGACTGAGTTACTTGGATTTCTTGGTTTACTTTTACTCAGTCTCTTCACCAGTTTTTTGGTTCTTGCATCTGCCCCACCAAGCATGGAAGGTGGTTTCCTGGTCTCTAGCAGGGAAATTGAAATTTATCTTCCCGTGTTCCCCCAAGTGTGCACAAAAAAGAAAAATAATTATACACCTGCCTGCAGAAAAATAAGAATGTGTATAAAAGAATTAATGTTCTAGTATTAATATAATTAAGCATTGTACTGTTTATAAGACTGGGGTGGTGGTGCTGTGGTAGCGTTGTCGCCTCACAGTAAGATGTTGTCCTGTTCGATTCTCAACTAGAGCGTCTTGTGTGTGGAGACATGCGTGAATGGGCGTACCTTCGTTAAAGGTTGTGCATCAGGGCTGGCAACTCGGCACGTAAATATCTATTGCCAATCATTAGTGGACCGGAGTTCTGCTGTGGCGACCCCTAACCGGGAAAAGCCGAAAGACACAACATTGTACTGTTTATAAGCCTTATTTATTTCAAAGTATTTCACGGTTCTTTAATCGTGCTTAAATATCATTATATCCTTGAACACTGGGACGTGTGACTAAACTGGAAAGTTTAGAAGTACTGAGCTGCAGTTATGTGGTGGAAATAATGAAGGCCTTCTTTTAACACAGCTGCACTAAGCTAGGCTGATGAGGCAACAGTTAAGCATGGTGAGTCCACAAGTTTCTCTTAAAGCTACTGCATTGTTCGCAGTTCAGTGGGAAAAGCAGAACTGCCCAGTGGAACTGAATGGTGTAAGAACTGTGGTCACTGATAATTGTGCTGTGCATTCCATCTCTGTTATTCATTAAGATATAGGTTTTCCATAATATGCTACTACTCTTGCTTAGGATACCTCAGTAATGAATGGATGAGTGTGATACATATAATATCTTAACTTTTTTTCTTAGCATATTCTAGGGGAACCCTCTGAGCAGTTCATTTTAAGATACTCACTGTTGACCATAGGTGATCTTAAAGTCTTCAGATCACTCTGATGTAGTTCAGTACAGATGAGTACCTTTTTCAAGACCTGCCAAGCAGGGTAGATGTTGAGAAGGATATTAGCAATAAATCTGAGGATTAAGTATTTGTCTGGAATGGGAAAAATCTAATATTTTCTACATATTATAAAAAACTTTGATGAAGTCACCACATAATCTATTTTGAATGTTTCATTGCAGGTTCCAGAAGCTATTCGGAAATGCCAGAGAGCTGGCATTACTGTCCGCATGGTCACTGGAGACAATATTAACACTGCACGTGCCATTGCAGCCAAGTGTGGAATTATCCAACCAGGAGAAGACTTCCTATGCTTAGAGGGAAAGGAGTTTAATCGACGAATCAGG
The DNA here is from genome assembly GCF_019279795.1 of Protopterus annectens. Lineage (NCBI taxonomy): Eukaryota > Metazoa > Chordata > Ceratodontiformes > Protopteridae > Protopterus > Protopterus annectens. The sequence goes on along the minus strand of NC_056741.1, from coordinate 887,210,956 downwards.
AATGAGAAAGGAGAGGTATGTCTTGAAATTATGGCTGACTGTAGAAATGGCCTATGCTACTGATAGTTCCTGATTTTAAATTAAGTAGCTTTCAATATATTAGCTTGTATAGTGTGAGGTAGGAAAAATAAAACATCCAAACTGGTGTGTAAAAGACTTTTGTATCAAAATCTAAATTTCAGCTGCTAGGAATTATTGATTTTAGGACGTGTTTTCCAGGCAAAAAATGATCAGCACTCTATAGACCGTAGAAAGCCAAATTGCACTGAAAGCAGACAATTGTAAAGTACAGTGACTGGATATCATGAGCTGCACACATCATATTTCTTCCTAGTGATAGTTTAGTCTAATACAATATAATAATTAAGGCATTATTTTGAGTATTAAATATGCTGAGTGCCCTGAGGCAGCTTTAGAGATATTCAAGCAGGATATGGCTTATAACAGACAGATGCTACATTGCTAGCATCTTTTGAACCACATGTCGCATGTTTATGGGATCAGAAGGTTATACGGTTTAATCTGATATTGTTAATCCTCATTCATTCCTTACACATGGGTATCGGTTCCGAGCTCGGAACCGAACCGGACATTTTCCAAGCTCGCGTCAGCTTCAAACTCTCGAGCTAAACTCTTACCCACAATCCCCGTCTCCCTGTTACCTCAGATTTCGTTTGCCTCATTGCCATTCGGTCGTGTCAAGCTACTTCTCTTGCGCTAAGTACATTCAATTGTTGTTTACTAGTTTTACAGATTACTTTTCTGTCAGAAAAGTTCATATTTTATTGTCTCTTACCCTATCGCATCTAGCATTCATAATTTCTTCAGGTTTTTCTGCTTCTTTCTTTACCACTTTTACCGTGAGGTATTTTCTCTTTACCAATGTTGGTAATCTTTTTCCCTTTTCTCTCATACCTTCGGGTACTCTGTTGTACCATTGCTGGTACCTTCTCTATTAATTAATTTGCTGTCATGGCAGATAAGAAAGGTAGTCCGAGGTTTAAATGGTGTTCTGATTATGGACACAAACTGCCTACTTCTGATGTACACTCTTTGTGTGTTTATTGTTTGGGAGCTTCCCATTTGTCTGTTGACCCACCCTGTACTATTTGTGAGAACTTTTCTAATAGAACCTTGTTGGAAAGGGAAAAAAAAGCTGTTACTGAAGGGACTTCTAAAATCTCCCTTTTCAGTGGCTATTTCTGGGTTGGAGGCCTCAACCCCTCCTAGAGCCCATAAGAAAACTTTGGATGTTCCTACTAAGGCTAAATCTTTGCCTTTGTCCTTGGCTGGGGACTCCCACCAGCTAAAACCTAAAAAGGCTAAAGTTTCGGCTCCAGAGCTCTCTCAGTCAGCCCCAGTGCTTTCGGTGCCTAGACCTTCAGCACCGAGGCCTTCGGCTCCATTAGTGATTTCGACTCCATCTTCTCCTGCAGCCTTCTATATATCGGCACCAAGGGGCTCCTTGGTGCAGACCATTACCACTGTATCGGCACCGACCGTTCAGTCGGCGCAAACCTTAACCGCTTCAGCTCTGAGATCTTCCTCGGAACCAACGCCTTTATTGTTGACTGCAGTTTTGTCGATTCCAGCTTCGGCACTGACAACCACTTCGGCACCGATCCCTGTGTCGGTGCAGACCATGACCGCGGCACCGATGACTTCCTTCGGTGCAGACAACAGTAGTCCAGTCGCTCTCGGCACCGTTGTCCTCGATGCTGTCAGATGAGATGGGCACTGAGTTTGCCTCCTCTGTGGACAGGCCTGTTTCTCCCTCAGTCTCCGTGAGGTCCACTAGAAGCCTTTCCGAACATGATGTGTTGTGTCTGGTGGACCAGGTACTCTTGGCCAGAGGTATCCAACCCCTCAGGAACTATCCTTCCTTGGGAGGTGATCACCCATCTCCAAAGACCCCTTCTTATTCTCCTCCTTCATTGCCTTTGAAGTCCATGGATATAGCACAGTCTTCCCCTTCTGCGGTTCCCTTTATGGATCTCACTAAGGAACCGCAGTTGCCTTCATAGCAGGAAAGTTTTGCTACAACCCAGGATGTCAGTTGTGACACGCATAGTTTGCTGCTTCACAGCCATCCAGGGACTCCGGGTCGGCATGCTGAGCCAATTAGGGGAGGGGTGACCCCTGTCCTAGACATGCACTCCTCTTCGGGTGGACCAGCCTTCCAACTGATGGAGAGGGCTTTTGCTGCTGCTGGTGATTCCGGACTGTCTATACCTCTGCTACACTGGTTTCACAAGTCGCACCTAGCGGACACCAGGTGCAGGAGCCGCAGGACATATTCCCTCAGGAATCCCCTTTTCCGCTGTCTTCTCCAGCTTCTCCCACTGAGGAGGTCCACCAGAAAAGTTTGTGTAAAAGGAAGCACAGAGGAGTCCCTCACCGAAGACACAGATTTCGATAAGGGGAAGGATCCCCTCGTTCACCCTCTGAGGTATCCTTTGGTGATATCCTCAAAATCCTGAAACAGAGAGGTGACTGGAAGTCCTCTAATCCGACCTTTGAGGAATCTGTGTTCCTGCAGGCCTTTTGCGCCAGGCCCCCTACCTCCTAGGTTACTCCACCTGCCGATGAACTTGTCCGGCTCATCGTGCAGCATGCTTGGAAGGCTCCTGATACCGTCAAAGCTATTCCCCGGAGGCCAGATAAGATCTTGTCCCCTCCTGCTTCGGATCCCAATTGGTTCAAAGATCTTCCTGTGGATGCTTTGGTAGTGGCGGCCGCAACAAAAAAGAAGTAGAAAGCCAGACTGTCCATCCACCTAACAAAGAGTCCTGGGCCATGGACAGGATAGGGAAGCGCACCTTTGCTTCAGCGACCTTTGCTATCAAGTCCCTGAATTATATGGCACATTTTACCAGGCTTCAGAGGGATCTGGTTTCTGAGCTCTCTGAAACCTTGTCTGGTGCCATGTCTGATGAGGTCCGTGACAAAGTGGCCTCTCAGCTGGCCACCATTGAATCTATATCTAACTCTTCTATGCGATTGATATCTCATGCATCAGAAGGAGCAGCTAGAGAAGTGGGTTCAGCTGCGGTCTTGAGACAACACACCTGGATGCGCTTGTGCAACTTCGCGGGACCCTTTAAGTCTTCTTTTCTTAATGCCCCCATTGAGGCCTCCTTTTTGCATGGGCCCAAAGATAAAAGCACACTGGCCAGATGTGAACAGGACGGTAAGACCCTTTCTGCCGTAGATGTCTGTTATTCTTCCCCTCAACGTGCTTTCTCCCAAAACCAAAAGAGTGGGAAGATATGGTTCAAGAAATCTCAGGGTCCTTTCCGTGACACACAGGCCGAGTTCTCCCACAGAGGCAGAGGCGGATACTCACAGGGAAGACGCTCCTTTCTGGGCAGTGGGGGTCCGCATAACCAGGGTTCAAGGGATTCTTTCCCTGGTCAACCCTACCAGCGCTCCTGAAGAGCAGCCCAACTCCTTTCCTCTGGAGGTGGTTGGGGGACGTTTCTCCTTGTACCCTTCTGCCTGGCTAACCATCACCACCGATTCTTGGGTACAAAGGATTACAACCAGAGGTTATCATATCCCCTTCGATCTTTGTCCCATCCCTTCAAAAAAATCTTCCTGATGTTCCACCCAGTCAAAGGGAAGAAGCAGCACTAGAGATAGAAAAGCTGCTAAGAAAAAACAGACAGGATCCGGATTTTACTTGACTATTTTTGGTGCCAAAGAAAACCTGGGACTGGAGACCAGTGTATTGAGCAAGTTTGTGAGAGTACAAAAATTCCGGATGGTCACAATACAGTCTATCCTCCCGCTTTTGGAAAAAGATGATTGGATATGCTCTATAGATCTTCAAGATACATACTACCACATAAAGGTGGACAGGCCATCAAGAAGATTTCTGTGCTTCCGTGCAGGAGCCAGTCACTACCAGTTCAGAGTACTGCCCTTCGGACTCTACAGCCCCCAGAGTGCTCACAAAGTGCATGGCAGTTGTCACAGCTCACTTGCGACTTCAAGGATTCCAGGTGTTTCTATACCTAGACGACTGGCTCATTTCCGCCCCCACCAGACATCTACTGGAAAAAGCCCTAGCATACTCTCTTCGTTGCTCAAAGGCTAGGCATAACCATAAACTGGCAAAAATCCAATCTCACACCATCTCAGTTGACAGAATTCATAGGGGTTATCTTGGACACAAAAAACTGCAGAGCTGCTATTCCAGAGCACAGAATTCTAAGGATAAAGCAACAACTACTTCCAATCCTTTCAAAGGAAAAATCTACGGCTCACTCGGTTCTACAGCTGTTGGGTTCCATGGCAGCCTCCATCACCATTGTTCCCTTGGCCAGGTTTCACATGAGACTTCTACAATGGCTACTGCTCACCCAATGGTATCCTTTTCAGCATCCTCTTTCAGCCATGATTCATGTAACCCACAGGTGCAAACAGGATTTAAATTGGTGGATGACCCACAATCTCTCACAGTGGTCTTGTCCCTTCTCCCCCCAACAACCCAAGGCCACAGTGACCACGGACGCCTCCCTGATGGGGTGGGGGGCTATGTCAGGGACAGACAGTCCAAGGCACTTGGTCCGAACTGGAGGCCCATCTGCATATAAATGTTCTAGAGCTGAGGGCGGTACTTCTGGCGTTGCAAGCATTCCATCCCCTGCTGTCATCTGGAACAATTGCGATTCAATCAGACAACATGGCGGTGGTCTGGTACATCAACAAGCAAGGTGGAACCAAATCTTACCCCATTTGCCAAGAGGCCATGAGGATATGGCAATGGGTGATGGCTACCAACCGTTTTCTTCTAGCAATGCACATTCCCGAGAGTTCCAACATGATAGCAGACAGACTCAGCAGGTGCATTCTTCAACCTCAGGAGTGGTCCCTGAATCCCTTGATAGCGGCGGAGATCTTCCACCACTGGGGCCGTCCTTGCTGCGACCTCTTTGCATCCCCGACCAACTACAAATGCATCTACTTTGCCCTGATTTCCCCTCCAGGACAGTAACCCAGGGATGCTCTAGTCCACGATTGGCCCTCGGGTCTTCTTTACGCATTTCCACCCTTTCCCCTCATTCTCCAGTTTCTGAAGAAAGCACGTTGGTTGAAAAGCAAGGTGATATTCATAGCACCATATTGGCCTCGACAGATTTGGTTCCCCTTCCTTTGGCCTCACCTACTAGATCGACCATGGATTCTCCATCCAACCCCAGAGTTGATCTCACATCCACAGAACCTGATTCATCCCAGCTTGAACAGCCTGAAGCTCACGGCTTGGCTACTCCAATTCCCTTGATAGCCAGGCAGAATGATCTTTCTTTACCAGTACGTAATATTCTCATTGCTTCTCATAAGTCTTCCACTAGAATTACTAATCTGAGGAAGTGGAAAAGATTTACCTGTTGTCTGAAAGATAAACAAGTAGACCCCTTTTCAGCACCAGTGTCGATAATACTAGACTATCTGGCCAACCTGTTTCAGTCGGGTCTATCGACCTCTACCATTAGAGTTTATTTGGCTGCAATTTCTAATTTTCATGAGGGTGTGCAAGATTCCTCTTATGTCGCATAAATTGCGAAAGACCTTCATAAAAGGTGTGAATCATCTGAAGCCACCTTTTAGAGAACCTATTCAACTATGGGATTTATCATTAGTTCTACAAGCTCTGACAATGTAACCTTTCAGACCAGCCTCTTCTTGTGACCTCAAGTATTTGTTATGGAAAACCTTGTTTTTGGTCGCCATTACTTCTGCCAGACATATTTCTGAGCTTCAAGCTTTATGTATCATGAGTCCATACTTGATTTTTCATAGAGATAGTGTGTCTCTGAGAACTAATTCATCATTTCTGCCTAAAGTGATCTCTGAAATGTCCATTAATCAAGCCATTGAATTGCCAGTTTTCTTTCCCAATCATTCAGACAGAGGAGAGTATTGCCTACATACCCTAGATATACACAGGCAAATCCGTTTTTACTTAAACAGGACTAAACCTTTTCGTAAATCTGACCAGTTGTTTTTGGCCTTTTCTGGACCTAGATTAGGATCTGCTGTTGCTAAGGTCACATTAGCTAGATGGTTGAAGGAATGTGTGACCTTTATTTATACACCACATAATATCTCTTTGCCTACTACAATGAAAGCTCATTCAACAAGGTCGGTGGCAACTTCTGCTGCCTTCCATGCCAGAGCTTCTTTACATGACATCTGTGCAGCTGCAACTTGGGCTACGCTTCATACCTTCATCAATTATTACAAATTGGATTTGGCCTCCAGGGGAAGAGCATCTTTCAGTTCTATGGTGCTCAGGAATGTCCTTCCATGAGAGCCTCCCAGGAATAGAGGTAGCTGGGGACTCTGTCCCATGCGTAAGGAATGAACGAGGATTAACAATATCAGATAAAGAAGTTATGTCTTACCATAACGTTCCATCTGTATTGTTGATCCTCGTTCATTCATTACGACCCTCGCTTCTTCCCCCTCCTCTGGTTTCTAGTGGATCTCACCATCCGTTTCTCTTAGGTTATTTGACCAGAGGTAGACTCTACTTTCTTTGACTTGCAAACTCAATGAGGTAACAGGGAGAGGGGAGTTGTGGGTAAGAGTTTAGCTCGAGAGTTTGAAGCTGACGCGAGCTTGTAAAATGGCTGGCTCGGTTCCGAGTTCAGAACCGATACCCATGCGTAATGACTGAACGAGGATCAGCAATAGAGATGGAACGTTATGGTAAGTCATAACTTCTTTTTCTTGTACCCTGCACTTGATTTAAAATTTTCAGTGTCGATATGGCATATGACATGCCAAAAACAAGACACTTACTTAAAATGTTCTTTCTGTGCAAATACAATTAGTATTCCTAACATAAAACTGAGGTATCAGATTAGGAAAAAATCTTCATTTGAAGGACTCTGGAGAAAAATATCCCTTGAAAGAAGATTCTGAAAAGTTTGTGTGGGACTAAAAATGTCATCTGAGTAGTTTTGATGAATGATTATCATGGCTAAATTAACTTTAACATTAGAATATCAGAAATCTTTGTCAAAAGTTCGTGAAGAAAGTTAAGTACTATTTTGATAGATTTGAAAAGCATAACAGTCATTTCACATCTGCCTAGGATCAGAAGTGTTTCTAGTTCATAGAATTTTTGGTGGATACCCTCTAAAAAGTCTGAAGCAGATATGTATGGACACAGGCTGTGATGAGTGATGGAAAAACAAGAATTCTGCATGTGAATGAGGTGTGGCTATGAAAATATAAAACCTGTAAAGGATGTAAAGTTATTTCAAGTGGAAATTTTTCTTGTAGTGATAAATGAATGCCTGCAGAAGATTCACAAATGTCCTCCATCTTTGCCACCATAAGTCTATTAGAATTAATGAGGCCTTGTAAGACCTGACAGTCATCTGCACTTGTGGAATCAAGAGAAGAAGTCTGAAGTAATATAAAAATGTTGTTAGCCATGATCAAATTAATGTTTCTAACACTTGACATAATTAGTTTGAAATTAAAGAACATAATGTTTAAAATGATTTTGTTTCAATGGAGATGCAAAGTAATTTATTGGTAAGTATTCTGGTTTGAAAAATGTCTGTCCATTATTAACTGCCTCAAGGACCACTAAAGGGAAAGAAGGAAAGATGACTTTGAGAATCCACTAAAGAACTGTGAATATCTATAAGGTACACTATCATAAGGTTGCTACGAAAACTCAACATCCACTGCTGCAGCCTTACTAAAATGGTAAGAGGGTGCAGTTTGGTGTTTCCTTGTTGGGTGATCATCATGCTACAGTTGCAATGTCTTTTTGTATGGAATGCTGACCCTTGCACATGAAATGACTGAAATGCTGAAAGGTTGGGAAGACATTCTGAAATTACAGAAGACTGATACGTGTTTATTTTTCTATAGTGAAATATGCAACATCACTAAGAATATAAACTCCCTGCTTTAGATTTCAAACATTTATTGTCATGTGAAAAAGTTTGTCTTGCAGCAAGATGAGTGTTGGGCTGCTACTGTAGCAAAGGTGAACATGTCGGCCGTGGTATCATGTATTAGTTCTGGGAAATGACCCCACTGACCTCTGAGGTTCCACTGAGGTACTTTCACGTGTGGTTACCATGATCTCTAACAGTCTGTTGAGTAGATCTGCTGTGATCATATTAAGGTAATTAAGAAAAGAAGCAAAAATTACTGCTACAAAAGCCCAAGTTTGTGGAAAAATGGCAAGTGTCTGATTAGTATGTGTGATGATGCTTGGAATGACAGCTGTGTGAATTGTGGCTTTTTCTAAATCAAGTGCTGTGCCTTTAGATTAAAAAGAAAAAAATCCCAGATTTTCTGCAAGAAGTAGGCTACTCTAGAAAGGAGAGGCATTAAAAGACACAGAATTGACAACAACTGTCTCCTGTATGAAAGTGTAGAAAATTTTGTGTATTTATCTTTACTTATTTTATTTATTCATCATTCATCCATCCATGCATTCATTGTTTCTTTTTTTTATTTTCTAAAAGGATGCATGAGTTTCCCTTTGAGCTCTTTTCAGCCAAGATCCAATCTAGAAAGCACATGCAATGATGTAATATTCATAGAGACAAAACACTAGAGTAATGTTCACTGATTATAAATACATATGTATTATGTCTTACTGGTAGATGATATTTAAGTAGTTCAGGATGCCATCCAAGACACAGACAAGCATCATGGTCCCAGCCAGGGGGCAAGTGAGTGCATTATTGGCTATCTAACCCCCTTTCTCTTGAGGAAGTAGGGGCTTTTGGAGGCTTTGAAAAGTTGCTCAGGTCTAATCCAGACAGGTTTTGCATTAATTTTTTGGGGAATTTTCCCTTTTTAGGTCAGGAAAAAGGAAAAGTGCAAGAGGAAGCACTTCAGCTTTCACCCCAGTATGGACATGAGGACAGAGAAGGTTCTTCTCCATTATCCCTGTTGGATGACCCCAGGTTTGGAGAAATTTTGGAAATGATTTCCTAACATGGGTTTATTTTAATGTTAAAGTGGGATAGACCCCGGAAATCCCTTCCTCACCTGAATGCCTTTTCATGAAGCTTTTGAGCCTTCTGGGTTTTCCTGTTGGATAATCCTCCAGCTGACAAGATGGTTTGACTGGTGGTTCAGATGGCTTGGGAGAACCCTCATGTAGTAGTTCCAGGTGGCTTGGAAGAACCCACGGATGGTGGATTTTACTTAAGACTCTTTTTTTTTGGTACTCAAAAAGATGAAGGATCTCTGGAACATCATTAACTTAACTAGCCTAAATCAGGTTGCTCCCATAAAGCCCTTCCACATTGTCACAGTGAAGTCATCTCTTCCCTGTCTGTCTCAAGGAAACTGGATATATGTTTTGGACATCCAAGATGCTGTCCTCCAGTTAACAACAGCAAAGAAATTGTGGATGTTTCTGTAGTTCTGCAGAGGAGCCAGTTAATTTTGATTTTGGACACTGTCATGTGTTCTCACCTCAGCCCCCAGGATGTTCACTAAGTGCCTATTGGTGCTTGTAGCTCATTGAAGGCTGCAAGACACAGATGTCGTCCCCAGCCTGGATGACTGACCCCTTGTAGCCCCCAAATTTTGACAGTCTGTTATTCTCAATGGAGTTTGTTCTGTCACTTTCCCAGTCATTATAAATCACAGTGAATTCTGATGTTCCAGCTAGTTCCCATTCATTTAATTTAATTCATCATATACCTTTCAGACAGTTAGTACTGTTAACATTGTCCTCCAGACAGAATCACAGCAGAGTATTGCTCTGCAGATTTCACAAAGCCGGACTGACCCCACTTTATTATAAGGCACATAGTCTAATGGCAGTTTCAAGTTACATACTTCCAAATGCCAGATACCACCTGGCAATACTCTAATGGATCTAGATATCTCAGATATGCAAAATGCACATCAGTTAGTGGCTTCATGTGGACAGCCTCTCTCTGGTTAGCCTTTTTCAAGCTCCCATCCCCAGAGTGACAGTTACAGAAAATACTCTTGCATTTTCAGGAGTAACCCGTCCAAGGTACATGGTCTTAGGCTGAGGCCTTAAGTGTAAATGAGGGTTGTTCTCCTCAGCTTGCAGGTCTTTAATGAGTGCCTCTCCCATGTGCTATTGCTATCCACACTGGCGCCACAGTTACAGTTTTGTACAGCAACAAACAGATGGGATCATATTCTTATACCATTTGTCAGGCAGCCAGGATAGTTTGGGAGTGGATTTTTGACACCAGTTACCTTCACTTTATCAGAAGAAACCAGTTCCATAGCAGACTGGCTATGTTATTGCCTGCTGATGTCCCATGAGTGGTCTCTCAGTTGATCTGTGGAGCACAGATTATTTTGTAGTCAGTTTTTGTATCCTCAATCAGTACAAAATGCAGCCACTTGTTTTCCCTTATTCCTGCTGTGGAAAGATGTCCCAGATATGCCCTCATCCAGAAGTGGCCCTGGGGTCTCCTTTAACTTTTTCCTAAGTTTTCCTTATTCCCAAGTTTCTGGAGACGGCCAGGCTGCACAAGAGTAAAGCTATTCTGATAACATCTTTTTGGCCCTAGCAAATGTGTTTTCCTCTGCTGTGGCCTCACCTTTTGGAGGGGCCTCTACATCTGAGGCTATTCATTTGCCTTCTGTGTCCCCTGTCCAAAAAGCTTCACCAAGACATTTCTTCTATATAATTGACCACATACTTTTTGACATTCAGTGATGGCTAGGTACCCAACTTACGTGGAAAGGGAGGTCCATATTCTTACTTCTTCTCAGAGACCTGTCATAAGAAAAATGTATAAGAGCAGAATGACTTATTTCTCATGGTAGGCTATGGCCCATGAATTATACTGACTTACAGTCCTGGTGTGAATTGTTTGAATGTGGTCAGGTCCTAGTCCTTCTTCAGTCAGAGTTAATTTGGCCACCATATCTAATTTTTACTAAGGTGCATATTCCTTGTACTTGCCTTCCTTGAAGGTTTGCAACTTTTCTGAAGAGTAGTTTTCTTCTACCACCCACTATGAAAGATCCATTTCCCCAATGGGATCTGTATTTTGTGAATCAAAATTTTACTCTACCACCATTTGACCCTGCTTCTACACCAGAACTTAAATGTGTGTCTTTGGCAACTCTTTTCCCAAGGACATTCAGCCAGGAGAACCCCAAACTTGCAGGGTTTATCAGCGAGTCCTTCTTATCTAGTTTTCTATTTTTCACAAAGACAGTGTATTCATAAAACTCAGTCCCTCCTAAAGGTGCAACAGAAGACAACCTTTAATCAGTTAATTTATCTACATTTTCTTTAATTATTCAAACAAAGGAGAATATCTGTTGTATTACAAGGATTCTCACAAGCAGCTCAGGTTTTACTTATAAAGAACAAATACTCTCAACAGGCTTACAAAAGTTAAAAAAAAACTCTTAGTAGGGACTCTCAAATTTTTGTCTCATTTTCCAAGAAGACGTTTGATGCCAAAGTCTCTAATTTTACCTAAATGGCTTTCTTATGGTATACAACTTACCCTAAATAAATAAAAAAATAAACTTCTAGTATTTTAACTTGGGACTCATTCTACCAGAGCTGCAGTTGATCTCAGGCATTATTTAAAAATGCATTCCTGAATGATATTTCTGCAGCAGTTACATGGGCATAACTCAACACTTGCAAGACATTAAAAAGCTAAATGTGATCTCAAGGACCAGGTCATCCTTCAGAGTCATCGGTATCCAGGGTATATTTCCATTATGGTCTGCCCAGTTGGATAAACTAAACCACAAACGCGAACAGTGTAGCAACCAAAATAACGAAAAGCAACAGTTCCACTGTGCACGAATACTCCTCTGTGTCTTGGGAATTCCACTCAAATCTGTAATATCACGATCCCACCAAAGATGTGTAAACGACGCAAAATGCTTAAAATGAATAGTTTATTACAAAAACAGGTTAAGCGCTTGTATGTACACAAGTGAAAGCGCTTAACCTGTTTTTGTAATAAACTATTAATTTTAAGCATTTTGCGTCATTTACACATCTTTGGTGGGATTGTGATATTACAGATTTGAGTGGAATTCCCAAGACACAGAGGAGTATTCGTGCACAGTGGAACTGTTGCATTTCAGTTGGATAAACTTGCAACTGTTCTCTGGTTGCCGAAGATGGAACTCCCAATCACAGATATTAATTGTGATGATATAGTTAGACTATCGTTTTTTTTCCCTTTATTATCATGCCATCCTTCCCTCTCCCAGTGTCAGTCCTGATTAGCCTGGTTGATTAAAGTATTTGTATTTATTGCTGCTGTGGTAGTGGGGAGGGATTAAGACCTGACTATGGCCTAGCTGACTCTGGCTCATTTAGCAGCTCAGAGAACTGATGGAGTGGCAGGGAAGAGATGGACGTGTCCATTCAAGGTTGGAGGGCACTCAGTACGCTCCCAAAGGGGAGGCATGGTCCAAAGAGGGGAGTTACCTTTGGACATAGTCAGCATGCATTGTGAAGGTGGGGGGGTGCTAGGTCATTAAAAAAAAAAAGAAAAGAAAAATCCCTCCTTGTTGGAAACACAGGCGAGCCGCATGACACCCTCAGGATCCATGACTGGCCCTAGCGATAACAGAGTAAGTCCAGGGAGGGGGAGTTGGAGAGTAGCTGCTAGACCAGCATGGATATTGGGTACTGGGGGCTGGGCTGGTAAACATGAGGTCTGAGGGAACCAAAAAGAAATATTTGTTTTTTGAATGTATTTGTTTGACTGCAAATAGTTGATCTTATGTTGTCCAGTTTCATTCATTCCTCAACTATTGGGTTCAGATCTGATCCTTGGATCTGCTGCTTCTTCCAAATCATAGCATTTTGAAATCTTGAGCTCCTTCCTTTACCCATAATGCCCCACTAACCTAACATACCTCAGATCTCATTTGCCACCATTGCGAACAGACGTAGATTGTGAGCTCTCGAGCTTTGGGTATTGACTAATCGGAAATCTCAGCTTTCAGTAAGTTTAATTTCATTTGTTTCTCTTTCCTGTCTTTTACCCTTGTAAAATTTACTTATTAGGCCATTTTTCTTGTATTTGCTGAGTACCTGTTTATAATTGTTGGTAGTCTTCCTTTTTCCCCTTTCTGTACAAATCCTAGTGCTCTTTTATTAACATTGTTGGTAATTCTTTCCCTTCCTTTTTTCTCTTTCTTCTTCTTCTTTCGGCTTTTCCCAGTTAGGGGTCACCACAGCGGATCACCTGTCCGCTCATGATTGACAGTGGAGTTTTGTATGGTGTCAAGTTGTCAGCCCGGCGCCCAACCTTCCACAGAAGGCGCACACACACGCCTAGGGACAATTTTAGAGTGTACTTATTTCTTTGTAAAAAAAAATCCTTAGTTTTCCAGATATAGTGGATTGTTGCTTTTCTAACTTTTGCTTCAACTTTTCAATATGTTGGGCAAACCATCCAGTTTCAAAAAGTGTGTGGCTTGTGGGCACAAAATTCCGATTTCAGATGCCCACACAGAATGTGTGTACTGTCTAGATCCCAAACATCTAGACATGGGTTGTGAAATCTGTAAAGGCTTCAACTTAAGAGCCTTGATAGATAGAAAGAATAAACGTATACTTAGGGGTATTATGTCTTCTAAATACTCCACTCTGGTTGCTGGGGCTCTAACCACTAAGAAACAGGACAAGAAGGGCGACTTGCTAAGGATTCTCCCAAAAGATCTCCTGAGTTTCCTTCTACTTTGGCATCAATTTCATCTCCTTCATTGGAGCCATCAGCTAAACTTTTGAAAAAGTCAGATCCGAAACCAAGAGCCAAAACATCCCCTCAGATACATACTCCACCTTTACTCTTGGAGCCTATCTCATCCAGATTACCTTCTCCATTCCTTGAACAGTTACCTAGAAGACATTCCAGGCCTTTGTCTGTGGCGTCCTCTCTTCAATCTTTCAGGAGTCTATCTGAAGCAGATGTGGATAGGATGATGAGAAAGTTCCTTAGGATGCAAATTCAGATGGGAGTTCTATTGGCTCCAACACCATAAGGCCCTGGGAGCCTTCATAGATTCACACCCCTTTAATATCTCCTTCTCTAATCTGTCCGTTTCTGAGCTGCCAGATCCAAAATCCTTAGGGATTTGTTCCTTAGATCCAAAGATTGTTTTTCTTTGACTCCGATAGTTTCTCCTCAGAGCTGGAGGACTCTTGGAGCTGAAACATCAACACTAGCTCTGGGGTGTCGGAGTTGACTCTGAAACTGTCAGAGCTGTCTCTTCCCTCAGAGCATCAGCATTAGATAGCTCATTTCCCACTCCCTCCTCAAGTACATTGCCTGCAGGATGTCAGGAGCTGATGATCAGATAGGATCCTTCATCAGATCCATTGGTTTCTACTTCCCCTAGGCGCTCTGCCTTCAAGGCAGTGGAGAGACACTTCTCTATGCATAGAGATCATACAACCCTATCCTCTTGGATTAGACATCTTTATCTCATTTGGTTTTGGATTCTGAGCCTTGTTCATCCCTTATACAGGGACAGCCAACCCAAGCCACCCTCCAGTCTACTCATCAGGGTATCATTATCTCTTCCGATACCTCCCTGGAGCACCCCACAGAGGAAGTTCCTCAGAAGGAAACATGCAAGAGGAGACACTTAGACTCTCCACAAAAGTCTGTCACTGAAGACACTGATTTTGATGATGGAGAAGGGTCCCCCAGATCACCACCTGATGATGTGTCCTTTGGAGACATCTTTGAACTCCATAAACAAGAGATGGTTGGTCTCACAACAATCCTTCCCAAGAGGAATCAGTGTTTCTGGAGGCTTTTGAGTCTGGTCCGTCTAACTTCTAGGTAACTCCACCTGCCAGTGAGATTATAGCTCTGGTCTCTCGATGGGCTTGGAAGGCACCAGAGACTGTTGAGCCTTTTCCCAAGATACCAGGAAAAATCCGTACACCCCCCCCCCCCTTCAGTAGACAGCCTTCACTGGAGTAAAGGAGTGACTGTTGATGCTATGCTTTACGTGGTAGCCATGAGAAAGGAGCTAGCAGAAGAGAGTTCCTCTGTCCACCCCACCTAACAGGGAGTCTGTGGTGCTGGACAGGCTTGGAAAGCATGTCTATGCATCAGCAACCTTTGCTTTAAGGTTGCTGCATTATTTGGCACATTTTACCAGATTTCAAAGAGATCTGATCAAGAAGTTCACCAAATCTCTTTTGGGGTCCATATCCTCCAAGGAAGAGAATACCATTTCCTCACAGTTAGCAACCCTCCAATCTATTTAGAATTCGTCCATGAGGTTAATCTCTCATGCTGCTGAAGGTACCTTACAGCCAGCGGGTTCAGGCATTTCCATTAGGCGACATGCCTGGATGCACTTGTGTGATTTTCCAGAATCATTTAAGTCTTCTTTCGTCAATGCACCCTTTCATGGAAGCTTGTTATTTTTCCCCAATGTAGAAGACACACTCTCTAAGTGTGAACAAGAAGGGAAGACTTTGTCTGCTGTAGGCGTACATTTCTCTGCCCCTGAAAGGTCCTTTTTGAGGAACCAAAGTGGTGGCAGAGAGAAGTGGTTCAAAAAGTAACAAGGTCCCTTTCAAGATCCATGTGGAGATAGTTCTGCCAGGGGCAGAGGGGAAACACCAATAGAAGACACCATTCCCATGGCAGAGGTGGTCTGCATAACCAGGGATCTATAGATTCTTTCTGCAAAACATCCTATCAGTGCTCCTGAATGGAGGTCCTACTGTCCATCTCTGTAGGCAGTCTGGGGTCGCTTATCCGTGCACCAGAGAGACTGGCTAGACATCACAATAAACTTATGCATGCAGGGGATAATATCCAGAGGTTATGTTATACCCTTTTCCGAATACCCTCCAACAGTTCAGAAGAAAATCCCCAGTGTTCCACTCAGTCAGAGGGAAGCAGCTTCTCTAGAAATAAAAAACAGCTGCTAGAAAAAAAAGAGTTATCCAAGAGGTGCTCCCAGACCAGAGAGGGTCTAGAACTTATTCAGGGTTCTTTTTGGTGCCAAAAAAGACAGGGGACGTAAGACCAATTTTGGATCTCAGCAAATTACATCTATCTGTTCAGTATACAAAGTTCTAAATGGTTATGGTTCAGTCCATTCTGCCGTTTAGACACAAGGATGACTGGATGTGCTCAACAAATCTTCAATGCGTGCTATCACATCAAAATGAACAGGT
Source organism: Protopterus annectens (assembly GCF_019279795.1). Lineage (NCBI taxonomy): Eukaryota > Metazoa > Chordata > Ceratodontiformes > Protopteridae > Protopterus > Protopterus annectens. The sequence goes on along the minus strand of NC_056741.1, from coordinate 887,194,773 downwards.
GCTCCAAAAGATAACTACACTTTCAATTGGAAGCAATTCGTAAACAGTTCATACTGCCCTTTGGTCTCACCACAGCTTCAAGTGTTCACCAAATGCATGGCAGTCATAGCAGCTCTCCTGAGACTGCTGGGATTCCAAGTGTTTCCTTATCTAGACAACAGGCTCCTGACTGCTCCAACCAGGCATCAACTGATTCAAGCAAGGGACTATTTACTCCAGCTGTGCTCCCATCTGGGAATATCAGTCAATTACAACAAATCTCAGCTCATACTGACTCAGAGTCTGGATGGACATGTCCATTCGAGGTGCTCACCTGTATAGAACAACCCGAATAGCCGTGCTTTCTCTATATCAAACAGAAGCCATCCAATTCCAAGTCCAAAAAATAATACAAAATTGTTCTATTCTTGAATGACTAATACTTTAAGCTTTGGGATCCATGGCAGCTGCAGTCATTCTGGTACCACTTTCCAGATTCCATATGAGAATACTTCAATGGATACTTGCCACTCAGTGGTCTATTCTTCAATATCCATCATCCATACCAGTCAAAATTACTCAGACGTGCAAGAATTACCTTCTTTGGTAGACACACTCCAATCTACTCCACAAAGGACGTCCTTTTGCTCTCCCTCAGCCCAAAGCCACATTGACCACAGATGCCTCTCACCTCGGGTCGGGGGGGCTGGGAAGGACAGTCCAAGGCACATGGTCTTCCAAAGAGGCCAAAACACATATCAGTTTCCTGGAGAGCTGTTCTCCTAACATTGCAGGCCTTTCAAGACACACTTCCAACTGGGACTGTTGCGATCCAGATGGACAATATGTCAGTAGTCCTGTACATCAACAAACAGGGAGAAACCAGATCTTACCCTCTTTGTCAAGAAGCTATGAGAGTATAGCAATGGGTGGTCTCTCCCAGTCATTTTCTGATAGCAGTGCACATCACAGAGAAATCCAGCCTGTTTGCATTTGCAGACAAGTTAACCAGGTCCATTCTGATGCCTCACAAGTGGTCTCTCAATATCAATGTGGTGGAAACAATCTTTTGTTAATGGGGCCAGCTGTGCTGCAATCTGTTTGCCTCTTCCCTCAGCAACAAATGCAGCAAGTTCTTTGCCCTGATCCTCCCACCAGGGGAGTCACTGAGAGATACCCTACTTCATGCTTGGACTCCCAGTCACCTTCATGCTTATCCCCGATCTGATGTTGTCATTTTCATTCATTCCTCAATAAATGGGTCTTGGATCCGGCTCGGCCGCATTTCTACCGGACTCTTGGATTTGACTCTTTTTTTTTTTTTTTGTTTTGTTTTGTTTTTTTTTTGTTTTTTTCCAAACATGTACTGCTACATTACCCCAGATTTTGTTTGCTGCTCTAACGGTTTGGACATTGGTCGTGCTGTCTCCAGCTCTGGGTTGTGTTACACAAGTTTTCGTGAGTAAAAATATAATTTATTACTCTTTCCTCTCTGATTTAGTTTTCTTCTATATACTTTCTTCCCTTTACTCGCTTTCTGTGATTTCCGTTTTCTTTCTACCTGTCTTCCACCAGGTATCGCTATTTTACCATTGTTGATAACTCCTTTCCTTTCATCTTTCATACCCACTTTTTAAGAGTAGTTTTTTAATTACCATTGTTGGTATTTTTCATTTTTCCCTATCTTTTATCTTAAAAAAAAAATCTTTCTCTTGTCTTCCTCTTTAACATGGCCGAAAAGCCAGCAATGTTTAAGAAGTGCATAAGATACCCAATTCTGATTCCCACACAAAGTGTGTGTGTTGCTTATTGACGGGCCATCTGGATAACCCTTGTCAAATTTGCACGGGGTTCAATTCCAGTGCTATCAGTGATAGGCAAAACAAATTGGTTTTAAAGGGTCTGCTTCCAGCTTCATCTCCTTCTTCTTCTGCTTCTGTTTCAGGGGCTTAAACCCCAACCAAAATTCAAACATAACTTCAGAGCCCAGCGAACATAGAGAATGCTCACCTGCCTAGTCTCCTAAATCTGCTCCTGCATTGGAGCCCCCTGAAATGCTACCTAAGTGCTCAGATCCAACGTCAGCAGTTACTGAGTCACCTCGGCCCTGGAGCCCTTGCTTCTGTCTGGAGCCAATTTCATCAAGGCTCCAATTCCCCTTTTTGCAGGAAACACCCAGGAGGTTATCTCTTCCACCTTCCATGTCTTCTTCTTATCAGATCCTCCCAAAGTGTTTCCAAGGCAGATGTGGATAGGATAAAGTTCCTCAGAGCTCATATCCAAATAGGGGTCTTATCTTCTCCATCTCCATCGGATCCATAAGCCTTCAACTTGTTTCCCATTCCATCATCTGTCCTTCTTCGATCTGACTAGAAATTTCAGAGCTATTGGATCCGAGAAACCTGAGAATCAAAGCATCGGATCTGAAGATAGCTTCTTCTTCGAATGCGACTGTGTCGCTGTCTCGTTCAGCTCCAACCTCCCTTGAGCAAGATGAGTCTGAAATCTGGGGGGAATACCTTCAACTATGAGAGTCTCAGAGCCATCACTTCCCCTTATAGCATTGGCACTGGACAGCTAGGGCCCCACTTCTCCCTCAGACCAGAGGTCAATGCAGGGTTGAAGCTTGCCAGCACCAGGAGTTACAACTCTGGTGAGGTTGACTATGGCTTCTCCCTGTCCCTCCACCTTCAGGGTGGTGGAGAGGGTGTTCTCTCCTCTGAGAACTCATTCAGCTCTTGCTTCTTCAGATCCTAACTACATCCCCCCTTCAGATCCAGCTTCTGAGTCTCATCTGTCTATTCCACAGGGACAGCCGGCCCGTATCAGCTTCCAGGAAGTTCCAATTCAGGAACTTCCCATTTCTTCTGACACCTCTCCAGATCATCCCACTGAAGAGGTTCTCCAGAAGAGATTATGTAAGAAGAGGCACTTAGATTCCCCATAGGAATCTCTGACCGAACACACCGACTTTGATGAAGGGGAAGGGTCCCTCAGATCGTCACCAGAAAATGTCTCCTGCTGAGACATTCTAGATATCCTTCACCAGAAAGCTGGTTGGTCCTCCAGACCCCCATCCCATGAAGAGTCTGTGTTCCTAGAAGCCTTCAAATCAGGCCCATCTACATCTTGGGTGACCTTATAGATCTTGTCTCCCGCTGGGCATGGAAGGAGCCAGATACCACAGAACCAATCCCTGTTGCCCAGACAAGATCCTAACTCCAACCAAAGACCGGCCTTTTTAGAGTAAGGGATTTCCTGCAAAATACCATAGTTGTTGTGGCAGCCACAAAACCAGAGCTGGCTGAACAGAGCTTCTCTATACATCCTCCTAATAGAAAATCTGGAGTGTTGGACAGGTTTGGAAAGTGCATTAACACTTCAGCGACCTTTGCCTTATGGTCCCTTAATTACTTGGCACACTTTACTAAACTACAGAGGAACTTGATTAAGGAACTCTCTAAGTCTAGTACTGGGACAATATTGGCAGAGGAACAGAAGATTTTTTCCTCACAACTGGCCACCCTTCAATCGACATCTAATGCTTCCATGACGATAATCTCTCATGCAATTGAAGGTTCCTCATGGACCTTGGGTTCAGGCATAGCCATCAAGAGGCATGCTTGGTTGCACTTGTGTGATTTTGCAGAGCCCTTTAAGTCTTCTTTCATCAATGCTCCTTTTGATGGATCTTCTTTGTTTGGGCCAACTGTTAAAGACAGACTTTCCCATAGTAAGCAAGACAGAAATAACTTGTCTGCCTTGGGAAACCATTTTCTACCCCACAGAGATCCTTTTCTCAGAATCAGGGCAGCAGGAAAAATATGTGGTTGTGAAAATCTCAAGGACCTTTTTAGGACTCATGAGGGGAAATACCTCCCAGAGGCAGAGGGGGAAATTCCAGTGAAGGATGCCATCCTTGTAGGGGGTCTTCAGAACCAAGGGTTTTAAGATTCCTTTTCGATAGACCATTTCAGCACTCCTGAGAGGTTGCCTGACTGTTCTTCTCTGGAGGGAGTTGGAGGTGCTTGTCTTTGTATCTAGAAGCTTGGGCAGCCATCACAAAAGATTCTTAGGTGCAAAAGATCATATCCAGAGGTTATTTTATTCCCTTTTTACAAACTTCTCCACTCAAACAGAAAAGTCTCCCAGTGTTCCACTCAATCAGCGGGAGGTAGCAGCTCTAGAAGCTCAAAAGCTACTAGACAAGAAAGTCATCAAAGAGGTCCCACCAGACAAAGGGGATCTGAAACTTGCTCGAGATTAGGTTCTTTTTTTTTTGCCAAGGAAAACACAGGACCTGAGGTCCATTTTGTATGCCAGCTATCTAAACCAGTTTGTAAAGAACTCCAAGTTCTGGATGATCATGGTTCAGGTAGTGCTGCCTGTTCTACAGAAAGATAACTGGATGTGTTCCGTAGATTTCCAAGATGCATACTGTCACATCAAGAAGAACAGCCACTCTCAAGATATTTGCACTTTCGGCTAGGGACCAGTCATTACCAGTTCAGACCCCTGTTCTTTGGACTCAACATAGCCCCCAGGGTGTTCAACAAATGTATGGCAGTGGTAGCAGTTCATCTCAGACTGCTCGGATTCAGAGTGTTTCTTTCTTTGGATGACTGGCTCTTCACTGCCCCAACCAGGCATCTCATCAAAAAAACAGGGACTGCTTAGTCCAGTTGTGTCAGTTCTTGGGGATCACATTCAATCTTCCCAAGTCCCATCTTTGTCCATTTCAAGTCTTGGAGTTTATAGGAGGTCACCTGGACACAATCAATCAGTTGGCATTTCTTCCACAAAGCAGAGTACGTACCTTGATATTGCATATTAGCCAGATGCTCTCACTCTCTTCTACCCCCAAAAATTGGTTCTTCAAGACTTAGGGTCAATGGCTGGAGTGATTACCTTGCTATTCACTCCTCATCTTCACATGCAGATTCTCCATTGGAGTATAGCAGTCCAATGGTTGATTCTTCGAGTTTGCTAAGACTCCCTACTTTGGTGGATTCAGTTCAGTAGGGTTTGTCAGGGATGTCCCTGTATTTTTCCTCCCCCAAAGGCCATGTCAACCATGGACACCTCCCAGTCGGGGTGGGAGCATTTCTTGGGATGAACTGTTCAAGGCACATGGTCCCCAGAAGAGACCAATTTGCAGGCCTTTTAGAACTCACTTCCTCTAGGGACAATTGCTATCCAAACAGACAACATGTTAGTGGTATGGTACATCAACAAAAAACAGGTCCTACCCCCTTTGCCGAGAAGCAGTGAGAGTATGGCAGTGGGTGATCTCCTCCAACTACTTTCTTCTAGCATTGCATGTACTTGGGAAATCCAGTGTTCTAGCTGACAGGCTCAGCAGGACTATTTTGATGCCTCACAAGTGGTCTCTCAACCGTACAGTGGCTGAAAAAATCTTTTGTCAGTGGGGTCAACCTTGCTGTGATTTCTTTGTCTCTCCCCTCAACAAATGCAGCAGGTTTTTTCCCCCAATTCCTCCTCTGGAGAACTTACTGAGAGATACTGTAGTCCACATATACTCCAGTCTCCTATATGCTTACCCCCTTTACCTCTAATCCCCAAGTTTCTTCAGAAATCATTACAGTTGAAGAGCAAAGTTATTTTCATTGCCTCCTTTTGGCCTTGGCAAGTTTGGCTTCCCTTTCTGCGGTCTCCCCGTCTGTGTCCTCCTTGGCACTGCACCCCAGTCCAGTTCTGGTATCTCATCCCTCAAGGATGGCTCACCCGGACATTCCAGGCCTCAAATTGACCGTATGGTTTTTCCAATTCCAGTGATGGCTAGATAGTACAGGCTTTCTTCACTAGTTTGCCAAATTTTAATATTCTCCCAGAAACCTTTGACTAGGAAAATATATGAGTGAATGGAAACGATTTTCCTGTTGGGCACAACAGAGAGAATTACATCCCTTTACTGCTTCCATTCTTACTGTTTTAGATTTTCAGTTTTTCAATGGGGTGCTAGTTTTTTCACCATCAGAGTTCAGCTAGCAGCCATCTCTAATTATCACAATGGAGATAATGCTTTCCCTCTAGTGTCATCCAGGTTACGTAAAGCATTTCTTAAAGGTACCTTCTTGCTTAGACCTCCGATTAAAGATCCTACTTGGGATCTTACACTTATATTGCAGAGCTTGGCACAACCTCCTTTCGAGCCTTCAGCCAAGTCTGATCTCAAATTTCTCTCTTGGATAACAATCATTCTAGTGTCTATTACTTCAGCTAGGTGAGTTTTTGAACTCCAAGCACTTTCTTCAAAACCACCTTATTTGATTTTCCATAAATATAGAATCACCTTATGTACAAATCTAGCTTTTCTACCAAAAATAGCCTCTGAGACAAACATCAACCAAGTAATCAATTTGCCATTCTTCTTTCCAAATCTTTTCCAATAAAGGGTAGTACATGCTTCACCTTTTCGATGTACATAGCTTCATTTTATCTTAATAGAACAAAGGCTTTTAGGAAGACTGACCAACTGTTTGTTTCCTTTGCCTGTAACAAATTGGAAAAAACAGTCTCTAAAATTACCTTAGCTAAATGGCTAATGGATAGTATTTCATATGTTTACTCTTTACAAGGTTTGCCTTTGACAAGACCTCCTTAAGCTCACTCTACTAGATCTATGGGTACATCACCTGCATTCTGGGCTAGAGCTTCTAGTGATATATTTGTGCTGCAGCCACTTGGTCCAATTCTTTATTGCTCATTACAAGTTGGATCTCATTTCCAAAAACGGGGTTGCCTTTGGTTCTGCAGTACTCCAGAACATCCTTCCATGAGGGCTACCCAGTGTTATCGTAGCTGGGTAATCTGTCCCATTTGTTGAGGAATGAATGCAAATGACAACATCAGATATAAAAGTTATGTACTCACCATAACTATGCATTTGTGTTGTTCATTTTCATTCTTCCTCAGCTTCCCACCCCCTTCCCCATTCTTTTTTTTTCTTTGGGAGTGATCTGATAAAAGTATTTAAACCACTGTTCCTGTTTGAGCGCCTGTTCTGCCTCCTTTTTTTCTGTAAGTTATACTCTAACTTGGTACATATTGAGAGCAAACTCAATCTGAGGTAATGCAGCAGTAAGGGGCCTTATGGGTAAAGGGAGGAGTTTGAGAGTCGGATCCAAGAGTCTGGTAGAAATGCAACCGAGCTGGACCCGAGGTCAGGTCTGAGACCCATTTGTTGAGGAGGAATGAAAATGAACAGCTCAGATGCATAGTTATGGTGAGGACATAACTTTTATTTACCCCTCATTCCAAAATTTCTACAGAAAGCATCTCGATTGAAGAGTACGATTATCCTCTTTATCCCTTACTGACCTTATCAGATTTGTTTTCCCTTCTTCTGGACTCATCTTCTACATCCACAATGGATTCTGGATCAAGTTCCAAACCTTATGTCTCATCAGACAGGTATGACTCACTGAGACTTAACAGTCCTCAAGTTGACCACATGGTTTCTCCAGTTCCATTGATTGCTAGACAGCCTAGCCCCCCCCCCCATCCAGCACATTTTGTTGTCTTCCCATAAAGCTTCCACCAGAAAGATTAAAAAGACTAAATGGAAAAGATTTGATGTTAAGTTGTCTATCTCACCTTCATTCTTGCTGGATGGGTTCGGAGCTGATCCTCAGCTCCGACTCTGCAATTTACTAAAGCTCAAGAGCTATTTACTGGCTCGAGGCCCTCCCTATATCCCACAATGCTAGGCGTCAGATCCCCAGATCTCGTTTGCCGCTTCAGCTACGAGGTTGCGATTTACTTGGCTCCAGGTCGTATTAATCTTTTTTCATATATTGATATATTTAAAGTTAACTTTAGTTTTTCTTTATAATCTTTTCTTATATTTATAACTTCCCGATTAGTGAACTCTCTGTTTACTCCCTAATATCCCCTCTTAGAAACTCATTTTAGTTAGAGAGTTTCTTCCCTCTTTTTTTTCTCAGTGGCTAATCTCCCCTCCCTTTCCTTGTGTTGTAGGGTAGTGTTAGCTCTTTTACTTTAGTACAGTTGTAGACTTGTATGTATATATTTATATATATAGTTAACTGTGCAATTGTTTAATATTGTAGCTTAACTAGTGTGTGTGTGTGTGTGTGTGTGTGTGTGTGTGTGTGTGTGTGTGTGTGTGTGTGTGTGGTTCTGTGTGTTTAAGCACTAGTGACTTTTTTCTTTGGTATCCATCATGTCTAAGGATACCAAAGTTTCAGGTTTTAAGAAGTGTGACTTGTGCTGTCAGAAGATGTCTCTGACAGACGGTCACACTTCTTGCGTTTATTGCTTGGGCCCCCTACACCTGCAGGACTCCTGCTCGGTCTGTCATGCCTTCAGACCAAGAGTCCTGCAGGAGCGTAGGAACAGGCTCATCCTGAGAGGCTTACTTAAACCAGAAGGATCCCCGACCAAGCCTTTGTCAGGTAAATCCTCTAAGCCCACCAAGCCATCAGCTCCCAGTTCGGAGCCGTCGCCTGGTGGAGCACCTGCCTCCTCGTCGGCTCCGGCTGGAGCCGACACCTCTAGACCTCAGTCGGCTCCGACTTTATTGTTGGAACCGTCTTCGAGCCGAAAACGTTCTAGGTCCCCTTCCCTAGAATCGGTTCGCTCGGCTCCGAGGTCACCATTACTCCAATCTGAGAAAAGCCATAGGTCCCACTCATCTCGGTCTTGCAGGCTATCTGATCATGACCTAGACAGGGTGGTTAGTAGACTCCTTAAGTCGCAGGCCCTGGCCAAAATTTTAACCAGCCCTTCTCAACAGACTATGGCTGTCCCGGTATCTACAGCAGTTCCTCCTCCGACTCCCTCCTTGTGTTCAGAGCCGGAGCTGGTTGGGGCTCGAATCTTGGTAACGTCGGAACCAATACTACACCTTTCGGCTCCTGCGTCGGCTCGATCTCTTCCTTGGTTCCGTCCTTGGAGGGATCTGGGCGCCGAGACCCCCTCGTCAGCTCCAAGGGGGCGAGTGGCATCGGACCCTTGTCCGACCCCATTCTCCCTCTCGGAGCATCGGCGCAGGTGAGCTCGGCCCTGACATCAGCTTCAGAACCGTCCTTCTCTGTGCCGACAGGGGTTCTCGTCTCCTCAGAGTGGGGACCTTCTGCTCTGCCTGACAGGGGCGCCTTCGAGGTCTTGAGCAGTGTGCTAACTCCTGAGTCGGCCCCTCGATTAGCCCCTTCGGCTCCTCCCCCCATGGTGCCTGAATCAGTCTATATCCACCCTCTTGACCCCAAGCATGGAGAGCAAATGCTCCAGATCGCCCCATTGGGCATATCTTCCTCTTCCAAGGCCTCCCCCGATCCTTCGGAGGACCCCCCCCCCCCGGAAGAGAAAATGTAAGAGGAAACATGTTGACTCCCCCGAGTCAGTCATGTCTGATACCGACTTGGAGGATTCGGAAGGGTCCCCAGATCCCCCTCTGAGGATGTCTCCTTTTTAGACATCCTAGAAATCCTTAAGCAAAGGGGGAACTGGACTGCCTTTAACCCTTCGGAGGATGAGTCGGTCTACCTGGACGCATTTGGTTCTCGGCCTTCCACCTCCTGGGTGTCTCCACCTTTCGACCCACTAATGGAAGTGGTGGCTCGAAAGGCGTGGTCAGCCCCGGACACAGTGGAACCAACTCCCCGTAGGCCCACTAAATTTATTACAGCCCCACCTAACAAGCAATTTTTGACAAAAGGTGTCCCTGTTGATGCCATGGTGGTTGCAGCAGCCACAAAGAAGAAGTTGGCTGACCCTTTGGTGCCTGTCCATCCACCTAATAAAGAATCTAGGACAATGGACAGGTACGGGAAGCGGGTGTTTTCCTCAGCGACCTTCTCTATGCGGTCGATGCCATTTCACCCGTCTCCAAAGGGATCTTCTTAAGGAACTGGGTGATACCCTTCAGGATCCATCAGCTGCGGGGGCTCAAGACAAGATAAACTCCCAGCTGGCGACCCTTAATTCTATCGTCAACTCCTCCATGTGGCTCATTTCTTATGCAGCCGATGGGGCGAGTAGGGCCGCAGGTACAGGCGTGGCTTTGAGAAAACATGCCTGGATGCGGTTATGCAACTTTGCTGACCCCTTTAAGGTGTCCTTCACCAATACCCCCTTTGATGGTTCAGCTCTGTTTGGACCACAGGTGAAAGATACCCTTACCAGGTGTGAGCAGGAAGGCAAGACTCTCTCTGCCGTGGGAGTCTGTTTTTCCACTCCCTCTAGACCATACTCCAAGGGTCAGAAGAGTGGAAAAATGTGGTTTTGGAAACCCCAGGGAGTCGTGCCTGACACACGGGGTGAGTTTCCCTCCAGGGGCAGGGGAGGGAACAATAATAGACGCCGCCTGAGGGGCAGAGGGGGGCCCGCAGAATCAAGGTAGCAGAGAATCGTTCTCTGACAAACCCTTTCAGCACCCCTGATGGGCTGCCCGACTGTCCGCCTTCGGAGGCAGTCAGGGGAAGATTGTCACTGTACCCAGAAGCCTGGCAACTCCTCACACAAGACAAATGGGTACGGTCTATCATATCCGAGGGTTACAAGATTCCCTTTGTCCACACCCCGGTACAAACAACCAAGTCTCTTCCAGATGTTCCACCCGGTCTCAGGGAACAGGCAGTGCTAGAAATTTCAAAACTGCTAGATAAATGGGCCATCCAACCAGTCCCAGCAGACCAGCAAGGATCCGGAATCTACTCCAAGTTCTTTCTGGTGCCAAAAAAGACAGGGGACTGGAGACCCATTTTGGATCTCAGCAGGATAAACAAGTCTGTTCAAAGAACAAAGTTCCGGATGGTCACGCTCCAGTCCATTCTACCCTTTTGGGTCAGGACAATTGGATGTGCTCCATAGATCTTCAGGATGCGTACTACCATATCAAAATGAACAGGTGCTCTAGAAGGTTTCTCCGCTTCTGGCTAGGAGCCAGTCACTATCAATTCAGGGCCCTGTCCTTTGGTCTCACCACAGCCCCCAGGGTGTTCACCAAATGCATGGCAGTGGTTACGGCTCACCTGAGACAGCGAGGATTCCAGGTGTTTCCATATCTCGATGACTGGCTCCTCACTGCTCCCACCAGGCATCAGCTACTGCGAGCCAGGGATTATACCATCTAAACTTGCTCCGAGCTAGGTATATCAGTAAATTTCGGAAAGTCTGCATTGTCACCTTCTCAGTCTATTATCTTTATAGGCACAATCTTAAATTCAAAAGATCTGTCTGCAAGGCTTCCTCTCGACAGAGTTTCAGAAATCCGCCGACATGTGCAAGTCTTACTACAGTGCAACAGGATTCAGGACAGATTTGTACTAAAGACCTTGGGCCTCGTGGCAGCAGCAATCGTACTAGTTCCCCTGGCTCGCTTTCACATTCGGCTTCTTCAGTGGATGCTCTTTACTCAATGGTCCTTTCAACAGCTTCCAATGTCTCACAAGATAATAATCACTCAGTCATGCAAAGACCACCTAGCTTGGTGGATGGTCTCCCCTCTGATACTCCAGGGCAGACCGTGTGTTCTTCCTCCTCCTGTTGCCACAGTGACCACGGATGCCTCCCTGATCGGGTGGGGGGGCATTTTCAGGGCAGGACTGTCCAAGGCACCTGGCAACCTCTAGAGTACCATCTGCACATAAATGTCTTGGAGATGAGAGCGGTGCTTTTGGCGTTGCAAGCTCTTCAGGACTCTCTACCCACCGGGACTATTGCAATTCAGACAGACAATATGTCTGTAGTGTGGTACATCAACAAGCAGGGCGGAACCAAGTCCTATCCCTTATGTCGAGAAGCACTCAGACTCTGGCAGTGGGTGATCTCCTCTCAACGGTTTCTGATAGCAATGCACATCCCTGGGAGGTCCAACGTCATAGCGGACAGGCTAATCAGAGCTATTCTCATGCCTCACGAGTGGTCTCTCAATCAATCAGTAGTGGACAAAATCTTCCGCAGATGGGGTCAACCTTGCTGCGACCTTTTTGCAACCCCTCTCAACAGCAAGTGCAACGACTTCTTCACTCTCTTCCCCCTTCCCGGCCACTCCCCCAGAGACGCTCTAGTTCACGATTGGCCCCGGGGTCTTCTGTACGCATTTCCACCTTTTCCCCTAATTCCCAAGCTAATTCAGAAGGCAACCACTTTGGGATCCAGGATGATCCTCATTGCCCCTTACTGGCCTCGACAAATTTGGTTCCCATTCCTGCATCGCCACCTGCTGGATCAGCCGTGGAATCTGGACCCAGTGCCAGACCTCTTGGTTCATCAGTCGGGCAGGCTGCACCAGTCCCTTCAGTCTCTCAACCTTGCAGCTTGGTTGCTCCACTTCCAACTTTAGCCAGGCTTCCTCTAATTTCTCAGCCGGTGCGTGAGATCTTCCTTTCTTTGCACAAATCTGCCACCAGGAAGACTTATGCTAGTAAGTGGAAACGTTTCTCCTTCTGGGCAGAGGCTAGGAATATTGACCCTTTTACAGCCCCTGTCCATCATGTTTTAGATTTTTTAGCAGAGCTCTTTCAAGCTGGTTCCTCCTCTTCCACCATTAGGGTCCAATTAGCTGCTATTGCAAATTTCCATGCTAGCCTGTCAGAAACCAGCATCATGTCCCGCAAACTTTGCAAGGCCTTTCTCAAAGGAACTTTGTTACTTAGGCCCCCGGTCAGAGATCCCCCGCCTCCGTGGGACTTGAACTTGATATTGGCTTCCTTGATTCTCCCCCCCACTTTGAACCAGTGGCTTCCTGTTCCTTAAAATTGCTTTCCTGGAAGACTCTCTTTTTGGTAGCCATCACATCAGCTAGGAGAGTTTCGGAACTTCAAGCCCTCTGTATTCGTCCTCCTTATCTTGTGTTTCATAAGGACAGAGTTTCACTTAGGCCTAATCCTTCATTTTTACCCAGGATACCCTCTGAAACAAATCTGAATCAGTCTATTGATCTGCCAGTGTTTTTTCATAACTATTCGAACAAAGCTGAACAAAATTTGCACCGCTTGGATGTTCACAGGCAATTACGTTTCTACTTGGATAGGACTAAGCAAATAAGAAAATCAGACCAACTTTTCCTATCCTATGCTGAGGACAAACAAGGACGGCCAGTTTCCAAAATAACCTTATCCAGGTGGTTGTCCTCTGTTATTACCTTGATTTATCAACTCAGACATAAACAGCTCCCTGCTAAACCTAAAGGTCATTCCAGCAGAGCATTGGCTACGTTGGTAGCTTTTCAAGCAAGACTACCAATGGAATCTATTTGTGCCGCAGCCACTTGGGCCACTCCTCATACATTCATTTCACATTATAAGTTGGATGTGGCCTCTAGGAATAGAGCTGAGTTTGGTTCCACTGTGCTCAAGAGTCTGTTCTGTTGAGACACCCAGGACTAAGGTGCTAGGGACGCTGTCCCATCCAGCAAGAATGAAGGCTAGATAGACAACTTAACATTAAGAAGTTATGTACCTACCATAACGTTCCATGTTAGTTGTCTTCTTCTCGCCTTCTTTCTTGCATCCCACCCTCCATCCCCCTAGCCTGTTCAGACTGAGAAGAGTCCCCTTTTGGGGCCTTCTTCCTCTGGACAACTCTGATGTACATTGTGTCCTCCTCTGTCTTTGCTCTATAGTTTTTCCTTGTGGTTGGACAGGTGTCCTTGAATCTTTCCTTGGTGTTAGCTCTGCCAAACAAGATCTGGGGATCTGACGCCTAGCATTGTGGGATATAGGGAGGGCCTCGAGCCAGTAAATAGCTCTCGAGCTTTAGTAAATTGCCGAGTCGGAGCCGAGTATTGGCTCCGAACCCATCCAGCAAGAAAGAAGGCGAGAAAAAGACAACTAACATGGCATGTTATGGTAGGTACATAACTTCTTATTTGAGCCCTAAGCAAAAACTTTGATCCCTTTTCATCACCAGTTTCCAATGTCCTTAACTTTATGGCAACAATTTTCAGTGAAGGTGTCAGTTCCTTGACTATCAAAGTACAATTAGCAGCCATTTCTAACTTTTATCTGAGAGTAAATAATTCTACTTTAGCTTCTTCTAAGCTTTGCAAAGTCTTTCTAAGGGGAACCTTTAAAAGTTCCAAGCCCTCTTGGGATTTGAACATCATACTTCAGGTTTTAACTCAACACCCTTTGAACCTTCTGCTAAATCTGATCTAAAATTGGTGACCTGGAAAACTGTTTTCTTAGTTGCTATTACATCTGCCAGAAGAGTGTCAGAACTTCAAGCATTGTTCTCTAAGCCCCCTTATTTAGTTTTTTTAAGGATTGGGTTTCTCTGTGGACTAATCCTTCACTTTACCCAAAGTGGTTTCTAAATCCAATATTAATGAGGTCATTAATCTTCCAGTGTTCTTCCCAAATTTATTGAACGAGGACAAGTATTTGTTACATTTGTTAGATGTACACAGTCAATTATGTTGCTTCCCTCAGAACTAAAGATCTAAGAATGTTTAAACAATTTTTTATTTCCTTTTCTGATTCAAAACCTGGAAAAATGGTATCTAACGTTACATCTGATGTTGTTAATCTTCTTTCCATTCATCACTGATGGGTTCAGTTCTGAGCCCTCGAAACCGAGTCGGCCTAATACCAAGCTCGTGCCAGCCAAAAACTCTCAGGCTAAGCTTCTACCCACAATGCCCTTCTCCCTGTTACCGCAGATCTTGTTTGCCACATAGCCATAAAGCTGCGTTTAAGCCGAGCTCTCAGCTAAGTGGAAATAATTTTTGATATCTTGTGGAACTTTTTGTCATTTTTCTTCTTGATTGTGATTTATATTCATAACTCTCTATATTTACAGTTGTATTTAGAATTTTCACTCATACTTCTACCCGGTTGGTAATCTTTTAAGTACCATTGGTGGTATGGCATTCTCTCTTTACCCTTGTGGTATTCCTTGAATACCATTGTTGGTATTCTTTTCTCTCTTTCCCTTCTCTGTCTAGTTTTATGTTTTTGATAGATATTGTGTGTGTTTAGACTCAGAGATATCAGAACTTATAATATTTTCTAAAACCTTGATTGTTGTGTTTAGAATTTCATGATGTCTGATAAAAAGGGTATATCTGGCTTCAAACATTGTACTTTGTATAAGGGTAAACTTCAGAATAGTGACTCTCACGATTATTGTGTTTATTTAGTGGGGGTGCCCCATCTTTTGGTGCAACCTCCCTGTGTGATTTGTCAAAGTTTCAGTCAGCGCACTTTGAATGAGTGCAAGAATAAGTTAATACTGAAGGGCCTACTTAAGTCACCCTTTTCAGAGGCCCTTTCTGTGACGGAGGTCTCAACCCTTCCTGTTAAGGATAAGAAAAGGCTCCATTCAGTTCCCTTTTCACCTTCTGTTGACCAGAGTAAATCTGTGAAATCTAAAGTGCCAAAACTATCTTCTGGGCATAAGTCTGCCTCATTGGCTCCGACCTCTTCTGCTCCAGTTACGACTGTTACTATGTCAGCGCCAGCTTCAGCTCTGATACTGTCTCCGGCACCAACTATCGACCTTGCCTCAACTACTACGACTTCAGCACCGGGTGCTGCTTTGGCACAGTGCACGCCTTCGATGCCTATCTCTGCAATGACGATTGAACCTTCCATATCGGCTGTTAGTGCCCCTTCAGCACCAAGCTCTCCAATGGCCCCAACAAAAATGGATTTTACCCCACTGCTTCCTGTCTCCAAACTTGAGACATTGGTGCCAGTGGATTCCACACCATGGACCCGATACTCTCCATCCATAGACCCATTTCTAGGGCAGGTTTGCAGTCCATTTCTGGAACGACCTGACTCCCCGTCGGGAGTATCCACTAGGAGCCTTTTAGAACTTGATGTGGTGCGTCCTGTGGATCAGCTGTTGGCAGCCAAGGGGATACCCACTCCTTCCAGGACCCATCCTCATGCAGGACTTGGTTTGACTTCTCCATGGACTCCATCCTATTCTCCTCCTTTGACCATTCCAGTTCCAAAGCCTTCTGCTCTGACGTCCCGTTCGGATGCCCCCATCTTAGCACCTGTAGTTGAACTCACTGGGGCTCCGGGACTGTCCCTTTGGTCCTTGGTTCCAGCTGAACCAGTCTTTCCTCAGCCCCGTGATTGGGCTGCAGGCTCCTCGGTTTGTGGCATGGTCCCGAGTGTTTCTTCGGTTCCATCCTCTTTGCCGGGAACCTTGTCTACACTGATCCTGCTTGAGGCTCCATCTTTGGGAGCGGGTTCGACGGAGCGGGATGTGACCCTGGTTCTGAGGTTGTCCTTCTCGGTTCCAGGCTACCATCCCTCTTCTGGCAGACCTGCTTTCCATGCTATGGAGAGGGCACTTGCTTCTGGAAGCATTCTGCCAATGTCAGATCCCCAGTTTTCTCCCCCGAGCTACAACTGCCACAGGCCACCTCCCCAGCACACCAGGCAGGGAAGCCGCAGGAACCCTCGTTACAGGGTGCCCACTCTTCTGAGTCCTCCTCGGAAACCCCCACTGAGGAGCCCCCATGTAAGAGATCGTGCAAAAGAAAGGACATAGACTCGCCTGAGGAGTCTCTAACAGAGGACACGGATTTCAATGATGGTGAAGGGTCCCCATGGTCACCCCCTGATGATGCCTCCTTTAGAGACATCCTTGAAATGCTGAAACAGAGGGGCGACTGGAAACCCACTAATCCTTCTTCTGAGGAGTCCGTTTTTCTGCAGGCTTTCCGTGCCCGGCCATCTACCTCTTGGGTGACCCCGTCTGCAGACTAGCAAGTTCAGCTCATGGTGCAGCATGCTTGGAAGAACCCTGATTCTGTTGAGGTGATCCCTCAGAGACCTGACAAGATACTTCCTCCACCCGAGGAAAACCCATATTGGTCCAGAGGTTTGCCAGTCGATGCTATGGTGGTGGCGGTAGCCATGAAAAAGGATCTAGCTGAAGAGAGTCTTATTGTCCACCCACCCAACAGAGAGTTGCGGGCCATGGACAGATTAGGGAAGCGAGTTTTTGCATCAGTGACCTTTGCCATACAGTCCCTGAACTACTTGGCACATTTCACGAGGCTCCAAAGAGACTTGATCTCCAAACTGTCTGGAACACTCGAAGACAGGTGTCTGACGAGATAAAGGATAAGGTTGCCTCACAGCTCGCAACCCTGGAATCGCTCTCCAACTTGTCCATGAGGTTGCTCTCACACGTAACCGAAAGGGTGGCTAGAGCTGCGGGTTCAGGCATAGTTATGAGACGCAATGCCTGGATGCGCATTTGTGACCTTGCAGTCCCCTTCAAGTCTTTCTTTCTGAATGCTCCCATCGAAGCATCTTCCCTTTTTGGCTCCAAGGTAAAGGACACACTGGCCAGATGTGAGCAGGATGGTAAGACCCTGTCTGCCATAGGTCTACATTTTTCCAACCCTCAATGTTCCTCTTCCAGGAACCAGAGGAGTGGGAAGATGTGGCACAAAAAACTCAAGGTCCTTTCCGTGCCACGCATGGTGATGATACCCCCAGGGGCAGAGGGCATTACAATTCTGAAAGATGCCCCTATCGAGGCAGAGGGGGTCCACGTAACCAAGGCCCCAGGGATTCTTTTTCTGGGCAGCCTTACCAGCACTCTTGAAGAAGGGCCCGATTGCTTTCCTCTGGAAGCAGTCGGGGGTCATTTCTGTCTACACCAAGCTGCCTGGTACTCTGTTACCACCGATCGTTGGGTGCAGAATATCATAACCAGAGGTTATACCATTCCCCTCATCACTTATCCAAAACTTCCAACAAAACTTCCCAATGTTCCACCCAGTCAAAGGGAGGAAGCAGCATCAAAAAAGAGTCATCCAATTAGTCCCACCAGACCAATGTGGATCCAGATTCTACTCAAGATTCTTTTTGGTGCCAAAAAAGACAGGGGACTGGAGACCCATTCTGGATCTCAGCAGTTTGAAAAAGTCTGTTGCCCAAACCAAATTCCAGATGTTCACGGTTCAGTCCATTCTCTGTTTTCTAAGGGAAGGTGATTGGATGTGCTCAATAGATCTCCGGGATGCGTATTGCCACATCAAAATGGACAAATGCTCCAGCAGTCTACTTTGCTTCCAGCTAGGAGCCAATCATTACCAGTTTTGTGCCCTGCCATTCGGTCTCTCTACAGCCCCCAGAGTATTCACAAAGTGCATGATAGTGGTCACAACTCACTTAAGACTGCAAAGATTCCGGGTGTTTCCGTATTTGGACGATTGGCTCCTTACCACCCCCACCAAGCATCTTCTGGTATCAGTCCTGCAATACACCCTTTCTCTGGCAGAAATTGTGGCAATAACTGTGAACTGGGAGAAATCAAATCTTACTCCGGTCCAGCAGATAGAATTCATTGGAGCAGTCTTCGACACCCGATCCTGTCTGGTGTCACTCCCAGCTCACAGACTCCAGAGACTGAGGCTTCAGCTCCTGGTGATACTCTGTCAAAACAAAGTCTCAGTGAAATACTGATACTAGGGAAAGTTCATTTTTTCAAGAAGGTAACCTATACTTGCTTAACAGGGTCTTAATCTCCTTGCATAGTAAACCTGCTAATTTAGATTTAGATTCCCCTTGTCCAGAAAACCAGTCCTCTTTATTTCCTCCCATCCTACACAATGTGCTTTCTCAGGGAGTCATAGAACTGGTGCCTCTCTATTCCCTGTCAAAGTCTTATATTAAAGGATTTTCCTAGTTCCCAAACCAAAAAGATCCTGGAGGTCTGTCTTCCATCTTTTGTATCAGAATCTGGCAAGATTCTAAAGTTCAAAATGTTGTCTCTTCAGACTGTTGTACCTCTAATCCCCTGTCTAGTTTTCATAGTAAAGCTGGCTCAAAAGGGCACCTATCATTACATTCCCAATATACAGCACTTCAGATGTTTCTTAAAATTGCTGTGTGTTCTTCATATCAGTTCTCTGTTTTACCTTTTGGACTGTCTGCTGTGCCATGGATATTCATAAAAGTTCCATAAAATTTCAAGCCTTAGTCATTGCTTATTGCAAACATCAAAGCATTCACATTTTCCGTGCTTGGAAGATTGCCTTATTTTTGTAAACTCTTTTGCCAGCTGGAGTCTTTGTCAACTGTTCAGAAACAATTTCTCAGTCTGGGGTTCCAAGTCAGTTTTTAGAAATATCTTGTCATCCTTTCTCACAGAGTAATTTTTTCTGTGTTATTTATCACTCAGCTATAGCAAGAGCCTTTCTTCCAACAAAAAAAGTAGACATGTTTCAACAGTTCTTCCTGAGTTTTTCCAGTCAAAGCCATGTGTCTGTGTGGTAGTTTCTCAGGATTCTAGGGTACATGACATCAATGATTCTCAAGCATCCCCTGACCAGGTTACATTTGAGGAAAATACAGTGGTACCTCAAATTAGACTAGATTCAACATCTGCACCCTTTGTCCTTTGAGATACCAGTTCTGCAGTTTGTAAAGAGGCAGATTGGATGGTGGGTAGACCAGATAGTTTGCAGTTCTGCTCTTCCATTTTTCCTGCAGATTCTCCTCCAGTCAGTCACCACAGATGCTTCAGACCTGGCATGTGTAGTGGTTTCAAATGGGATAAAAATGCAAGCTCTGTAGAGTCCTGTAGACAGAAGCACACAAATGTCAGATTGATGTTGGCAGTGATCAGTGCTTTAAAATTCTTAAATCAACTCTGGCCCCCAGGATCTTTGCTAGCAAACACAGACAACACCACCGTGATGTGGTACCCAAAAAAACAAGAGAGTACCAGATATTATCCTCTGTGCAGACTTGCTGTGATAGTCTGGGAGATAGCAAATGAGCTCAGTTGGACTCTTTAGGTTTCATATATCCTTTTAGGCTGAAAGCTTTTTGCAAACAAGCTCAGCAAGACTAAGGCAGACCCCCCCCCAAATGGAAACGTCATCTATAGGTATTCTAATAATTGATCCAGCTGTGAGGAATACCTCAGGTAGATCTGTTTGCCTTCTTTCAGAACAGTCAACTAAATAAATTCTTCTGCAGTACTACTTGCAAACAGGCCTGGAAGAGAAATGCTTTCTCATTCCCATGGATGAGAATATTCCTGCATGCCTTTACACCCTTTTTCTACTTATATCCAAAGTTCTTCTGAAGATTCAAAAATTATAGTGGTGGCTGTTTTCTAGCCAAAACAGTAGATGTTCTTCATATCAGTCACTGCTGTATTAGTAAAACATATAACAGCTGGCCAGTTTTCAAAGCTTCAGGGCACCTTCCAGGCAAATAAACCATTAGTCAACTCAAACTTAGATGACTAAAAAGTAAGGTTTGGGAGCAAAGCCCTTCACAGCTTTCCTGACGTCAAACAGCACTCCTTTTGTGGGCTTTTGAGGATCAGCGGTAGGTTAACGCCACTCCATTACTGGGCAGACAAGTTCCCTTCAGGGTAAAAACATTTTACTTTACTTTTTTTTCTGGCAGAAATCGTACTTTTTCTGTAAGGTATTAATTTTAAAAGTAGGAAAAAGTGTTTTTATACTGACTGTCACATGACTTTACTTTTAAATGGGAACATCACTTTTTTATTTTGTGGTAGAAAGTTCTTAAAACTTATTTAAAACTACTTTTTCTGTGGTAAAAGTTGTATCATTTTGTTTTTGTGAGTTGAGTATCTGAACTGTTTTTTTTACTATGTTTTTATGGAGAAGGTTACTTTTTTTACTAAGTACCTATTTTACCAACTACTGCTGCTAGGCTTCTGAAGCATCAGTCATCTTTTTTTAGCTTAACAATGGAACAATCTACTGGTTTATCATTTTTCCTTCTTCCAGCCACAAAACAAAGACAACTAGAAAACAGCCTTTACCACCACAGCAGGCTACAAAGGCACCTCATCAGCAAATGGGTAACTGCTGTGGCCAGTACTGGTTCCTCAGACTATTCATCTTTTTCTCTGACTCCCTCTGGTGTAGTCTCTACAGCCACCAGGGACCAGGGTTTAGACATGTCCCATGTGGTTGTTGGAGTACCCTTGGTGGGGAAAGGAGAGCTACTATTGTTGGTCCTGGGAGAAGGGGAAGGGAATGCAACTCTGCCTAGCCAGAATAGCTATGACTATCCTTAGGGAGGTTTTTGTGGCAAAAGTGAGTCTGTTTCTTCACATATTCCTATAAAAAGAAGCAAAAACTTAGATTTCTTCTCCTGTCCCAGTCATTTGGAAATTAGTGATTTATTGGCTTAGCGCAGAGTTTAGTTCAGACTTTTGACCCTTCCAGGTTAGTTGCTTCTGGTAAAAAAAAAGTGATTTTTCATTTTACAAAGAACTTCAAATTTTTCAACCACAAAATGAGTGTGAAGGACAGATTATGTTTTGTGTCCAAAGATTTCTGATTCAGATTCTGAAGAAAAGTGTGGCTTTCAGTGGGATTATAAAGATATTCCACAGTCCCTGAAGATGTATTTTGATTTGTAACAACTGGAATTTCTGGAACATACCCCATTTCTTTCTGTTCTTTTAGCATTACAGGATGTTTTTGTCACATGCAATTTGCCTGACAGCCATTATACTGCCCCCAAGAAAGCAGATAGGTTGTATAAAGTTTCTAAGTGTTATAAGTTTTAATAAACTCATCCCTGATCAGACTTCTATTGCTCTAGTGAACCCAGAGGATGGGAAAGCTTTTAATCGAGTTGGAAAAAGTTTATTCTTCTGAAACACTCGTATTTAGAATTTCCAATTGTCAAGCTCATATGTTAAAATTTATGAATGCCTTCTTTGAGAATATGAGGAATATTATGACAGCTGATCTGATGTTGTCAATCTTCACCCAATCCTTGACAGTGGGTTCTGTTCTGAACTTCGGAACCAACTCGGCCATATCTTCCAGCTCGCGCTCTCCAAACTCTCGAGCCAGGCACTAACCATAATGCTCCTCTCTAAAGTTACCGCAGATCTCTTTTGCCGCTTCGCAGACCAGACATGCTAGTTTGCTTCTCTCGAGCCCTGGCTATAACAGTGAGTTATTTTTCTAATTTTTCCAATTTTCTAATTCTTTTGAAATAATTCTTTATCCGTTTTAAAAAAATCTTGTCTAGTTCCTCTTTATTCTGTCTCTTTCCCTCTCCTACCATTGGTAGAACTTAAGTACCATTGCTGGTACTTTCTTTCTATTTATTTCTTACTTATTACCTGTTTAGGTATTTTAAAATACCATTGTTGGTATCTCTTACCTTTAGTCTTTAATAAAAAAAAAAAATAAAATCCCATGCTTCCTTCCCCCTTTCTCTCTTGTTGCACGACTGTTTGACTGTTGTTTATATTATAATGGCTGACCAAAAAAAGCAACAACCTTCCCCTGCTAAATATGTTAAAGGCACCTCAGCCTTTAAAAGGTGCCAGAAATGTGAGGGCAATATGCCTAATTCCAACAGTCACACCTTATGCGTTTATTGCCTGGGAACGATTCACTTACAGGAGGACTGTTCAATTTGTCACAGGTTCTCTACACAAACCCTGACTGAAAAGAAAAACAAATTAGTATTGAAGGGACTCCTTAAGACAGGATTTGAAGAGGTCTTATCTGAATCTAGAGTTGAAGATAGCACTTCATCCTCATCTTCTTCTTTTTCGAAGAAAAGGCCTTCTTTGGTTCCAAGGTCCTCAGAATCGTCCACAAAAATGCCTAAGTCATCTCTGGTACCGAAGTGTTCCTCGGCACCAGAGGGTTTATCTTGTTCCAGATCCAAGCTCCTTTTGGAACTGAAAACATCTTCTTCTGCACCGACAGATTCTTTGGTGCTAAAGCTATTACAACTGCCAAGGACTAAATACTCTCCTTCCACTGACCCCTTTAAAGATATGCCACCCAGCCCCTTTGCAGAAGCGAGACCCCTAAATCTCCCTCCTCATCTTGTACTCATTCTACTAAGAGTCTTTTTGAGGCCGATATATTGAGACTGGTAGATTTGCTTATGATGGCCAGGGGGTTATCTTCAGTTCCTAGCCATGATAGCCTTTGAAGTAGCCTAACTATAACACCTCCATACCCTCCTCCTTCAACTACTGTCAAGACCTTGGAGCCCTCAGTTCCGACTCCTACAGCATCGACTGTCTTGGTTCTGGTAGCATCCTCTTCTTCAGTTCTGAGAGTTGCGTTGAGTTCCTCCAAGCCTTCAGCACCAGAGGTCTCGAAGGGTCTTGATTCTCTAGTCAGGTCCGAGGGGCTTGGTTCGATTTCATTTCCTTCGGAAACATCCATGTCCCTTGGTACCTCGGCCTTTGTAGGATTGACCCAGTCTTCTGTTCCAGAGGTTGCCTCCTCGGTGTGGGGTGTGATCCCATTCTGAAGGAGTCTATTTTGGTTCCTGGCTCCCATCCCTCTATTGGGGGGGGGTGTGTGCAGCCTTTAGGATAATGGAGAAAGCATTGTCCATTGGGAACTCTCAGTCTTTGCCATCCCTGTCGGGACAGATTTCTACTTCATTTCGGCCTGAGCTACCATCAGTTTCATCCCCGGGACAGAGGCCACAAAAGTCCCAGGTGACACCCTCTTTAGTGGTCTCCTCTTTGGACACTTCCCCGGATCATCCCCCGAGGAAGTCCCTGTGGAGATGAAGTGCAAGAGGAAGCACCTGGACTCCCCAGAAGAGTCCTTCACTGAAGAAGCTGATTTTGATGAGGGGAAGGTTCCCCCAGGTCACCCCTGATGATGTTTCCTTCAGGGATATCCTAGAAATTCTGAAACAGAGGGGTGGCTGACCCTCTATTCAACCTTTCTTGGAGGAATCCATATACCTGGAGGCTTTTCGTGCCCAGTCCTCTACTTCTTGGATTTCTCCACCTGCTGATGATCTTATTAAATTGATCGCTCAGTGGGTGTGGAAGATGCCTGATGCCATGCACTCAAACTCCATGAGACCTGACCGTATATTATCGGCCCCTAAGGATGAGCCACATTGGTCTAAAGGGATTCCTGTTGACACCATGGTGATAGCGGCTGCCACCAAAAAGGAACTCGCTGAAGAGAGTCTGACTATCCATCCTCCTAACAAGGAGGCTAGGACATTGGATAGATTTGGGAAGCGTGTTTATGCTTCAATGACCTTTGCTCTAAGTTCCTTGAATTATATGGCACACTTTACCAGATTACAGAAAGACTTGATTAAAGAGCTTTCAAATACTCTCTGAGGAGGAGTGGCTGAAGGGGTCCGTGTCAAAGTTTTTCTCAGCTTGCAACCTTTGATGCTATCTCTAATTCATTCATGAGGCTTATTGCCCATGCAGCTGAAGGGACAACTAGAGCAGCGGGTTCAGGCATAGCCATTAGAAGGCATTCCTGGATGTGCTAGTGTGACTTTGCGGAGCCATTTAAAGTGTCATTTGTCAATGCTCTTTTTTATGGATCTACCCTTTTTGCCCCCAAGGTAAAAGACACCTTAGCCAGATGTGAGAAAGTTGGCAAGACCCTATCTGCCCTAGGCATATGTTTCACCACTCCTCAGCGACCTTATTCGTGGAACCAAAAAAGAGGGAGACTATGGTTTAAAAAATCCAAAGGGCCTTTCCTAGACTCACGAGGCAAAGACTTCCCCTGGGGCAGAGAGGGAAGCAATGGAAGATGCTGTCCTAGGGGCAAAAATGGACCACAAAATCAGGGGTCCAGGGAATCCTTCTCTGGAACTTCCTATCAGCATCCCTGAACAGAGGCCGGATTGCCTTATACCCTTATTACCAGCCCCTTTCACGAAGTTCTAGATTTTCTAAATACACTGCTGTTCCAATCTGGTTCCTCTACATTCACAATTAAAGTCCATCTAGCATCAATTTCAAATTTTCATTCAGGCCTCAGTGGTTCTTCTCTAATGTCTCACAAGCTTTGTAAAGCTTTCTTAAAAGGATTCATGATGCTTAAACCTCCGTTTAAGGAACCAGTTCCCCCTTGGGATCTCACTGTTGCTCTTCAGCCTCTTACTAAGACTCCCTTTGAACCATCAGCATCCTGTGACTTGAAATGTTTGTCCTGTGTGAAAAACTGAAAGGCTGCCAGCCCAGCTAGATAGAATTTTGTAGATAATTCTATGTCATTGTAAATATTTATATAATCCACAGGCTATTTTACAAATGAAAGAAAACGAAAGCTAATAAAAACTGTGTTATATGTTCTGAACTTCAAAAATGTAACCACAGTGGACCATGCTGGAAGAAAGCTGATAAAGTAAAGCATTTTATGACTGTTTTATCTCAAAGCTAGGAGGCAGGATGTCTGGACGAAGGAATTCCTTCTGTTGTTTTGAGACTAGAGTTAATTGCAAGGTGTTACACGTATAATGTATTTTATTGTTGTGGCTTCCTGGCTTCCTGGCCAGGTGCAAGTTTACTAAGAAAACTAAGAAATGTAAATTTAGAGTTTCTGGTAGCCTGGGAACCAGAGAAGTGTCAAGAATGATGTAATCTAAAATGAGTCAGCAGTGATGTATTATTAATTTAAGAGATCTGAGAGAGAAAGAGAGAGCATTTTGCATTTGTCTTTAGAACATCCACTCACCAGCACTTGCTTGCACTATATGTAAGTAGAATTTAGAACAGTATTGCTCTTAGAGTTAGATAAGAATTTAATCAGATTTAGTCTAGCTGTTTTCTATATTTATGTCAGACTATCCAACAATATTGTTTTAAAGCATTTTCCTGGAATTTCTGAACTCTTGACTAGCACTGTGTTGAATTGAGAAGGTTTGTCTTGTGTTTTTATTATTTATTATTACATATTTTTAAACCTTTCAACTGTGGCTGTTTTGTGTAGAGATAATTTATGCTCTAGAGTGCTTTCATGTATTTAGTGATACTGTACTAAGCCACTCCAGTAGCCTTAAAAGTTCTGGTCACACTAATTGGATAACAGTATTATTACACAGTGAAATTGGTCACCTTTTGGGAAGGGTCTTATAGTAGCTGATAAACAGGGGTTCTGGTGGCATTGGATTACTACCTTATAGCCTGGGCAGAAGGGGCATACCTAGTGAACCTGTGCCAGCCTTCCACAGGAGTGTCTGTGTGTTTGTATATAAATCATATCTCCAAGTGTGTGTGTGTGTGTGTGTGTGTGTGTGTGTTTTAGCATGTGTGTGTGTGTGTGTGTGTGTGTGTGTGTGTGTGTGTGTGTGTGTGTGTGTGTGTGTGTGTGCGTGTGTGTGTGTGTGTGACACACGAAGCACTGGTTGGACAGAGGGAGTACTGGGAGGACTTGGCTTGGAACCCTGGCTAAGGATTCCACTTTATAGCTGTCCCCTTATTGGGGATCTGGAGAGAGAGAAAAGGAGAAACCAGCCCCAGACTGACTGTGATCTCTGTGTGCTCTTAAGAGAAATTGTACTTTACTCTGTGTACTTGTTATCCTTCCCAATGTGCACGCCCATCACTGATGTTAGTAGTGAGGACAGAGGCTCCTTGATTACTGGGCCAGTGCACATGCGTGACATATTAATTGGTTGGCAGTGGTGGGATATCCACATCAATATTAGTTGTTTGATAGTGGTGAGTTAGCCACATCACATACTAATTGGCTTGTAGTGGTGTGGATAGTGAATTCCTGTAGCTTGTGTACAGTGATCACTGAAGATGTTTTTATACTCTAAATCAGCCACGCAGTGAACATTCAAAGTTCAGACTGCAATTGTTTTATTTCTTTTGTTAGCTTAGTTAGTCAGGGAGAGTAAGCAAGCATGTCAGCAGAGGAGTTAGGCAAGCTGACAAAGGAGCCAGTTGGCTGAAATGTGCCAGGCTAAGGGACTGGTGCATGGAAACCTGACTAAGGCAGACATGATTGCAGCTTTGGTCACAGCTGCATCAGAAAACAGCAGTCAGGAGGACGGTCAGACTGACCGTGAAGATGTACAACAGTATGATGTTGATCAAAGGCTCTGGGTAAGGTTTCTGACCCCCTTACTCCATGGTAAAGCTGTAACTGTGTTGTTCAAGATATCTGATCATGAATTTGTTGATTATACTGCTGTTAAGAATTGTTTGCTAGAATGTTTTAAGCTAACACCTGAAGCATATAGGAAAATGTTTTGTGAGCACAGACGCAAGGCAGATGAAAGTGTGTGTGAATATGTTGCGGAACTGAGCACTTTTTTTTAATAGGTGGGTGAGTGGATGTCAGGTCACCACTTTTGAAGGGTTGGCAGAGCTTTTGGTGAGGGGACAAGCCCTTAACACTTTGCCTGAGGACATGAGGATCTGGTTAGCTGATGGATAATGTGCCACTTCAGATGAGTTGGGGAAGAAGGGAGACCTATACCTAGCAAGGAGGGCATCCTTGAAAAGGAAAGAGACAACCCCCCCAGTACTGCTCATGGGTCTAAAGGAACCCATGGTGGGCAGCCCAGACTGCCCCAACAAATCTGACAGCAGCAGGGAAAGCCACTAGTCCAGGTGCATGTCCAGGACCTAGGGTTAAATGTTTTGAATGCAGCCAGTGGGGCCATGTGGCATATAGATGTCCACAGGGGGCAAGGTGGGTAACAAAAGGTGAAGGGGCCAGTAAGTAGGAAGGACAAAATGCCAACAGTAGGTTGTCTTGAGACAACAGGGGTCCAAACTACCATTCTGCAGATGTCCTGATAGGGAAAGATTTTGATGAGGCAGTACCATGTGTTAATGCAGTTACACGCAGTCAGGCTAGGAGATGAGCGTGTGGGTCTGGTAGCCTGAGGAAGACCCAGTCAGACTGCACACGTGTAGCCAGCACTGTTGAGTTGGTTACTTCAGGGAGGGAGCTACCATGTAGCAGTGAGACTGAATGTGAACCACAGCTGCTTGCTGGTACTGATGGTCCCTTGGACAGAGTGACTGCAAAGGTAGAGTTGAGTAGAGGTACCCAGGCTGACAGTTAGGCACTGCTGTCAGAGGATGCTAGACTTCCTGTGGAAAAGGAGCTGGGAAGGGCTGCAAAGAGAGAGTTGAGACAGGCTCAGCTCTCAGACCCGACATTTCAATGCCTGAGGCAGGTAGCTAGTGAGGCATCTGAGTCTCAAGGGAAGAGGTAATTTGTATACTGGGACAAAGGGTTAGTGTATAGAGAGCGGACCCCTGAGGGAGGGCTAGAAGGTGAGAGGATACAGCAGTTGGTAGTGCCTAGAGTTTACCATCTGGCGCTTCTAGACATAGCCCATGATATTCCCTTTGCAGGTCACATGGGCATAAAACGTACAACGAGACGTGTTATGCAGAACTTCTATTGGCCTGGAATTTCCAGAGATGTAACAAGGTACTGCAGGATCTGTGAGCATTGCCAAAAGGTAGGCAAGGCAGGAGACAAGGTGAAAGCTCCTTTGATGCCTTTGCCATTGATTGAGGAGCCATTTCAGAAGGTAGCTATGGATATTGTGGGGAAAAAGTATATCCTAGTGGTAGTAGATTATGCTACAAGATACCCTGAGGCAGTGGCTTTGTCCTCCATTAAGACGGAAAAGGTTACAAATGTTTTGTTAGAGGTTTTCAGCAGGGTAGGTTTCCCAAAAGAAACACTGACTGACAGAAGTGCCAATTTCATGTCAGACCTGCTGACTTGTCTGTAGAAGTACTATGGGGAGAAGCAACTAAAGACCACCCCCTACCATCCCCAGACTAATGGTCTTATTGAGAGATTAAACTCTACAATCAAGTCCATGCTACGGGCATTTGCAGACCAGTTTAAGAGGGAGTGGGACATATATTTGCTCCATTTGTTGTTTGCTTACAGAGAGGTTCCCCAGGAATCCACAGGTTTTTCACCCTTTGAGTTGCTGTATGAGCATAGGGTGAGGGGACCTCTAGATTTAATTCATGATGAGTGGGAAGGTGAATGAGAATCTCACAAGGAGTCTGTTATGGCACATGTCCTAAACCTCATGACAAGGCTCAGGGAACTCATGGGCTTGGCCAAGGAGAACCTGGCAGAAGCCCAGCAACAGAAAAAAGTCTGGTATGACAGGAATGCTCAAGCTAGAGAGTATGCTGTAGGGCAGCACGTAATGGTTCTCATTCCTGTCAAGACACAACAAGCTGCAAGCTGCTTGACAAGGACCCTACATTTTGGTAAGAAAGGTAAATGATGTTAACTACATGGTGGAACTACTAGGCAGGAGGCAGCAGCACAAATTGTGCCATGTTAACATGATGAAACCTTAACATGGTTGGGAGGCCCTTGTGCTGAGTATTTGCAGTGGCTTGCAGGAGGAGTCTGAGGGAGATCTGGTGACTGATCTCTTCAGTGAGGCTTGGACTGACACATCAGTGGAAGAGGTAGCAATTTCCCATCTCCTGCCCAAGTTCGAGAAATCCAAGCAGTGTTACAGGAGTTTGGGGGCATGTTCACTGGGAAACCAGGGGGCACCCACCTGGTGCAGCACCAGGTGTATACAGGACCCCAAAGTCCTATTAGGCAGGCCCCTTATAGGGTGCCTGAGAGAGTCAAACTGACTCTGAGGGAAGAGATACAGGAGATGTTGGAACTAGGGGTAATTCAAGAGTCCAGCAGTCCCTGGGTCTCCCCAGTGGTGCTGGTGCCAAAGAAGGAAGGCAGCACCAGGTTCTGTGTGGACTACAAGAAATTAAATAGTCACACAGCATCAGATGCTTACTCCATGCCTAGGACAGATGAGGCCCTAGAGCAGCTGGGTGAGGCTAAGTATCTTACCACCATTGATCTTACCAAGGGTTACTGGCAGGTGCCCTTGACTCCCAGTGCTAGAGAGAGGTCAGCCTTTGTGACTCCTTTTGGCTTGTATGAGTTCACAAAGATGCCCTTTGGGTTGAAAAATGCCCCAGCAACTTTCCAGAGGCTGGTAGATCATATCGTAGCAGGAACAGGAAGGTTTGCTCTTGCTTACCTAGATGATATTGTCATCTACAGCCATTCCTGGCAAGAGTACCTTCAACATGTCAGGGAGGTGCTGGGCAGACTACAGAAGGCAGGGTTGACCATTAAGCAGAGCAAATGTCAGGTGGGTATGACAGAGGTCTCCTACCTAGGACATAGAGTGGGGAGTGGTAAGATCAGGCCAGAACCTGCCAAAGTGGAAGCCATTCAGACATGGCTTGCACCTGTTACCAAAAATCAGGTGAGGGCATTGTTAGGGACAGGAGGGTACTACAGAAAGTTCGTCCCCAGTTATAGTACCATAGCTGCTCCCCTCACAGATCTGACAAGGAAAAACAGGCCAGATAATGTAGTGTGGATCACAGCATGTGAGCAGGTATTCCAGAAGATTAAAGAAGCTTTGAGAGGACCCCCCCCCCCCGTGTTAGCCAGTCCAGATTGCAGCAAAGAATTTGTTGTGCAGGTGGATGTTTCGAACCAGGGAGTAGGGGCTGTACATAGCCAGATTTCTTCAGAGGAAGAAGAGGACCCAGTGGTTTATCTCAGTCATAGGCTCCAACCCAGGGAGGAATGCTTTGCAGCTGTAGAAAAGGAATGTCTAGCCATAGTGTAGGCACTGCAGAAACTTCAGCCTTATCTGTATGAAAGGAAATTCATTGTAGTTACAGATCACAATCCCCTAACATGGTTACACCGAGCCAGCCAGCAAATTGCCAAGTTGCTAAAATGGAGCCTAGGGTTGCAAGCATATGATATGTCAGTGCAGCACTGCAGTGGGATTAGCAATGCCAGCACAGATGAGCTGTCAAGAAAGGGAATGGGGTAAGGTAGCCTCAGATAGACCTAACTCTCTCAAGCAGCATTTCTCAAGGGTCACTTAGAAAACTAGCTTGAGTTCTCGGGGGGGGGGGGTGTGAAAAACTAAAAGGTTGCCCGCCCAGCTAGATGGAATTTTGTAGATAAGTCTGTGTCATCGTAAATATTAATGTAATCCACAAGCTGTTTTACAAATGTAAGAAAACCAAATTTAAGAAAAAAATATGTTATATGTTCTGAACTTCAGAAATGTAACCACAGTGCACCCTGCTGGAAGAAAGCAGATAAAGTAAAGCATTTTATGACTGATCTCAAAGCTCGGAGACAGGGTGTCTGGATGAAGGAATTTCTTCTATTGTTTTGAGACCAGTGTTAATTGAAGGTTTTACATGTATAATGTCTTTTATTGCTGTGGCTTCCTGGCCAGGTGCAAGCTTTCTAAGAAATGTAAATTTAGAATTTCTGGTAGCCTGGGAATCAGAGAAGTGTCAAGAATGATGTAATCTAAAATGAGTCAGCAGTGATGTATTATCAATTTAAGAGATCTCAGGGAGTAAGAGAGAGCATTTTGCATTTGTCCTCAGAATATCCACTCACCAGCACTTGCTTGCTCTATATGTAAGTAGAATTTAGAACAGTATTGCTCTTAGTTAGATAGGAATTTAGTCAGATTTAGTCTAGCTAAATTCTATATTTATGTCAGACTATCCAACAATATTGTTTTAAAGCATTTTCCTGTGATTTCTGAACTCTTGACTAGCACTGTGTTGCATTGAGAAGGTTTGTATTTTGTTTTTATTATTTATTATTAAATATTTTTAAACCTTGCAGCTATGCCTGTTTTGTGTAGAGATACTTTGAGCTATAGAGTACTTGCATGGATTTAGTGATACTATACTAAGCCACACCAATAGCCTTAAAGTTCTGGTCACACTTACTAATTGGATAACAGTATTATTACACAGTGACATTGGTAACCCTTTGGGAAGGGCCTTATAGTAGCTGATAAGTATGGGTTCTGGTGGCAGTGGATTACTACCTTATAGCCTGAGCAGAAGGGGCATACCTAGTGAACCTGTGCCAGCATTCCCCAGGAGTGTCTGTTTGTGTGTGTGTGTGTGTGTGTGTGTGTGTGTGTGTGTGTGTGTGTGTGTGTGTGTGTGTGTGTGTGTGTGAGAGCTACTTGGGCAGGGACATGAAGCACTGGTTGGACAGAGGAAGTGCTGGGAGGACTTGGCTTGGTACCCTAGCTAAGGACTCCACTATATAGCTGTGCTAGTGGGGAGTCTTAATGGGGATCTGGAGAGAAAGGGAGAAACCAGCTCCAGACTGACTGTGATCTCTGTGTGCTCTTATGGGAAATTGTACTTTACTGTGTGTGCACTTGTTATCCTTCCCAATGTGCAGGCCCATCACTGGTGTTAGTGGTGAGGATTGAGGCTCCTTGATTACTGGGCCAGTGCACGGGCATCACATCCTGTAAGACTTTATTCCTGGTCACTATCACTTCCACAAGAAGAGTATCTGAGCTCCTGGCCCTATCCTGCAAATCACCCTACTTGATTTTTCATAAAGATAGATTTGCACTCAGAACAAATCCATCATTTTTACCAAAGGTAGTATCCAAAGCCAACATTAAGCAGTCTCTACAATTACCAGTATTCTTCCCCAATTTTTCTAACAAAGGAGAATATGCCTTTCATTTGCTAGATGTACACAGACAGCTATGTTTTTACCTTCACAGGACAAAGGTTTGTAGAAGAACAGATCAGCTATTTGTAGCATTATCTTCCCTCCAATTAGGTAATCCAGTTGGTAAGGTTACCTTAGCTAAGTGGCTCAGAGACTGCTTCACATTTATTTATCACTCTAAAGGTCTCCAACTTCTTAAACCAGTTCAAGCCCATTCAACAAGAGCTGTGGCAACATCAGCAGTTTTTCATGCCAGAGCTTCTTTAGACATCTGTACAGCAGCTACATGGTCTCTTCATCATATCTTTATCACTCATTACAAACTAGATCAGGTCTTGAGGGGTCGAGCATGTTTTGGCTCTATGGTGCTTAGGAATATTCTTCTGTGAGACCTCCCAAGGCTAAAGTAGCTAGGGATTCTGTCCCACTGTCAAGGATTGGATTAAGATTGACAACATCAGATAAAGAAGTTATGTCTTACCATAACGTTCCATCTGTGTTGTAGATCTTCACCAATCCTTGACATACCCACCCTCCTTCCCCCATCCTAAGTCTCTTAGTAGACTGGATTACTCCTTAGCTAGTTTCCTTTTAAGGACTCATATATGGTCTAGGTCAATATTATCTTTAGATGACCACATTATTTTCTCCCTTTCTGTCTATTAATTTCTTGAGCAAACTTGATCTGAGGTAACTTTAGAGAGGAGCATTATGTGTAGTGCCTGGCTCGAGAGTTTGGAGAGTGCGAGCTGAAAGAGAGGTTCAGAACCAAATCCACTGTCAAGAATTGGTGAAGATCGACAACACAGATGGAACATTATAGTAAGATATAACTTCTTTTTTCCTCTTTGTAGGAAAATGCTGCTACTTGTAATTTGATAGCCTCTAAGTCTCAAGTGGCTAATCGCTATTTGAAATTTGCTTATGATTCTGATGGATTCTGAATGTAATCCATCATGGCTTCACCTTCCTTTTTGAGGGAGTCCACCATCTGGCAGACTAAACTCCTCATTTTCCTCCTGTTATGCAGCATCTGCAGTCTCAGGGGGTGAATTAAGTGGTCCATACTCCTCAATGAGGAGAAGGGCTATTTAAAGGACAATGATGGGATTCTTTTATTAAATTCTCAACTTCTCTGTCTCTTCTCTCCTTATTCACTGCCCCTGCTATGAATAAACAACAATACAACATTTAAAATATTTTAAATTGACTGTTTCTCTCCACTAGAACAGTACCTTACCATACTGTGGTAATTTCACTTACAAAAAACTTTTATCCCACTCTAGAAAAGCTTAATGCAGTCTCCAGTTCACTGATGTCATTAAGGTCAATGAATACAGGTAGTTTTCTGGCTAATTTGCTCCCCAAACTGACATCACCATGGCCGTCCTAAAAACCCACCCATGATGTGATGTCACAGCTACTGGTCCTTCTCCTACCCATGCAGAAATTAAAGGTTATAACAAGGAAACTGTACATAAGTCAAGTCTCCTGCTGGGAGCTGTCAATCACAGCAGGTAACCACTCAAATTAACCTTAGCACTTTTCCAACTAGGGAAGTTATGTGTGAAGGGTGATGGGAGATGAGTCAAAGTAGTACAATTTAGGATTTACAAAAGACTGCAATTTAGCCATTCTAAAAGGAAGCAGCAGAAAAAGCATTTTGAAAGTTCTGTGGCATTTGCACTGTTTGTGTTTTAAGTAGTCATTGAATGGCATGAAATACTACGTAAAACTGACTGAAAGACAGCAATGTATGCATGTAAAATCAATGCAGTGACAGGAGCTTTAGGAAGAAAGAGGCCTGTGTGATGTATTTTTTTACTGACAAGCACTGCATTGTGGGATACCTAAAGGCAGAGTAAACAATCAGAATTACATCAAGATGCCAGACCCCATGTGGTCAGGCTCAGAAATTACATATAAAAATATTTAAAAATCTGTAAATAGTCCCATAGTAGTGTTAAAATGTAGGAAATACCAAACCATTATGAAATAAACATTTTTTTTGTGTCTGCGGGTGTGGTTCTCCTTTAAGAAAGTTTCTGGTTCCAAAGAAAAAAGAAGATTCTTGTAGACCAGATCTGTATATTTCATTTTTGAACTGTTTGTAACAGTGCCCAAATTCAAAATGTTATCTCTTCATAACTTGTTACTGCATTTTCCCCTTTTTGAGTTTTCTGGTGACCTTAGATTTAAAAGATGCATATAACTTTTGTATAGATCTATATTTCTGATGTTACTTAAAGTTTTTTTTTAAAGGTTTTTTTTGTCTGTATCACATTATCAGTTCTCTGCATTACCCTTTGGTATGGCCTGTGCTCCAAGGGTAGTCACAAAGTGTATAACTCCTATGATAACAATGCAGCCTGCATAGTATTCACATATTTCTTTAGACTCTGTGCCTATCTTTACAGAGTCTTTTTCAAAGTGTCGGGAATCTCTTTTCTGGGTCAGGGTTGGATCGCCTGTACAAACTAGGGTTCGAGGATAATATACAAAAATCTTGTCTGACTCCTGCTCATTTTTTTTTTTAATTACTCCAAGCCTTTTGGGTTTTTAATACCATGACAGGACTGGACCCCATTCCTAAGTCAAAGTATGATTAAAGTTCATGAAATTAGTATTGTTTAAATCTTTGATGTTAGCCAGAAGTGGTCTTTGTAGTACCCACAATGTGCCCAGTGATGACTCCTCCTGCAATTCGTATGTAGTTACACGTATCAGTAACATATCTAAGTCATATGTAAATTCTTTTTTATAAGACCCATTGCTGCTTCTACTATTGGAACTGTCTGGGTATCCTTCTGCCACATTGTCATCATTTCTGCCTGCAAATCCTGGTATTTTATGACTTTGTGTCTCTCTGTATGTAAGACATTAAAGTCACTGCGTGTAGCAATTTCAGTGATCAATGTTAGTTTTGTCTTCTTTTCATGGACTACAGTATCTGGTTTCTCACATCTATTTTTTGAACTATTGGTATAATAGGTGATCCCATGTGACGTAAACTTCATTATTTTCTGTATTGCTTTGTGGCTCATGTTTCCAGTACTTTTCAGCTACTTCAGTATTATAATGTTTGCACAATCCCCAATGCAACAGCACAATCCCCAATGCAACAGTCTTGCCATATTATTATGCCTTTCAGTATACAGTCCTTCTGCCATTAGTATATCACAACCAGCAACAAGATGTGCGATTGTTTCCAATTCTATTTTACTAAACCTACATCTGTCTGTTTCTCCCACATGTTCAATGGACTTAGTGGACTATGCACATGTTGGTTTACAATCCTGGGCACTGTAACACCCCACCACTGTACCTGTAATCAAGGAGCCTCAATCCCCACCACTGGCAACAGTGGGGGACATACATTAGAAGGATGACAGGTTACACACACAGTAATTCTAGATGCAGATCCCTGTATCAAGTGCAGTTTCCCTTAAAAGCACACAGAGACCACAGTCAGTCTGAAGCTGTTTTCTCCCTCTTCCTCCAGATCCCCAATAAACTCCCCCACTGGCACAGCTATAGGGTTAAGATCTCAGCTGGGTGGCAAAGCCAAAACCCCCAGCACCCTGTCTGTACAACCAGTGCTACTTGTCCCTGCCCAAGTAGCTGACACACACACACACTTTGAGATTTGATTTATAAACACACACACACACACACACACACACACACACACACACACACACACACACACACACACACACACACTTATGGAAGGCTGGCACAGGTTTACAAGCTATGCCCCATTTTGCCCAGACTATAAGGTAGCTATCATTGCCACCAGCCAGCTCCTACTTTAATGCCCTTAACAAAGGGTGTCCAATCTTACTATGTGATGTTACTTGCAATACAAATGGTAGTCTGACCAAGAGCAAGGCTATTAGGAGTGGCATACACAGTGTCACCAAATAAATATGCAAGTGCTGTCAGAGCTTAAATATGTCTATACAGACCAGCCACAATGAAGAGTTTAAATATATTTAATTATAAATATTAAAAGAACGAGAAAATATGCAGTATATACTTAGAGATATCAGAATTCAAAATCACAGGAAATATTTAAAACAACATTGCAGGACAATGAGTATACTGATTGGCTGAGCCATGGATTTGATTTTTCTGGATGAACAGTTTCATTAGATGACAAACAAGTTACTCTTAAATCTCAACTCAGAGATTTTGAAAAGAAACTCAAGACGTTGACGACATTCCAAATTGAAAATGCATACTTGAAGGAATGCCTTCATCGGCAAGAAGTTCCAAAAAGGCTTGAGACTTTTTAGATTCCCTTTTGGAGTTACCCATGGTTCTAAAGAATTTTTTATACTAATAGACATGTTTAACCAACATGGCATGGAATTATTAGAATTTATCATAAGGTTTAACAGTGAACGTATTGTAGATTTAATGAGAGATACTACTAACTTAGAACAGGTTATCAAAAATAAATGATTTATTATTTTTGAGTATGAATGTAAATTCAACAATATTTTTAACTTTGTTGATGAGCATGCATCTAGGGTCATCAAGAAAAAAGAAAATATTTGGAAAGGGGCAGTGCTGAGTATAGGGAAGGTTGATCATACCCCCTGATTCGGGGAGGTGGTGATTACGACCATGTTGACTCCACCCCTATCTGCACTACCCCTCGTGATGACTTGGGTGACTCTATTCAAAATGAAACCAAGACTGCCCCTTTAGGAACATGACACCAAAATCTCCTCCAGCCAAGTGAGATCAGAAAGAATAAGAAATCAGAAACAAAGGGAACATATGCCAGTCCAAAGGGGCAGGTCGAACTATCAGGGAGCGAATTAGATAAACAGTTTTCAAACAGATAGGAAACAATGATTGTGACAGTATTAGAGTTGAAAATCAGGGTAGAGTTCTAACCCATAATGGTTTTCACATTTTCAACTTTACTGATTTAAAAATTGACTTGACATAATTTAAACTGTTTGAGAAAGGTTTCAAATTTGACCCATATTGTGGGGGAAACATAGCAGATGCCATTTTGGAATTTAAACGTTTTATTAGGAAATTGAATTTGTCCTTTCTGTACAAGGATTATGGGAACTCACAGGAGACTACTGTGTGTAAGAAAAAAAGTACTTTCAATCCACCTATACATAATGTGTTGCAGATATTCCAAAAGGTCTGTGAGAGAGAAATATATTCCCTACAGAAGAATTGGAGTGCGATTTATCATAACTTGACCCCCAAAGAATGTACCCTACTTGAGATCCTCACTAGGGATAATTCAATATGAATAATGAAACCGGACAGAGGTGGTGGAGTCATGATTGCTACACATATTAATTATGTAGGGAAAATGTTCACCATGTTGCAAGATGAAACTTGGTACCAGGTGGGATTCTTGAATGAGATCAACATTGTTTACAGAAACATTGATCTGTTTTTGGAGGATGCTTTACTTCAAGGTACCATTACCATTGTATATACAATTTTCTATACAACAAAGACTCTTTGATTCCTTCTTTATTTGGTATCCCTAAGACTCATAAAAGTGTCAGTGATTCACCTTATCGTTTAATTGTGGCAGCCCAGGGTTCTAAAACCTATCCCCTGGCTATCTATTTAGATAGAAAATTAAAATCTGTGTTGAGTAAATACAGACGTATTTTACATGATTCTTGGGATTTTTTTTGTCCAAGCTGAACTCTAGCCTAATAAATGAACATACTCATTTTTTGACCATTGACATTATTGACCTTTTTTCTTGCATCCTTCATAACAATGGATTGGAGTTTTTCGAAGAGGCTCTCATACAGGATCGGCATTTTGATGTTTCTGAGATACATTTCCTCATGGATTTAATTGACCTAGTGTTGAGTAATAACTAAATTTTTTCGAAGGGGAATACTACAAACAAATGAGCAGTGTAGCAATGGGTGCAGCTTGTGCCTCCATTTTTGCTAATTTGGTGATGCTGACTTGGGAGAGTAGGTTCCTACTTCGATCCGATTTTGGAAAATCCTGGTCCTTGAGGTACCTATCTGATACTACTGACTTTTTGAGATTTACCTATGATATCAAACAGAACAAAACACATTTTTATATGTTCACCTTAAGGTTAAATCTGGTACTTTATCGTCCAGTATCTACAGGAAGGAAACTTTCTCAGACTCTTACCTACATTTTTTGAGGAACCACCCTATGCACTGTAAGAGGAATTTAGTAAAGGGTCAATTCATTAGGGCAGCCCATATGACATCTAATGAAGAATCTTTTAAGCATGAGCTTGAGACTATGGTTGGGATGTTTTTAGATCGAGGCTACCCACACCATTTATTTACTGGATTGAAAATGGAGGTCATGGATAAAAGGGACACTAAGTTCCAATGTGTCTTAGGGAGACCTTGTCGTATTATTGGATATAGGAATTGGTACACAGCCCAACCGGGACAACCTTTCTCTCGGGATGGCTATTAAGCATGATGATGTGAGTAACATGATTAAGGATACTGTTACCCACAACTGGGTTATTCTAAAATTAGGTGAAGACTTGTACCGACACCTTGGTGATAAACCAACCTTTGTTTACAAGGTCCACAACAATGTTAACAAAGTGTTGGAATTATGGAAACCCACCATCAGACTGGGTACTGTCAAATGTGGCAGGTGTAATTACTGCCATTATATGTTGGAGAAGGAGGTAGTTACCTTAAAGAACTACTGCCGGACCAGCGTAACTCTGAAGAGGGGGGATTGTAATTCTAAAGGGTTGGTTTATCTTGATATTTGTAACCAATGTGAAAATTTCTATATAGGTTAAACCAAAAAGAAACTGGCCAAGAAGATTTATGAACATCTGTATGACATGAGGAAGGGCAACCTAAATAATGTTCTATAAAAGCATTCCAGGTCCTGTGAAGGTTTTAAAAAATGTTTATTTGGTATTTTAGAAATTGTTCCTAAGGATGCCAGAGGGGGGCCTGGGAAAATGGACTCAAATACAAGGAGCTCCTCTGGAAACTCAGACTGGATCCTATAGTCAAGCCTGATCTTAATGAGGCAGTTTCCATATAACCAGTACTTAAATTAAGAGCAGCGAAAATATAACACAGATTTAACACATTGGATGGAGATGTTTTTTGTAAACACATTTTCATGTGTATTATCATTGTGTGTATTCAGTTTTTTTAAAATGCATAAGCTTTAGAGTACTGTATTTTTAAGGAGGTTAAAAAGAGTATATTATAAGCTGTGGCTATATATGAACAAGTTTTTTTATCTTTTATTATATATGTTTTTATGTATATTATCTTGTTATATTGTTTTATTTTATTTCATTCATTATTCTATTATTTTGGGCTGGGAAATAAATGAATAGAGTTAGGCATTTTAGCTGTGGTACAGAGGAATATGGCTTAATTGTTAAAAGTTTCAAAGCCTGTTAATCATTTTATTATGTAATTAAATTGAATATGTTCTCATTGGAGAAAAGATATTTAAGTACGGGTTTGCAAATTGTTTGCTTATTCTGATGAAGTCCAGTGGATGGACGAAAGCGCTCAATTTTTTTTGTTTTCAAAAATTTCATTAAAGTTTTCTGGGTTTGCTTGCCATTGCTGACTACAATGACTTTTTCTGATTCTTGGTTTTGTTTGTGTCATTTACTGTGCACATTGTTTGGTAACATTGCAGGACAGTCTGAAATAAATAAAGAAAATATCTAATATAAGCTTTGCTATGCTCCTGACTATATCTAAGAGAATTATACTGTTGCCTAGTACACTTACTTAATTAGAGCAGCAAGGCAGATGTGTGGTGAATGGGTGTTCTTGTCAGGGTCAAGACAAGACTACAGAATGCTATCTTTCTCTCTCTCTCAGAGATTTTCCAAATTAATATCTCAAATATTATTGCTGGGATAGCTTGCAGAATGACATGTTTTCTTGTCATCTGACTCTATCCCAGATGAAAAACAAGTGATACAGCTGGTAGCATTAAGGATCTACCTGTGAAAATACATACACAAGGGCTTTTCCTCAAATCTTGGTACTTGCTGGAAGTCATAAAACAATAAAACACTTGCAAGACAATGCAGAAAGTTCCCTAGTTTTAGACATTGCATCTCCTTGCTGCCATAAAGTAATTTAATTTCAACTATTTTTCTGAAGTTTTGCAAGTTAAACTTCTGTGTTCCAGTTTCCCATGTTAAAATATATACATTTGAACAGTTACAATAGCACATATACATTTCTGTTCTTTTCCAGTAGGGTACACTGTGGATACATCTTTAAGCTCAGTACTTTACAAACTCTTGTTTGATATACACATAACATACAGTTGACATTGACAAATGACACATAACCATTTACAAAATTCCAGACAGCTGTGCTGGCAGTATCTCTCTTTGTCATACTTCTGTAAAAATCATGTTTATATTTACAAATGACATATAATTATGTACAAAATTCCAGATAGCTGCACTGGCAATATTTCCTTTCGTGACAGGCTGCAAATATAACCTTTTGTCTTTTGGTTTAAATTCACCTCTCCGTAACCATTCCTGCATTCAGTCCTGATCAACATGAGGTTGTTCCAAGAGTTTTCTATACCTACGACTATATTTATGCATTTTTCAAATTTCTTGCCTTCTCATCTGATCCTTTGGCTTATATTCTTTCTTTTGTTTTTAGGCACATTCAGTTGCTGCCTGAGTTTTATTTACTTATGGCTTTATTTCCATTTCCGCTTGACCCCGATATCCTTTTGCTAAACTAAGCAGGGAAGTCATCTTAGATTTTCATGTTTCAAAACGTTCACTACAATTGGGTCTTGTGAGGTCAACACATATGTACGCAGTTCCACGATTGCAGATATATACATGTAATCAGTTTCAAGGAGGCCCATACCTCTTTCACAATGGGGAATTTATAGTCTTGGTATGCACTGATTCTTATAAGTCATTTGATGAACATGAAGCATCATTTTTGTTTTCCTGTCTAACCTTTCCAACACCTTTTAAGGTCAGTTAATCACTCCAAAACTGTAAGTTAGGATAGGAAGAGCAAATTGGTTTAAAGCATAGACTTTGTTCCTAGATGTCAGTGCTATTCCAGTATTAATTTAAGTCTTCTAAAATATTCCTTACTAAGTTTTGTTAACATTTGTTCATGTTGTATTGTTGATCCTTCACCAGTTCCCAAGTATTTATACACTCCCTCTTGCTCAAGTTCTTTTATATCACATTCCTGTCCCAAACTGATGTTTTCTTGGTGCTGCAGCTTTCCTGCTTTAAAGGTTGCTTTTCTACATTTATCAAGACCAAATGATATTCTTATATTGTCTGTAAATGTTTTAACCTCTTGCAGTTGTGCTTTCAGTTCTTCATCTGATAAGCTATACAATTTTAAATCATCTGCAAAAAGAAGATGAGAAATCTTTACACTTTGTTGTTTTCTGGGAGGCAAATTGTAGACATGACCTAATCTGTTAAGTAGACAACTTAATGGGTTAAGGGCAAGAAAAAGAGCAGCGGTGACAAGAGAGTTACCCTGGAATATCCCCCTTTGAATTTTTATCCTTGGAATAGTAATTTGTCCTTTACCATGGCTTAATTGGAAAGTTGTTTGCCACTGTTTTGTGGTCACTGTAATGTAATCAGTGTAGGATGCATCTTATACATTTGTAATCACTCTTTTATCCATCAATGTGAGATACTGTCAGATGCTTTTTTGTAGTCTTCCCATGCCATACTTAGAGTCTTCCTGTTTTTACAGTTCTCCATTATGACTTTATTTGACAGCAAATGATCCTTTGTTCCATATAACTATTTTATTACGCTTTTGTTCTATTGCCATGAATGAGTTTTCTTCTAAGTGACTATAAACTTTGTCGGCATCAGTTCCAGTATATAGTTTATACATCGTTGGAAGGCAAGTTATTGGTCTGTAGTTTTTAGGATAGCTTGCAAGTTTGCTCTTAAGTAGGAGTATTATTTTTCCTGTTGTTAACCAGACTGGTGTCTGTTTGGAGTGCACATATTTCCCTCTGTCATGCAGCATCTGCTGACTCAGGTGGTGAATTGGTCCCTACTCCTCAATCAGGAGAAGGGTTATTCAAGAAGGTTTCTGTTGTCAAAGAAAGGAAGAAGATTATTTTAGACCAGATCTGGATCTTTCCTTTTTAAAACTGTTTGTGACAGTGCCCAAGTTCTAAATGTTATACCTTCACAACTTGTTACTGCCTTTTCCCCATTTTGAGTTTTCTGGTGACCTTTGAGTTAAAAGATACATATAACTTTTATATAGATCCATATTTCTGATGTTACTTAAAGTTTTCTTTGTCTGTATCACATTATCAGTTCTCTGCATTACCCTTTGGTATATCCTGTGCTCCAAGGGTAGTCACAAGTGCTTCACTTCTATGATAGCTTACTGCAGACTGTATGGTATTCAAATATTTCTTTAGACTGTGTGCTTATCTTTACAGTCTTTTTCAAAGTGTCAGGAATCTCTTATCTGGGTTAGGGAACACCTGTACAATCTCGGGTGCAGGATAGCATACAAAAGTCTTGTCTGACTCCTCACAGTATTGTTTGCCTGATGTGAGTCCTGCACACCTCAGTTCAGTGAGCTTTTCTTCTACAGGAAAAAGTAGATCTGCATGTAGATCAATTTTTGAGTTTTTCAACTCAGGCTATTGTCTCAGCCAGGAAATTTCTCAGGATTTTGGGTCTCATGGCTTGTATGATTCTTATGATCTTTTTTGGAAGACTCCACATAAAAAAATCCAGTGATATTTGAAATATGTATGCTGTGAATATCAACATCCCCTAACATTCCAGATTCCAGATTTGGGGGGTGTGAAAAGGGAGATTTAGTGGTAGAGACACCAAATTAGTTAGAATCCAGGTCTCCTAGTCTCCCTTCCAGCTTCAGCAGAGTCATTCAAAACAGATGCCTTGGACTTTGCTTGGGAATCAGAGTTTATGGGGATAAAAGTGCAGGGTCTTTGGAACAGAAAAGGCAGACCAAAACACATGTACTTGAAAGAGCTTTAAACACTTATGAATGCTCTCAACTCTGTCAGTCATCTATGGTCCTTGGGACCTCTACAGACAGCACCACTGGTGCCTAAACAAACAAAGGGGAACCTGATCTTATCCATGTGCAGACTAGCCATGGTAGCCTAAGGTAAAGCTCTTTAGTCCAATCTCACTGTACAAGCACCTTACATAACATCAGAGCAAAATTGTGTGGTTGATGAGCAGAACGAGGACAGACACTACTTGTGAATGGAAATTGACTCGGGGGGTCAAGAATTGAATCTGCTGTGGGGAACACCTCATATAGCTCTCTTTGCCTCCACTAACAACATTCATTTGGCAAAATTCTGCTCCGGCACTCCAGGCAAGAAGGTCTGGAAGATGATGCTTTTCCTTTCCTTGGACAGGAATGTTCCTCTATGCTTATTCACTCTTTCTACTAATATCCAAGGTTATTCTGATGATTCAGAAGGACTCCCCAAAGATCATTGTGGTGACTCTGACCCAGGCAACAGTGATTCTTCCCTCTTTTGGAAATGGCCAGGAGAAATTACTACAAGCTTCCTCACAGACTGGATCTATTCACACAAGACAAGGGGTGCTTGACTCATCCCAACCCCAAATAGCAGCAA
Organism: Protopterus annectens; assembly: GCF_019279795.1. Classification (NCBI taxonomy): domain Eukaryota; kingdom Metazoa; phylum Chordata; order Ceratodontiformes; family Protopteridae; genus Protopterus; species Protopterus annectens. The sequence goes on along the minus strand of NC_056741.1, from coordinate 887,150,858 downwards.
CTGACTGCTTGGATGATAGAATCTTAATACCGCTGTGCACCTTTTTTCTGAAGATTTGCAACAGGTATTTAAGGAGGCAAGAAAACCTGGTACTAGGAAATCATATATTAGTAAATAGAACATGTTTTCTAACTGGTGCCAACAAAAGAACCAGTAGCCATTTAGGGCAAGTATTTCTCTGGATGTTCATCATTCCTACTGCCTCAATGGCATTTTGGGTTATCTGCCAAGGTAACTCAGTACTGGCCAGCCTTCAAAAGCTCAGATTTTCCTCCCTTTGTCTTCCTGTGACAGATGATTGGCTGAACATATCCTAAGTGGGAAACCTTCAGCTGTGACAGAAAGTCAGCTTTCAGTCTTTTTCTAACATCCAAAGAAGAAAGTCCTCTGATCATTCAAAGAATCCACTGCTGATATTTCTAGCTTACCTCTCAGTTAAGTCCCATTTGGGGACTCCCTCCCTTTTACTTTATGATTAGATTTATGCTCTTATTTTCATCTTTGTTTTAAAAAATATATTTTAATATTTTATTTCTGACTGTGTTTAAAGTAATTCCTGTGGGAATTTCTACTTATAGCAGTGCTTATTTGGCTTCTATTGATGACAAATGCTTGTTTTTACTGTTTCTGAGGAAACTTTCAATATTTCTCTCAGTAGTACAATGTGTATGTGCTGTTAGACACTAGGGGCTGTCTTGTACGGTTTGAACTGCAGTTAAATGAGCCTGTCTTTACTGTTGGTACACCTCCTTATTTTTATCTTTTGACAGGGAAATATTGCGGAAATTGGATTGTTTTCAGCATTTAAACATTATTTACTATGTGTATGACTCTGCCCTGTATGATTTTCCCACGAGTGAAGTTATTTGAATATACTGTGGAGATTTTACTCTGACAAGAAAATGTAGTTCAAATTGCTATTAGATGTTATTTTGTGGCAGTTTAGCATGGTTAAAAGTGTGTGTAGCTAATTTTTAAAACTGATTTGGTACGTTGGTTACTTTGCTGTTTGGACTTTGTGTACTGGAAATTCTTTAACTTCTGTCAGTTGTAAAATAATTATGAACACATTTTTATTTTTTTATGATAATAGCACAGTTTGGCAGAGTTTAGTTGTGTGGGGATACACTTCTGACTTGACGGATCTTAACTCTAGTACCCCTCCCCCACCATATATGGTAGCACCTAAAAAGAAAAAAAAATATGCCTAAGCCTGCAATTAGTAATTCTGTCAGGGCCACTGCTCAGCCTGCAGACCACTTACCTTTTGCCCTGTTTCTCCCTGTATAGTGTAGCTTTTCCGGCCACTATGGAACAGGGCTTAGACCCATACTCCAGAAATGCATAGGTATGATAGAACCAAACACTTTAGGTGAATGAGTAATCTGGGGTAAGACACCCCTTGCCAGACATGATACTCTTGCCCCAGATAATTTATCTAGTAGTGAAGTTCACAAGAAAAAGTATCAGAAGCTTCATCATACAGTTGATAACAGATTATAGCTGTTTGTAAGGCTGATGTGGTTTCTTTGGCTAAGAGGGTTGCACAGACAGCTAACTCTGGTGTTTGTAGTCCCATACATGACTCTAGTGCTAGTTTAGCTAACATCTTTCTGTTGTTTCAGAGAATGATGAAGAGTCTAATAAGGAAAAAGATGATTTCCTAGCTGATACTGAGTCCAAGCAACTGTTCACTTTTCCTCAGATAATTACTAGATTTAGTGTTGTATTTGCTTGGGAGCAGTCAGGACCTACCCCAGAGCTAGGCATGGTATATGAAATTACAGAGGTCAAGATGCCCAATTCTGTGGCAGCCCCCCCTGCCGCCAGCCGTGGAAGATTTTTATACAGCTGCCTGCAGGACACCAGTGTCTGTTTCAACTAAAAATGCTCAGAGAAAATATAAGGTCTCATTTTATATGACATGCCTCTTTTCTAATTTAACTGCTGAACCAGCTGCAGTCTCCTCAACCACTTGCTTAAGTAAAACATCCTTGGCGTCATCTAACCCAACACCCTCGATAAATAGGAAGAATAGTTAGATCATCAGGGCAAAAGAATGTCTCTTTTTAGAATGTTAAATCATCAAGGCTAGATGTGAAAATTTATTTTACAGTGTGTGTACAATTTGAATGATTTTGCTGCATCCTTATCTGCAGAGCAAACGTTTGATAAAAGTGAAATGCTTTCTAATTTGACTCAGGTTTTGAAACATACTTTGTGGGGTGTGTTTGAATGTGCACATACAGTCTTGAGAAATGCTGCTTCTTCTATTGTATTAAGCAGGTAATGCTTTTTTCTCTCATGATTTTAAGCCAGAATTTTGAATGCACTTTCAAGTTCTGAACTGGTGTTTGGGACATCTCTTACACAGGTTCTCAAACAGTGGAATGATAGAGGCAAATTCATGCATGGAGTATCCTGGATGTTCCATGTACCCAAGTTCAGCCTAAATAAGCTATCTTCCTTCAAGGGGAAGAACAAACAAAAATCAGAGCCAAACAAAAGTCAGGGCTCCAAAAGGAAATGGCAGGAGGGTAATTCTTCAAAACCAAACAAGAGGGGCTCCTTTCAGAAAAAGGACTGCCCCCAGTAAAATAATGAATATGCTGAGTCACAGAATAGCCCTACTCTCCCCCACACCCCACTCTTCCTTCTTTTCCTCCTTCCCCAAGGGTCTCTCTTAACCCTGCAGTCGGGCCACAGATAGTCTCAAACAAATAGGTTCCGAGAATTATTCACAGAAGACACATTTGGCAATAGACAGAAAATTTTCCTCTTTTCAAGAGACTTCCCTTACACCCACTAGAATAAACAGAGTAAATTCCTCCAGTGTACTCTCACATGGTAGAAGCAGGAGTTATAGAACCAATGCCTGCTATACACAAAGGCAAAGGATTTTACCCAGAAAATTTGGTACTGAAAAAAGGCACTCTTGACCCATTCTAAATTAGTTTTTTTTTTCTAAACACCTTTTAAAAGTTCTGAAATTCAAAATGCCAGTTGGTCCTAGCATTGCTTCTAGACCACTGTTTCATGGAGACTCTAGATCTCAAGGACACTTACCAACATATTCATATGTTCCCAGTAGATTTGCTATGTTTGGCTTACATTATGAGTTTTCTGAATTACCCTTTGGGCTGTCCTCTGCATCTTCAGTGTTTACAAAGTGTTTGACCCCAGTGGTTGCCTAATGCAGAACCCTAGACATCCACAATTTTCCTTGTTTAGATTACTTGTTGATTGTGCAGATTCTGTATTCAGGCCATTGTGTGGCCCATCCTTGGACAAGGTCATATCCCTCTTTTCCCACTTTGGCTACAAATTGAACCTTCAAAAGTCTTTCCTCTCACATTCTCAAAAGAATTGTTTTCCTGGGGTGTTGGATAGACACAGTAAAAAGAATAGCCTTCCTGACAGAAGACAAAGTTCTGACTTATCAGGGCATTTTCTTGAATTTCCCTCTTCTAGACATGGCCTCAGCAAGAGAGTTCCTTAAAATTCTAGGCCTCATGGCAGCAATGATTCTCATAATACCATTAGCCAGACCACAAATGAGAAAAATTCAGTGGTACTTGAAAAATATTGTTGGGCCCAGCACCTTCATCCCTTGGATTTCCAGATAGCAGTACTGGGATTTGTGAAACAGGAACTGCAGTGGTGGAGGGATCAACTGTCTCTGAATCCAGAATACCTTTTCTCTCTTCACACCCAAGTCCAGTCTGTCCAGATGGAGTCTTCACATTTTGTGTTGGGAGCAATGTGCATGAGAATTCAAGTGCAAGGCTGATAGAGTCCTCAGGACACACCAAAGCATATAAATGTAAAAGAGATGCAGGCAGTGATTCATGATTTAAAAGTTCTTCACCACTTATGGACTCCAGGCCCTCTTCTAGTGGTCACAGACAGCACTACTGTGATGTGGTACTTGAACAAGCAAGGGCGTACAAGGTCATACCCTCTTTGCTAGTTGGAAATTATGGCCTGTGAGCTGGCTCTACAGCATTCTCTGACTCTTCAGTCCTTTTACATTCTATCAGAGCAAAACAAAGTGGTAGAGAAACAGACAGACTAAACAGATCCTGGACAGACCCTTATGAGTGCAGTCCCCATGCAGAGGTTTTCCAGGACTTGATGCAGATGTAGGTAGCACCTCAAGTAAATCTGTTTACTTCCTTTCAAAACAGAAAGCTGACAAAATTTTGTTCAAGACCCACTTGCAGCTGTGCTTGGAAGACAGATGCTTTATCAGTGATCAGGAATGTTCTTGTATGCATTTCCACCCTTTCCATTGATTCCAAGGTACTTGTAAAGAATCAGAAATAATTACCAAAGATCACTGTGGTAACCCCCCCCCCTTTGGCCCAGCAAACTTGATTCTCCCTTTTAATGGAATTGTCCATAGGAAGTTACCATAAGTCTCCTCATGGACTGGATCTTCTCAGGGGCTAATGGTACAACCCAACTAAAAGCAATGGCAACTGACAGCCTGGATGATTCTATTTTCTATCTTTTATGCACTTGTTCCATGAGGATGTGCAGCAGGTATTTAAGGAGGGAAGAAAACCTGCAACAGGAAGATCTTACATTTACAAGTTGAAGAGGTTTTCTAGCTGGTACCTAACCAATAACAGAGGTCCTGAACAGGTTTTGACCCCTCTGATTTTGAAATATTTGTGCAAGCTACTTTGTCATATCCTTCAATAAAAGTGCATCTTGCTCATCTGCCCACGGACCCCCCCCCCCTTTCAAGTTTTTTTGTGGTCAATAAGTTTATGAAAGGATTTTTGCATGTGGGACCACCTTAAAAGCAAATTAGTCCTCCTTCCTGGGATCTCAGATTCTTCTCTTGAAAAATTGACCTTACCTCCTTTTTAACCTGCTCTCCAGGCTAAGCTGCACTTAATTACTTGGAAGTCTGTTTTACTCATTGCTCTGACATCTGCAAAGTGAGACTGTAAACTGCAAGCTCTCAGGGTGGGGTCAACACTATCTGATTTTTCATAAGGACAGGGTAGTTTTATACACTTGTCCATTAGTTATGCCTAAAGTTGTTTCTGAATTTACCTTAAATCAAGCCATCAGTCTCCCAGTGTTCTTTGCTGATCAGAAAACACAAGAGAAAAAAATTCAACATACCATGGATGGGCACAGGCAACTCAGGTACTACCCTGACACAACAAAGCCCATTAGGAATGCTGAACAGCTTTCTGTCTCATATAGAGAGGCTAAGAAAGATCAGCCTGTCTCTAAACAAACTGTTGCAACTGTGATTGTCCTCTGCTGTTGTTTGCTGTTACTCCACCATGGTAAGTATCTTCCAGGCAAGGTTAAGTCTCACTCAGCTAGAGCCTTATCCTTTTCAGTGGCATATTAGAAAGGTATGGACTCTAGAAACATTCTAGAGGCAGCAACCTGGTCGTGTGTTCATACTTTCACAATACCCTACCAACTGGATTCCTCTTTAAGGTCGAGAGTGGCTTTGCTAAGACTATATTGCAAGGGCTCCTGGATCCTTATCCTGGCACCTCCTAGGCAGGGTAAGCTTTAGGAATCTACCTAAAATGCCACTGAGACAGTAGGAATGATGACCAAAGTACAGTTGCATACATACCTGTAACAGCAGATGTTCAAATTCCTCACTACTTCAGCGGCAGCACCTACCTGCCATCCCCCAGATTGTGCATAGTTTAGATGGGTCTTGATTCAGTTTTTATTTGGTATTGAGATTGGATGTGACTGTACTGTTGCTAGGTGATTCTTGTTTCAGTTGCTCTTCTTCTTTGTGGAAGTGAAAAAGCCTGAACACTGATTTCCTGTGGCAACTGAAGACTTTCCTCTCAGGATATGCTCAGCCCATCAGCTTTCACAGGAAGAGAGAGGGAGAGGAGTCTGAGCTTTTGAAAGCTGGCCAGTACTGGGTTACATTGGCAGGTAACCCAAAATGCTACTGAGGCAGTGAGAAATTCGGGCATCTACTGTTACAAATAAGTAGGACTTATGCAATTGTACTTTCTACATTATTTGCACAAGTTACTATCCTATGGACTGTAATACTCCTCCATCAAGGTTCGTTTCTCAACCATTTAACATATTTGTTCATGGATCCTCTTCTTTCAATGCAATCTGATGTGAAAATGTTTTTGAAAGGGATGATGCATACCAAGCCTCCTAGAAAACAGTTAGCTTTTCCTTGTGATCTTAATTTTGTGTTGTAAAAGCTACCTCTTGCTTTATTTGAACCAGCTCATCAGACTGAATTGAGGTTCTTAACATGAAGAACAGTTTTACTTATTGCTTTGATCACTGTAGGAGTACCTCAGTTGGAATACTCTTATGGTAGATAAACCTTATCTCATTTCCCCCAAAGATAAGGTTTCTAAAGAACTAATCCTTTATTTATGCCTAAAATGGTATCCTAGTTTAGTTTGAGCCAAGGTGTCCATCTCCCTGTCTTCTTACCAGAACCTAAAATGAGGGAGAAAGGATATATCATCCAGACAGAAGAAAATCTTTCAGGAACTCTGGTCAGTTGTTCATTTCTTGTGAAGGGAATAAAAAGGATAATCTGTGTCAAAACAGACTATTTCCTGTTGGTTATCTTATGCTTTTCCTTTTATTATACCCATCACAACAAGACAGTTCCAGGCAGGGTCAAGGGTCATTCTACCAGGGCCTTGGCTTCACATGTGACTTTTCTAGAAGTATTCTAGCAGCAGCAACTTGGTCCTCTGTGGATAAGTTTACAAAGCACTATAAACTAGATTCCTTCTCCAGGTCTAGTAGGGACTCCTGGGCCCTCATCCTTCCTTCTCCCAGTGAGTCTAAGCTATGTGATCTACCCATATACAATAGCTAAGACTACTGCAGAAGTGATCATTCAAACATCTACTGTTGTCGTAGGCTTACTTACACAACTGTACTTTCTCCCTTCTTTTCAGTCTGGCCAAGGGCTATTGCCACAATCTTCTTTATAGACTGGATTTAGTCACACAAGACAGGGAGAGTTTGATACACCCCATTCAGCAAAATCTTCAGCTAGCTGCCTGTATGATAAAATTTTGATACCTTTTAGGCATATTTTTTTGAGGTTGCACGGCAGGTATTTAAAAGAGACGGGAAAACCTGCTACTAGAAAATCATATACATGCAGTCAAAGAACCAGGATCCTTTTCAGTTCTGGCTGCCTCTGGTTCTTGATTATTTGTGTGGGTTACTGTCTGGTGGTCTGTTGTACTCTTTCATCAAGGTACATGGAATGCTCGGACTATTGACATGCATGCCCTGGACCTGTCCAGTACATGCTGCAGCTACTGCTGAGACTGTGTCCCAGCAGACACACTGAAACCACCACAGCCCATAGTGCATAACACACACAATTCCACTGACAGTGATTCTTCACAAAGCCTCTTACATTAAGCCCCCTCCTCACACATACATACACACAAAAAGCCCATTGACACAACAACACAGTTTATTTTAATAATCCTCAGCACTCACACATTTCCCTGTGAAAGACATCAACATGTGTTTTCTCATCCACCTGTGCAAATGAAAACAACTGTACCCTGTCCTTTGCACATTGTCACTTGGGTGCCTATATCTGATGCTCGGCATAACCAGCCTATGCATGGTTAAGCACAGCCTGGTGTTGCTTTTGCATGCATCACTTTTATTGCATTGATTGTTTTACTTATTTCTGCTATCTTCTGAAACAATGTGCAAGCAAGTAACTCTTTGCAAGTGCAGTGGCATATTGTGCCTGCGTCTGTCTGGCATGATTACCCCTTGCTGCTGTTTCCTCCACTAACTCCTCGTCTGATTCAGCCTCAACTGCATGCTCCTGCAAGTGCCCACTCAGCTGTAAATGCCACTTAAGTATGATATTTTTTAACATTGTGAACACTGGAAATATTTTTGCACATGTGCCAGTGTCATACTGCAGGGCACCACCGGATGAATCCAGACAGAGAAGGTGTGCCTTCAGCAGCCAAAACACATGCTCAGTAGTGTTTCTTGTCTGAGATTTGGTATTATTGTAGACCTGGTATGTTTCATTTCGTGGATTTCTGATGGGTGCCATCAGCCAGAGTTCCAGAGCATATCCAGCATCACCAACATAATGACCCTATGGGGATCTCACCCCTCGCAAAACATTGGTACAGCTCAGAGATGTGCCATATGTGGGATTCTTGATAACTGCATGGAGGCCTGCAAACACTCTGTAGATGATAGTCCATGCCTTACAGACCACCTGGCAATTAATGGAGTTATACCCTTGTTCATGTACTTCCTTACCAGTTCAGAAGGTGAGACTTTAATTTCAATGTGGGTATAGTCTGTAGCCCCCAATGTCTCAGGGAAATGAACTTTATCAAAGAATTCCTACATGGTGTTCCCTCTTCCCTTGTGGTATGTGTAACCACGGGTCTACTTCAGACCATTAAAATGCCAGATCACTAAATCTTAAAACATCGGGACGAGAAAACGGAAAGATGATGACATCGAATTATAACATTATCAAAACTGGAAATATCGAACCACGTACATGAAACTGTGTAACTATGATTGTGCTGCAGTCAGAGCGCCTTCTCCATTTAAAACCATCATCTGATAACAGAATATCCCTGTTTCAATAGTTTTGCAGGAGGGCAATCCCACCTGCACCCCCCATAAATTATTTATATCAACTCCGAGATTGCACTAGAATGGGGTAAGGGTAAACTTCCCAGTCCCCACTGTACCGTGATCTCCATTGCACATTTTGAAAAGCGATATGTTTTTGTTTAACACAGTTATTAAATGCAGAAGCTGCTTTGATGACTGCAGCAAGATCTCCAGTCCACAGTACTGTGTACTACCTGACATGCACAGTACCTGGTTCGATGTTTTCAGTTTCGATATTGTGAGCCTTTGATGTTCGCAGCTTTTGTTCTTCTTGTCTGGATGTTTTAAGATTCAATGATCTAGCTTTTCAATCCTTTCAGGTAGACCCGTAACCACATATGCTGAAGCATGACATCGAGAAATTGATGGAGTGTTCTTGTGGAAGATGCCTAAGATAGGCCCCACTGTGTCCCCACTAGGTCATTGAAAGGTCCCTGTAGCTAATATATTTAAAGCCACACAAACCTTAGTATCCACAGGGATGGGTACTCCACAACTCCCATGAGGCTACAATTGAGGTGAACACATATCCATAGCATCTCCAATGGTGTCCTAATCTACTCAGTACCTGCCTACAGTATAGATGTTATGGAATTCATGAAATGTCAAGCGTGGTCAAATGACATGGCACTTCCGCAGGTGACAAGGTGTATTGTCATGTACTTCAGTGGTAATAAGAGATTCTTTCCAATATACATTTAATAATGTTACAGCAACCCCTAACATTATTCAGTAATTCCTTTAGCATGAAAGTAAACATTCCACTTGGTTCATTTATACTTCATACACATCTCTGAGGCATGGCTTTTATACAATTATGAATCAATCTATCATCTTATTTTGCCTCATTTGCATACCCCAAGCTGCTCATTTTAATACTATTGCTCATTACCATATCATTATTTGGCCATTAGCATATACCATACCTGATTGGTGCTTGGCATTCCTTACTAGTGGTATGTGTGTGTCTCTGAATTGTGCACACCCTGCACATGGCTGCACATCTCACAAATTCGCTCAATGTGATACGTTTTTTGAATTCAGCCCTTTTTTTTTTTTTGTGAGCAAGAAAGACTGTACAACTATTCTTAAAAAGCGTCTCCTTAGAAAATGAAAATGTAATATGGTGTGAGTTGTGTTAATTTGGTAATCAGAATGAATTATTAAAGTTGTACATAAAAAGCACTGCAGAAAAAAGGTTACCACAAAGTGTATACTTTGTGTACAATTTCTGTATTCAAGGAACAGCCCTACCACATTGTTTTTGCTGTTTATTCACTTAGAAAGGCTACACTAAGTGCACACGTAGTGTAGACTTTGTGGTAACATTTATGAACCCCATTTTATTTCGTAGTGCTTCTGCCTGAGCCTTCTAGAAGAATTAAAATGTATTTTCTTTCTTCATTATACTTAGAAGAAGTAATAATTAATTATTTACAATTAGCATATTAAATTCTTTATGAATTATTTTAATACCAGCAACATATTAGGCAGTGCAGACATTTGAAAAAGGCATACCAGATTATTTTCAAACAAGTACCCAGAAGCCAGTATTAATTAATTTTGAAAATGTCCTTCATTAACCATTATTATACTTCTGTGGCTTCCATAATACTTGAAAAAGATTATAAATTGTTAATTAATGTCCAAGGCCAAGAATACAGCTTCCATGGAACCCGACAATATCCCTGGATGTGTTCTACATGAACTACAAAGTGAACTGGCACCACATCTGTGTGCCCTGTTTAATCATAGCCTCACGTCAGGCTTTGTCCCTACCAAATGCCGCACTGCTACAGTCATCCCTCTCCATAAAGGTTGAGCGACTACAGACCCTTGGAATTATCGCCCCATTAGCCTGACAAGTCTGATATATAAGGCTGTAAAGCGCATTATCATGGACCTAATTAACAAGAATATAGGGAATCTCCAAACTCTAGATCCCACTCAATTTGATTTTGTGAAAGGTAGATCATGCCTTCTCAACCTGGTTGACTTCTTTTAGTCAGTCACCAGAGCTGTGGATGAGGGCAAGGCAGTTCATACAGCCTACCTCGATATCACCAAGGCCTTTGATACCATTACCCACTCAGGAATTATTGATAAACTCAACAAAGTAGACATCAACCCCTATATCACTAGGTGGGTTGCAAATTGGCTCACACAGGGGTCCAGGGAAGTAAATAGTTTGGGAAGAAATAGCCAGGGAATTGTTATGGCTAGGCTTGTATAGGCCCTAGGGCTGATAGCCTAGTACCAACCTATGAACCTATGAACCTAAGATAGAACCCACAGTATGAAAGTAGCGGACTCCAAGTTAGACTGCCGACCAGTCACAAGTGGAGTCCCACAGGGATTGGTCCTGGGTCCTCTCCTGTTTGGCATCTACTTCTCAGAAGTCTAGACCAACATGGAGGGACTCTGGCTGACCAAGTTTGCAGACTACTGCAAGCTGGGAGCCATTATTAACTGCCCAAGTGATGTAGACATCCTACAGAAAGGTCTCAGTGAGACCAATGACTGGTGTCAGAACCAAGGCCTTAAGCTTAATGCCAAAAAATGCATCATCATTCTCTTTGGGAAAAACTCAGCTCCCACTAATTACCACATCAATGGGAGCCCACTGAGATCTGGGGACACAGGTTGACAGCAACCTCTCCTTCGACCACCACATTGCCATTGTGGTCAGAAAGTCCTTCTATGTGGCACATCTCATTACCAAGGTTTTTGCATCCAGGAAGAAAGAGGTCATCATCTCTCTGTACTCTTTCCTCATTAGCCCAGTCATCGAGTTTAATGCCCCATTTGGCATGTACCTCACTAGACACATACAACAGCTGGAATGGCCACAAAAGTACCTCACAAAGAGGATCCTGGGCCTTAAACACATGTCCTTCACAGACAGACTAAAAAAACTCCAGCTGTTCTCTGTCTCATGTCATCTACTAAGAGGCGATCTCTGCTTGACTTACAAAGCCATGTCTGACCCAGCTTTGTTAGAAATGCTACATCTAAAGAAATCCCAATCCCTCTGCACCACACACTCCAGAGATCTCCACCTCATTACCACAATCAACAGAACATGCTGGAGGGACAAGTTCATATCCCAGAGACTCCCCATGCTCTGGAATAGACTTCCCATACATGTCAAGCAGAGCACCTCACTGGCCCTCTTCAAGAGAAATCTTGATGAGTGGATGGGAAATAAAAAGTTCACCCCGGGGATCACTCCAGTGGCTCTAGTTGATAGAGGCACTGGGAACTAACGTTGGGCAGCATGATGCCAGGGCACTTCTATGGACTAGGCTTGTAAAGGCTTCAGGGCCATTAGCCTAGTACACACCTATGAACCTATGCACAGTATCTTGCACATCCTAAATACAGTCATAATAATATTGCAGTCCTTAATCATAATGGATTAAGTGTTGCCAAGATATTTCCACATTTAAGCCATTTGGATGTAGTATTTCAAATGTTATTGTTACATGAACTTCTAACTTGTTTAATGCTCTTACTTCATCTTCTCTTCTGGGTCAATGGATAATGCCTAATACTGAAAACTGAAAATTATTAGAAGTAGTATTATGCCTTTTTTTGCTAACCAGTTTGCTTGGATGTAGATTTGACATCTGCAGCATCCTGGCCTTTCATGAGCCCATCTTCTCCCACTGTGGTGTGTGCTAGGCCTCTTTTACAAAGATCTTTTAGTCTTTTACCTAGTGAGCTGGGTATGTTACAACCCCGAATTGAGGCTGTCTATGCCTGGCAGGGAAGTAAGCCAAAGAGCAGAGCTGCCATCATTGCTACTCACAGTGAGAGGTTCTGTTATTGTAAGATTTCAACCCCCCAACCTTTCCCTGTGCATGATAGCATCCTTTCTATGGTGGGCAGGAAATGAGCCATGGCCCTGGGAGCACATCTACCACAGGCCATGAGCAGGCATATCCCCAGGCCAGCCCATGCCACTGGCCAAGCAATTTCTTTACATCTCAGGCTCTGTCAGGGCTATCAGAGGTCCATCCACCATTTTCACAGTCCCTCCCTTTCCCTGTCTATGGTATGAATACCCATCCTCCTCTTACCTACACCATCAAGCATCTGAGCCATTAATCAAACTCATGTCACTTAGTTCGTAGTCAGAGTTTATTCCTCTATGCCAATAGCAAGATGCCACCATTTATGCCATTCACTGGTATGTGCAGCTACTGAACTGTCAGGATTTCCATAAGTAGCATCCCAACTGTCCACTAGACCTGAATTTATGTAAGTTTGATAGCTCAGTTAGAGGGAGATTTTGTGGCTATAGTAAAGATGGTAGTTTAACAAGAAACTAATTAATTCTGAAAATATCATTGATTAACATGTGCAATTATGTCAGAGTGAGTTTCCAGATTCGTTTAAAAATAGAAGGGGGGCCAGAAGGATTAGGCAGTTGAGCTGATGAAGAACTTACTTTGTCATTTAGGAGTGTGGCCCATGTTGGAAGATTATGATTTATTATCCAACAAGTAGTTTGGCAAAGCACAGATTATTTTTCTTTAATCTTTTTACAGAAGACAAAGTGACCTCCAAACAACATCAGTAACAATTTTCTGCTCTAACCTTGAGCTCCTTCCTTGGACTCAGAAACTTCAGGTTTACCAGTACAAATTTGGACATTGCAGATGTCATTACAACTGATTTCCTAATTGCTGTGCCAAGGGTCTTATTACTCAGGTGATATGCATAGTTGCCAGTTGCTTGGAATTTAGAGTGTTGTGTAACTTCTCTAAATTATTCATAATCCAAGATAATTATACATTCATGCTCAACAGAAATAAAAAAAGTTCCCCCAAATTATGGAAAAGTAAGGTTTTACCACCAGTTTACCTAAAAGAAAAAGTGAATGACCCAAAGTACCTGCTAGCATGCATAACAGAATATCCATCCATTCATCCATCCATCCATCCATTTTGGTGAGGGTTGCAAGCTGAGCAGGATAGGACTGGCTTCTCTGTCCTCAACAAAAATCTGGATAATTTCTGTAGAGTCCTCAGACATTCCCAGACTAGATGAGACATGCAATCACTACAGTGCTTCTTGGGCCTTCTTGCACTGGGCTATGTTTAGTACCACTCTCAATAAAGGTAACAAGGAGATCACACTATCAAAGAAAGTGATGACATCTACCATACAAAAGAACCTCACTTCTTTCACGTGTGTCCATGATGTATTCTGCTTGGTTAGTACCCAAAGCTCATGATTGTAGATGAGCACAGGAACAGAAGTTGACCAGTAAACTGAGCACTTTGTGGTATAACTTAGCTTTCATTTTACTACCACAGTCTGGTACAATCCTTACAGTACTGTTACTGTTGCATCTATGCATTGGTCAACACAAACCTAACAAAATGTATTTGTTAGAATATACTTATCTAAAACTACCCATTCTGTCAAAAAAATGTGATATCCTCGAGTCTGTCAGTCTGAGTGAACAGTTCATTTCAAACCAAAACTTTTGATCTGTTGTCAGTTTTCATTAATTCGTCGACAACTGGGTTAGGATCTGACTTGGTCATTTTTTACAGCTCATGTTCACTAGAACTCTTGAGCTCCTCCCTTATCCATAAAGCTCTATCCCATAACATACCTCAGATCTTGTTTGCTGCTTATGTGTACGGATGTGTTCACTGTGAGCTCTCAAGCATAACTAACTTTTTTTCAGGTAAGTGATATGTTTAATTGCCTTTCTTTGCCTTATTAACATTTTTTTTTCTTCTAATCTATTATTATATATCCTCCCTACCTATGCTATTTAGTGTATTTCTTATTTACCATTGTTGGTATTTTTTTCTCTCCCCTTCCCTTTCTAATACCATTGTTGGTATTACTTTCAATCCTTTTTATTCCTGTTAAAAACGTTTTTTTTTCTCTTCCTCTTTCTTTTAGCTAAAATGGCAGAAAAGCCTTCTGACTTTAAAAATTGTAATGAAAAATGTGGGCGCAATCTCCCCTTATCTGTCACACACAATTGGTGCGTTTATTATTTGGGCCACAATCACCTCAAAGTGGATAGTGAAATATGCAAATCATTCAAGAATAGGGTGGTCGTTGATCATAAAAAAACAAACTGATATTGAAGGGTCTTCGTCCTTTGAATTTTTCAGAGGCACTATCTGGGACTCAATCCTCAAGATCTGACAAAACAGGGGATTCCAAGATGGCTGCACATTGAGTAACATTTTAATTCTGGCTCTGCCAGTCTGAAAACAGAAATTTAGCAAAGAAGACCAGTGGACATAGTTGCTGGGTAAATTTCAGTAACTGGCTAGTAAGTGTATTGCCTGGATGCCATGAAAAAAGAAATATAAAGGATATGAAGGAAAATCAGTTACAAAAGGTGAGAAAGCACAGACTGAGAGGAGTGCTGCAGTGGCTCAGCAAGAAGCACTACAAGTTCCAGACATGACTTCCAGTAACCTAGAGGAGAGCATAAAGCAGCTGCACACAGACCTGGTTAAAATAAATGAAACACTAAAGGAGTACATGAACACAAACAATAAAAAGCTGGACAAAATGGAAGAAGCTTTAAACAGATATTCAGATAATGTGACAGAAATGCAAAACTTAGAGGCTGAAATAAAAAAAAGGCTGGCTGAATATCAGACTGCACAAGAAGAGATCCTTCAAAAAATAATAGAATTAGAGGACAGAGGGCATACGGAAAACCTGAGATTGTATGCTGTACCAGAGAAGTTGGAAGGAACAGACTGTATTAATTTTATGAAAGCACAAATAAGCAACTGGACTGGTATTCCACAACAGAAACTGTTAATTAAAAGGGCACATCAAGTGTATGCTCCAGATCTGGTTACTAAAAAACAACCTAGACCTTTAATAGTAAAAAATGCAGTCTTATCGACAGAAGGAGCTGATTTTGACAAAGCTGCAGCAGAAAGATAAGGTGCTAAAAGTGGGAGATAGTAGAATGTTTGTAGAGAATGATTAGTCAGTGTACACTTGGCAGAAGAGGAGTAACTATATTCCATTATTTAGGGAACATCGAAAAACAGGTGTGAGATTCAAACTGCTGTAACCAGCCATATTCAAAGTGTTTTTCCCTGGAAGGGCAAAATAATTTTTTGATGAAGTACATGTTAAGAAGGAAATACAAAAGTTTGTCCAACAAAGGGTGAGCTGTGAATCAGAAGGAGGTTCCCCTTCGTGTTCTTTTGGTTCTAAGAACTACAGAGAAACTGAGCCCCTGAAATCTTTTCCACTGTTTCAATTGCCTGAGAGTAAGAAGCAAACATAAGAATTGACTAGAAGAATCTGGAATATGTTGGAAATGAAACAGAGACAGGATTTGGGAGATGGAGATGAATATGATTAAAGCTAGTAACTTGGAAATCGACAACTCTGGGATGATAAAGCAATAATTATATTTGTGAAACATGACAGAACAGGAAAATCTGAAAATATTGGACTTCCTTGGACATTGTTAAACGTGTAGGTAACTTTAAAGCATATACCCTGCTTCATGTTATTAATGTTTGGAGAATAAAATCAGTAACTTGTAAACAGACAAATGTGGGATTACAAAGCAATAATTATATCTGTGAAACATAGCAGAACAAGAGGATTTGGAAATATTGGATTTTTGTGGACTTTGGTAAATTTGTAGGGGACTCTAAAGCAAATGCCCTATACTATGTCATTAAGCTTTGGAGATCTACTTTGGAGAGGGAAGGAAAAGGGAGAAAGTTAACTGTAAATAAAACAATTTTTTTCTCTTAACGGTGATGCTTAAATGTTGCATGATTTTCTTAGCAAGCTGCAAAGTAAAGCTTTTTTCAATTTCTTTTAATCTTCTTCTTCTTCTTCTTTCGGCTTTTTCCCGGTTAGGGGTTGCCACAGTGGATCATCTGTCAGCTCATGATTGGCAGTGGAGTTTTACAGTGTCGAGTTGCCAGCCCGGCACACAACCTTCCACAGAAGGCACACACACGCACACACTCACACCTAGGGCCAATTTAGAGTGTCCAATCTACCTACCACATGTCTTTGGGATGTGGGAGGAAACCAGAGCACCCAGAGGAAATCCATGCGACCACAGGGAGGACATGCAGACTCCGCACAGAAGGCACCCCAGCCGAGAATCGAACCGGAGAACCTCTTGCTGTGAGGTGGCAACGCTAACCACTGTACCACCGTGGCCACCTTTTCAATTTCTTTTAATGTAATGGGAATATTAATATAAACAGGTGATTTTGCTTTTGTTTTTTTTTTTTGTTTTGTTTGTTTTTGTTTGTTTTTGTTTTTTTGTTTTTTCTCCCTTTTTCTCTCTTGTTACCTGTTCAGTTTTAAGAAATGTAGGCACTTCAGTATCAGAAAGAAAAAGAGGAAGGAAGGGTCTGGTTGAGAGAGCATGCCAAAAGAAAAAATAGTATGTTTTTCTCATGCTTGCATAGGGAAATGATTGGGTTAACCCTGGGATTTATCCAGCAACAAGTATATTACAAAACATATAAATGGAAAAGAATAAATGGAAAAAAATATTGAATATTATAATGCTTTTTTCCTGGTAAACAAGGTATCCTTAGCAGTTTTTGTCTGGTTTACATGTCTCCAGAAGACAATCTGATAAAGAGAAATGGCTTGAAGAAAATGTGTACTGAAAGCATTCAAGTGTTTTCCTAGCTGGGAGAGCAATAAAGATGAGACAAAAATCAGATAGCATTTACTAAAAGCACAGGCTGTATCATGCATCTTAGCATGAATGACCTTTGTTTTTGAGTGTTTCTAGCCTGTGGGTGTGGCTGTCATTTTAGAACATTTATTATGTACATAATTTTGTGTGTTATTAAGTTATTAGGTTTTAGGGGGTATTGGGTTGTGTGTGTATTTTTGTTTGAGGGTTTTAATAAAACAAAAAAATTCTGCAAGATGTGGCATAGACTCAAATGGAGATGACAAGAAACAATTGTATAAAAGATTAACCTGCCAAATGGTGCATGCATTGAATGCAAAAGCTGGAAGCATACATTTAACAAAACAGCTGTTATACATAAATGGTAGGAAGAATATACCCTCAAGAACATGATTCTTTCTATAATGTGTTTAAACATTGATGGTCTCACAGATAAATGCAAAAAAGAAAGAGTAGTGAATTATATTTGAAAATGTGCAGTGCAAGTAGCCATGCTCCAGGAAACACACTTGCAAAGAACCGAACATGTGAATTTGATAAAGAAAGGTTTGCAGGATGGTTATGCAGCGGAATATCTGGGGAAAAGGAAGAGAGGAGTACTTATATTAATTGCAATAGGAGCTCCAGTAGTAATAGAAGAAAATATAAAAGACAGTATTGGAATATTAGGAATATTAAGGGGCTACTGGCAAGGGAGAACGATTACACTGCCATGTATTTATATTCCACTGAAAACTGCCTTAATGGAGCTTAAGACAATTCTGGGAGAAATGATCAGCTTTCAGTAAGGAATATTACTTATAGGTGGGACTGGAGTTTGATTTGCAAAGTGAAGATGTGTTTGGGGGCCCAGAAGGGAAAATATAACAAAGGAGGGTAGATTTTTAAAGAATTTATGAAAACCTTTGGCATGGAAGATGTGAATTCAATACTAGAAGTTCGGATTGAATTTACATATTGTTCTTCATAATATACAAAAACTGGGCTAGGCTAGACAGAATATACATATCACAGGAACATGTACATTTTATTGAAGGTCTTGATACTCACCCCTTAACTATTTCATACCATGCACCAATAATAACTAAAATGAAAATGCAGGGTAATGAAATAAAAATGAGAAACTGGTGCTTTCCCACCTCTCTGTTGAAAAGAATGGAATCTAACGAATGGACAGTGGAAATTGTTCACGAGCCATTAGAGAAAATAGACATTTCTTCTGAAAAGATAGCTAGGGAGTGGGATAAAATTAAAGTGGAATTTAAAAATAAGATGGAAATAAAAGAAAGGGAGATATGGTTAAGAAGTAGCAAGAATTACTTAGAGGGACTGGCAAGTGTTAAAGTACTGCAAAATAGGGGGAATCTCACAGAACAAGAAGAGGAGCAACTTCAGAATGCTAAACAGAAAATAAGGGATTACCTCGATAATATGCATGAGTTATAAAAGATTGCTGTTAAGCAACTGTTTTTGATAATAACCCTAGAGCACAAAAACTTTTAGCACAATGACTTAGACAACAGAAAATAGAAAGGGCTGTCACCAAGCTTAGGGAGCCAATGACAAGGAAGATAAGGGATCCCGTAGAAGTATTGGAAGTACTTCGAAAATTCTGTGAAAGTCTGTATAAAGCAGAGAAATATGGAAATCAAGAAAAGGTACAAATGGAAATATTTATGGAAGAATTAAGCATGCCCAGGCTAGAGGTAGAAGAGGCTCAATTACTGACAGTTAGGATATTAGGAGATGAGATAAAAATGGTGATGTATAACCAATCTGCGAGAAAGTCCCCGGGAATAGATGGTATTCTTATGAATGTTTGGAAGCTAGGAGGGAAAGAACTGATAAAGATCTGGAAGGTATTGTTTAACATATTTTAAGAGGAGGAGAAGTACCAACACACTGGAAGAAAGCAGTAGAAGCTGTAATACCTAAAGAGGGTAAAGATCCATCAGATCCAGCTTCATACAAGCTCATTTCAATACTAAATCATAATTATAAAGTGTTTATGTCTATAATGGCAAAAAGAATGGCAAAAGTGATGCCAAAATTGATAGATATGGATCATTAACAGAACAGTGATGATCCAGAGGGAAGCAGAATGTAAGAAAATACAACTGTTGTTGGTAGGTCTTGATGTCGAGAAATCATTTGACAGAGTGAGCTGGAACTTTATGAGCAGAGCAATGGAAGCATTTCCATTCCCCGAAAAAAATGTAAGGTTGATTAGGAGGATATATGAATGATCGAAGGCAAAAATTAAAGTGGGTGGTTTCCTCTCTGATAATCTCTGCTTGAGCAGAGGAACTAGGCAGGGTGTTCTTTTTCCCTTTGTTGTTTGCATTATATTTAGAACCATTGGGAAAGAAAATAAGGGAAATTCAAAGATATAATTGCTATGGTAGTCAAGAAAAGCTGGCTCTATTTGCAAATGACATTATTTTGTACCTGACAAAACCAGAAAAGGACATTACAGTGCTGTGGAACATATTGAGACAGTTTCTAATCTTTTTGTGATACAAAATTAATAAAGATACAATAAAGGCAATAGTGATAAATTATGTACCCACATATGAATTGGTTCACCAATATCCATACTTATGGGGATATGAGAAAATTAAGTATTTAGGAGTATGGGTTAAAAATGATTCCGGTGTGGCAGCTAAGGATATGTGGGAAGAGACTAAACAAAAAAAATAAAATGGAAGCTCTTAAAGAAGTTGACTCTATTTGCAGATGACATATTTTATACCAAAAAAAAACAGAAAGGGATATTACAGTGCTGTGGAACATATTAAGACAGTTTCAAACATTTTCAGGGTACAAAATTAATGAAACCAAAACAAAAGCAATAGCAGTAAATTATGTGCCTACATATAGATTGCTTCAGCAATATCCATACTTATGGGGACATGATAAAATGAAGTATTTAGGCGCATGGATTAAAAATGATACTGATGTGGCAGCTAAGGATATGTGGGAAGAGACCAAATAAAAGATGATACAAAAATTGAGAAAATGGAAGCTATGTTATATGGGTATTGATAGTCAGATACAAGCAGTTAAAATGTTTTAGTCCCTTTAGGCTTATATACATGTCAGGCATGTTTTTATCAACCAGAGGAGAAGTTGTGGATAGTAATTAATAGAGAGCAGTAGGATTTTATCTGGGAGGGGAAGATGGCAAAAGTCAAGTGGGATAAGCTTATTCTTCCAATAGAACAGGGCTGATTGGGATTACCTGATTTGAAAGGGTATTTCAGAGCAACACAGTTAAGGCTCCTATACATAGCACAAGCAGAAAACTATAAGTCAAGATGGAAACAGATGATGGAGAAATGGGGAAGTTCAAATAACAGGGAGAAACTGGCATTTTGGATGCAAACCTTTAAGGAGAATAACAATAATCATACAGAATATTATATTCATGAAGTAGCAGAAGGCATTCTAAGAACTAAGCCAATAGAGGAATGGAGAAAGCACAATTCAAAATGAAGTAAGTGCCCAAAAAGTGAGCCAAGGCTCCAAACTTCCAAAACAGTGCAGTGGACACCAAAAGAGATCAGTGAAATTACCAGCCAGAAACGAGAAGTTTATTCAACCACTTTCACACGTATAAAATATAAAATGCATTAAACGCTTAACTTTTTCACAGCACTTTTCATTCAATGTAGAACTTCTTCAGACCAATACAAACAACCTTCTCATCATCTCATGTTTATATCATATTACAAATCATTAACAACACCAATTAACCAAAACTGATTAAATGAACCAACTTAAGTTCCTGTTGCTTCAGTTGAAGTTTATCACAAACAAGGGGCCAGACCCAAGGAAAACAAGACATTGGCTGTCGCCAATGTACAGGTGACTGTAGCAATGGCAATAATGCTGAAAATTCAAATGCGACTGTTGGAGACTTTAACTGGCGGGACTGGTTAATTAATAGTGATTTTAATGTCAATGATACTCATGACACTGTGCCTGACGAGAATACTTACAACCACAATGTGAATTTAATATATGACTATATGTTAAAGTATAAGATGTTAGATTTAGATAATAAATATCTTAAGCAATGTTTACAACTGGGTATAGTCCCTAAGGGACTGAGAGTTTACAAATATCTGAACAATATAAGGGAAGGTTCTGAAAGTTATAAGGACTTGATCAAAGTTTTTGATACATGTGGATTTTCTATTATGAAAATTATTATCAAGGATAATGAGAAGGAAATGCATGACTTATTCAGTAAAGTAGAGGTGACCAATAAGAAAATAATGATTGATCTTCTGTTTACTGTAGAAGAGGAAAGAGTCAAGTATGTGAATATTAAGAAAAAATAGATGAAAAATTTTTTCAGGTAGTGAGGCATAAAATAGAAAGATAGATAGATAGAGATAGCATGGAATACAGGGCAAACAGATGTCACCCCAGGCCCAAGGTAGGGAATGATAGGTACTGGCAGAATAGGCAGATTGAAACTAATGAAGCCCAGGGAAAGAATAATAGGCAAAAATATAATTCCAGATGATGTTTATGGTGAAGAAGTTGATAGATAGATCTAACTTCAATGAAAATGATGGGTTTCACCTGAATTTAAATGACCCTTTAGAGTTTCCCTACCTAAGGAGATCCGAAAGGATAAGAAATGTTCTTACTTTTCAAAACTGTATTATTTTCAATTACAGTAGTTTGGAAATTAATGAGAACTATTTTCATTTGTTTATGAAAAGGTCGAAGTTTGTACCCAACAATAAAAATGACATAAGTAAGATAAATTGTTAGAAAGAAGAACTTAGAATTAATGTTTGATGGAAGGGACAGGGACAAGGAAAAATGTGGTGAGTTTAGAAAGAAAAACATGTTCAATCCCCCAGTCCTCCCCCAATTAAAAAAACTTTGAAGTGGTGGTGGAAAAAAATTAAGAAAAGCCCTCAATAAATCTAAAATTCATCCCAATTTATTTTACAAGGAAAGACAACTGCTTAAGGAATTAAATCTTAACAAAAACATTAGGGTATCTAAGCCCAAGGGAAGGGGGTATGATTGTTATGGATAATATTTTATATATTAGTAAGATGGAGGAATTGTTAAATGATAAAAAAGTACAGTAGAGTATCCATCTTTGAAATAAATATTGCTTATTCCAAGATCGATTTTTAAGAGAGCTGTTATTTGATGGGATGATTGATGGGGAATTATACAAGTACTTGTTGGTTGAGAAGCCTGTTATTCCTGCCATCTTTGGAGTAGCCAAATTGCACAAGGACTGCAATAATCCCCCACTGAGGCCGATAGTTTCAGCTAACGGCTCTAAGACTTATTCCATAGCTAAGTATATTGATGCTAGAATTAAAAAAAGTATGGTTAGAACATGAGGGGCTGTTAAAAGATTCTTGGGATTTTTTGAAATATGTAGATCAAAATCTCTTCCGGGAAAATATTATTTTTGTGACACTGGATATCACTGACTTATTTTCAGTTGTACCACATACAGTTGGGCTGGATTGGTTTGAGGAAGCCTTATTGTTGTCAAGAAAGTTTTCAGCCAATGATATTAGAGTGGTTATGGAGCATTTGGAAATTGTGCTTAGGAACAATTTCATGATTTTTGAGGGGGAATTTTTTAAACAAATACAGGGGGTAGCAATGGGTGCCTGCTGCACCCCTAGCTACGCCAAGTACCTGGGAAAGGAAATATTTATATAACCCAGCCTACGAGAATTGTTGGTGCCTGTACAGGAGATACTTAGATGATTTATGTTTCTTTTGGACTGACACCGAAGACATGCTGGAAGAATTTTTATGGTATATTAATAATCCCACATAATTTTTAAGGTTCACACATAAAATCACGAAGGACGCTGTGGAGTATTTGGATGTCACCATTTATAAGGATTAAGAAAATAGAGTATTTAAATCTAAAATATTCAGAAAAAGCACATTTTCAGACTAATACCTACATTTTGCTAGTGCACATCCTTATAAACAAAAACGAAGCGTAATAAAAGGACAGTTTATTAGGGTATCCCGAATGACGACCGATGATGATGAATTTTTAGGGAGGCTTTTAGGTTAAAGAATATGTTTTTAGAAAGGAAATACCCAGAGAATATGGTGGATAAAGTCTTAAAAGAGGTGGTAGAATATAGAAATGATAGGTTTTCTCCAATTTTGGGTAAATGTGTTAACAACAGCACAGTAAGTAATAAGGTGGACAGGAATGAAATAAGTTTTTCTGGGGCATTCATTCTCAATTATAATTGTGAAGTTCCATTGATTAAAAATGTCATACTAAAAAAATGGAGGATGTTTGCAGAGTTCTCTGATCCGAATACAATTTTCAATCAGCCCCTGATCTTCACCTGTAGGAGGGATTAAAACATAAAAAAAATATTGGAAAGTAAATCATCCAAGCCCAAAGATAGTAACAAAAGAATGGGCACTTACAAATGTGGTAAATGTGCACAGTGTCTCCACATTAAGAATGCAGATAAGGTTTATCTGGCTTGCAGAGACATGATAATTTGAGTCTATATTAGATGATCAAACTTTCAAAAGTCCGACTGTCATATGGTTGACACCATATGATCTCTATACAGCACGGAATGGGAAGATTTCCCTTTTCTGCACTGTAGTGCAATCTCGGAGTTGGTATATTTAACGAGTGGGGGGTGTGGTGGGTGCACACCCCCCCCACATGGGAGGTGCAGGGGGGCTTGCCCCCCTGCTTAAAATGTTCAGGTAGATTATTTGTGTAGTTTATTTATTTTTAATAGATATTCAAACGTTTAAAAGTTCGATCATATGGTGTCGACCATGTGACAGTCGAATTTTTGAAAGTTCGGTTATCTAATATAGACCCTATAATTTCTAGTAAATGTTTCTCTAATTGTGATAGTAAGGGACTAGTATATTTAGTTAAATGTAAAGAGTGTTTAGCATTTTATGTGGGGAAAACAGAGAGAGCCCTTAAAAGAAGAATATATGAGCATTTATATGAGATCAGGAAGCAGGACTCCAACAATACTCTGTTCAAACATACCAGAAGTTGTAAGGAAGCTCACTTTGTATTTTTTGTGTTAGAAGAGATACCACAGGATATTAAAGGGGGAGAATGGGAAGCAAGAATTGAATTCAGAGAAATGTACTGGCAGTTAGTATTAGAAGCATGTAAAGAGCCAGGATTAAATGAACATGTTTCCTTGGCTCCATTTCTGAAATTAAGAGCTGCAAGACTGTAACTAGTTAGGAATGACATGTTCCAGAATAGCATAATGGTTCACAGTTGTATTTAAATGTATATAGGAAGAATTCAGTACAGCATAATTATTTATCACATGATTTTGCATACAAGATTTCATGTTTAGGTCACCAGTTCATGTTTTTTTCCATCTCATTATATAGTGGTTTTAGGGATTTACTTAGTGTTTATTTTTATGCACACAGTAATATATTCCTTATGTATATGGAAAGATTTTTTTACCCAAATGTACATACAGTTTTTATATGTTTTTATGAGGGAAATGTTTTATGTAAAGAAATGGTTTTGCTGATGACTAGAATGGTGTATGTTTCTTTAACTTAATTTGGTTCATTTAATCAGTTTTGGTTAATTGGTGTCGTTAATGATTTGTAATATAATATAAACATAGGATGATGGGAAGGTTGTTTGTATTGGTCTGAAGAAGTTCTACAGTGAACGAAAAACATGGTGAAAACATTAAGTGTTTAATACATTTTATGTTTTATACGTGTGAAAGTGGTTGAATAAACTTCTCGTTTCTGGCTGACATTTTCGCTGGTCTCTTTTGGTGTCCACTGCACTGTTTTGGGAATGGAGAAGGGAGATTCTGCAGATAGGGTTGACTGCAATTAGGGATATAGACAATAGGCAAGAGGGGGCGGGAGTATACTGGAGAAAACTGGCAAAGAAACCAAGGTATTGTGAACAAATAACTAGAGAGGGAAAGGTAATAGAATGGGAAGATGCCAAGAACTTATTTGGACTGCAGGTTAGAGATTGCCTTCTGTATCAATGATTGATATCAGAGTACAAGCAAAGAAAAAGAAATGGGGGGCGTCCTAAGCGGAAGGCCAGCATTGGTAGAGTTCTTAGTACAATCTACAACAGAAGTTGCCATTATGAAAGGAAAAATTAGTAGAACATATAAAATATTGCATGATAACTATAAGAATCAATCAGAAGAGGTTAGGAAGAATTGGGAAGAGAGATTGGATAAGCAATTCACAAAGAAACAATGGGGGGATATATGTATGTCTTCCAAATATGCAACAAAATTTAAACGATTTGTGCCTGAAAGTGTTTACATAGGTATTTTTATACCCCAGGCAGGCTCTAAAGAATTGTTCCTTAGGTAGACAGCAAATGTTGGAGATGTGATGGGGAAGAAAGAGGTAACTGAGAACATATTTTCTGGGAGTATAAAGGCTGGATTTAAAGATTCCCTGTAGACTGCTCTGTCAGAGATGCTGGGTTAGCAAGTTGGAGTGACTAGGGAAATGATTTTTTTGAACTATGATACACATTCGGAATTGCCTAGACATAGTAAGATGTTGTTGAGTCTAATTATGATGGCCGCCAAAAAGTGATAACTAGAAAATGGAAATCAAAGTCTAAACCAACTTTACTAGAAGCAACAAAGATAGTAACAGAGATAAAACAACTGGAACTGGGATCTTTAAAAAAGGGTAGGAGTAAGTTACACAGGAAAAAATGGGAAATGTGGGACCACAAAATGCAGAGGAGGAACAATGTTTAAAAGATGTCAGGGTCTGAATGAGCTATGTAATGGTTGACTGACAATGACTGGATATATTAAAAGTGATGTATAATATTTGCAGCTACATTTGTGTTGGTACAGTTTGTAAGGTATAATGTTTGCAACTCAGATTGTGCTGCTGTGATTAATTTTCATTTATATAAATTTAAGATTGTCTGTGTCACATATTAATATTTAACAAAGATGTTTCTTGGAGAAAAAAAAAGTGCAACAAAACAGAGAACAAAAAGAGACCATCAGATCCTCTGGGTCTTCTACCCCTTCCTCTTGATCTGATACTGGAGCTGGTTCGGAAGAAGTCGGATCTGAAGCCCAGATCTTCTGATCAGTCAGTATCAGATGTTCGATCTACTTCCTCAGATCCAGTGGTGTCATATTTGAAGCCCTTACCCCAAGTGAGGTATGCATCTTCCTTGGATCCAGTCTCCTCTAGAGTTCCCACACTTTTTTTGAAGAGATGCCAGCATACCAGATCCCCCTCTGTAGCCTCATCCTGTCATTCTTCCAGAAGCTTGACAGAAGTTGATGTGGATGGAATGATGAGGAAGTTTCTCTTGGCACAGATTTGAGTCAGGAAGCCCTTACCAGTACTATACCACCCTATTTCGGCTCTTTCTCCAGTCTGACCCAGTGGTTTCAGAGCCCTTAGTTTTCCAGGACCATCACTGTCAGATCTGTAGATCATCATTTCTATGGCATTGATGCATTCTTCGAGTGCACTGGCTCAGAGCATGTTGGAGCCAGACGCCTCTCAGAGTCAAAGTTCCCCTGTTGGGTCTGAGGCCTTAAGAGTCAACTCTGAAGTTGTCAGAGCCATTTCAGCCCCTTGGAGTCTCAACACTGAACAGCTTGGCTCTGACCTCTTCCTCAGGCAGACTGGGTCAGGGGGAGCCAATAGTCTGGAAGCATGGCTTCTTGGCTGTGTCAGCCTCCTTCTCCCCAGGGCACTCTGCATTTGAAGTAATGAAGAGAATATTTTCTGCTTTTGCAGGACAGATGGTTTCTCCCTCCTCAGTTCTCCCCTCTGAATCCCCTATGTCTTTGTGCCTTGAGCCTCATCCTGTACTTCACAGGGACAGCCAGCTCAGCATCTCCAGGTTACCCAGCAGGGTATTCTCATTTCTTCTGATACTTCTTCAGAACATCCCAATGAAGAAGTCCCTGGGAAGAGGAAGTGCAAGAGGAAGCACTTAGACTCTTATCAAGAGTCAGTCACCAAAGATACCAATTTTGATGGGGGAAGGGTCCCCAAGATCACCACTTGATGACGTCTCCTTTGGAGACATCCTGGAAATCCTCAAGCAAAGGGGTGGTTGGTATATCGATAACTCTTACCAAGAGGAATCAGTTTTCCTTGAAGCCTTTGGGTCTGGCCAGTCTATCTCCTGGGTGACTCTGCCCACCAACAAGCTCATTGATTTGATCTCTAGATGGGTGTGGAAGAAATGAGACACTGTTGAGCCACTCCCCTAAAGACCAGACAGGATTTTGGCACCACCAAAAAAAAGAGAGTGTTGGAACAAGGGAGTACTGGTAGATTCAATGGTCATGGCGGTGCCACGAAGAAAGAACTTGCAGAACAGAGTTATTCTGTCCATCCCCCTAACACAGTCAAGGACATTGGACAGATTTGAGAAGCATGTATATACTTCAAAGATCTTTACGTTCAGTTCACTGAATTATTTAGCACACTTCACTAGATTGCAGAGGAATTTGATTAAAGAACTCTCCAAATCCCTTGCTGGGACCAGTACCTCTGAGACTCAGACCTCTGTTGCTTCACAGTTAGCTACCCCACAATTGATCACTAATTCCTCCAAGAGGCTCATTTCACATGCAGCTGAAGGTACCTCAACGGTGTCATATTCAAGCATTTCCAAGGGCAGAGGGGAGAACTCAAATGGAAGATGCTGCCCACTCGGCAGAGGAGGTCCATAGAACCAGGCGTCTAGAGATTCTTTTTCTGACAGACCCTATCAGTGCTCCTGAAAGGAGGCCTGATTGTCCACCTCTGGAGGCAGTCGGGGGTCATTTATCCCTGCATCATAGAGCCTGGCTAGATATTACGAAAGATACATGGATGTAGAGGATTATTTCCAGAAGTAATATAATTCCCTTTTCCCTACCGCCCCCACCAGCATTAAACAAAATTTCCGGTGTTCCACCCAGTCAGAGGAAACCAGCAGCTCTAGAAGTAGAAAAGTTGCTAGATAAAAAAGGCACCCAAGAGGTTCCCCTGACCAGTTTGAATCCGGAACTTACTCAAGATTCTTTTTAGTGCCAAAGAAAACAAGGACTGGAGACCAATTTTGGAGCTCAGCTTTCTGAACAAATCAGTCCAGTACACCGAGTTCCAGATGGTCACGGTTCAGTCCATTCTGCCTTTCCTGCACAAGGAAAACTGGATGCGCTAGACTGACCTTCAGGATGCTTACTATCATATAAAAATAAACAGACAATCCAGAAGGTATTTACACTTGTGGCTGGGAGCCAGTCATTACCCGTTCAGATCACTGCCCTTTGGCCTCACCTCAGCCCCCAGTATGTTCACCAAATGCATGGCAATAGTAGCAGCTCACTTGAGACTGCAGGGATTCTGGGTATTTTCATTCTTGGACAACTGGCTCATAACCACTCCAACCAGGCATCTACTGACAACAGCTCAAGATTATGTACTCCAGACTTGCTTTCTCCTGGAAATTACCATCAACCTCAACAAATCACAGTTAGAACATTCTCAAATGTTAAAGTTCATAGGAGCCTTATTCAACACATTATCAATGACATTCTCCCTTCCTTTTCCAAGGATATGACTGTCTAATTTCAAGTAAAAAAAATAATTAAAAATTCTTCCCTTTCAGCCCGATTGATTCTAGTCTTAGGATCAGTGTCTGCAGTGAGAGTTCTAGTTCCCCTAGTTAAATACCATATGAGAATTCTTCAATGGACATTAGTGAGTCGGTGGTCTGTTCTAAACCAGCCTCTGTCCACCCAGATAAAATTACCCAGGCATGCAAAAAAAATGCCTCTGGTGGTGGATCCACTCATATCAAGTTCTACAAGGCCATCCCTTCATTCTTTCCTATCCCAAGGCCATAGTGACCATGGATGCTTCCATATTGAGGGGTATGACACTTCTTCGGAAAGACAGTCCAAGGCACATGGTCCCCAAAGAGACCAACATGCATATCAATGTCGTGGAAATGACAGCAGTGCTGTTAGTTTTGCAGGCTTTCCAAGACTCTCTCCCTTTTGGGACAGTTGCAGTTCAGACAGACAATATGCACATGGTTTGGTACATCAACAAACAAGGAAGTACCAGATTTTACCTCTTGTGTTAAGAAGTTCTGAGAGTGTAGCAAGGGCAGTCTTATCCAATCGATTTCTGATAGCAATACACATTCCTGGGAAATTCAGCATGATAGCAGACAAGTTGAGCAGGACCATTTTGTTACCTCACACGTAGTCTGTCAACAAGAAAATTGCAGAAAAGATATTTCGCCAATGGGGCCATCCTGGCTGTGATAAGTGCTACAGGTTCGTTGCCCTAATCCCTCCATTGGAAGAATGGGGTCCACTATGTAATTTTGAAATCCTGAAATCCTGAAATTCAGTATTTCGAAATTACATAGCCGAAAACCAAAGCACAACTCACAATTCCAAAAACACACAACCGTGAAATTCAAAATGCCGAAACTACGCTACACATACAGTACACACACAAACACAACCCCCCCCCCACAATCAAATAAATGCATCTACACTATAGATAAGCAGGGCAGTAAGCCTGCCTGCACCCTCACATGTGGGGGGCTCACCCCCCACACACCCCTACTTATATATTCTAACTCCGAGATCACACAAACAGAAACACAAACGAAACTCACACACACACATCTTACAGTCCCTCACACATGCACATCACAGTCACAACACTCATTTACACACACACTAAAGCCCCTAACCAACACATTTGCACACACAAACTTACCTAAATTCAACTGATACATCCACACACTGTACCAGCGGAAGCGGAAATTCAACATCTACGTGCTTCTGGATTTTGAATTTTGCGCCTCTGCCGGTTTCAGAACTTTTAGATGTTAAGTTGTCTATCTCGCCTTCATTCTTGCTGGATGGGTTCGGAGCCGACCTCGGCTCCGACTCGGCCACTCTAAAAGCTCGAGAGTTGGTTCCACCGGCTCGAGGCTCCCCTTATATCCCACAATGCTAGGCGTGAATTACCTCAGATCTCGTTTGCCGCTACAGCGATCGAGGTGTTTGGTTTCTACCGGCTTCAGGTGAGTTATTGTAGAATAAAGTATAGTCTACTTAAACCCCTTTAATTTAATTCATTATTGTTATTTCCCTTAGTTTAGTGGATTCAGACCCCCTTTTCTCCTGTTTTCCACTCTTTCTTCCACAAAGAACTTATTGTTCTTCCCTCAGGCCTTTGGGCCTTTCCATCCCCTTAGGGAGTGTTTGTGTTTCTTGTTAGGGAACTAAAACTTGGGATAGTATAATTTTTAGTTATAATTTTTTGAAATTTAGTTTGTGTAAAGTGTAATCAGTGTGTTTGAGTGTGTGTTTGGTTACACTTTCCTTAACAATGTCTAAGGATTCAAAGGTCTCAGGCTTCAAGAAGTGTGACTCGTGCTGTCAGAAAATGTCTCTGACAGACGGTCACACTTCTTGTGTGTACTGCCTGGGACCTTTACACCTGCAGGACTCTTGTGCTGTATGCCATGGCTTCAGCCCTAGAGTCCTGCAGGAAAGAAAAAACAAACTCATACTAAGAGGTTTGCTTAAGCCTGAAGGTTCCCTTACTGCTACCTCGGGAAAACCTTCCAAGGCTTCTAAGTCCTCGACTCCAGCTTCTGAGTCGAGGCTAAGGCTTCGAAACCTACTGCTACATCGGCTCTGGCTGGAGCCGATGAGTCTTTGACTACAGCTTCTGTGGTTCCCTCGGCTCCGGCTGGAGCCGAGGTATTGGAAATTCCTGGGTCGGCTCCGATCAGATCATCGGAGCCGACATCTAGAAAGAGGTCTAGGTCACCATCCCTTGGCTCCGTTCATTCGGCTCCAGCGTCTCCCTTGCTGTCTGAACGGAGCCATAGATCTCACTCCTCTAGATCATCGAGGCTCTCGGATCATGACCTTCAGAGGGTAGTGAGTCGACTTCTAAAGTCTGAGGCACTGGCCCAAATGCTTCAGAGCCCGACTCATCAGTCGATGCTTCAACCTATTCCTCAAAATATTCCTCCTCCGACTCCTTTGAGCTCGGAGCCGGGCGCTCGGAACCGAGACTGTGGTAGCGTCGGAACCGATACAATTGTCTTCGGTTCCGTCGTCGGCTCCGATTTCTTCCTTTGAAGAATCTCAGCGCCGGACTTCCCTCGTCGGCTCCGAGGGGGTGAGTGGCATCGGACCCTTGTCCGACCCCGCTCTCCCTCTCGGTGCTTCAGCGCTGGTGAGTTCGGCTCTGACATCGGCCTCGGAGCCATCTCTGTCGGTGCCGAGGGAGGTTCTCAGCTTCTTGGAGCGGGGACCTCTGGCTCTGCCTGACAGGGGTGCGTTCGAGGTCATGCGGAGTGTGTTGGAACCTGGTTCAACTCCACAGTCGGCTCCGTCCGCCCCTCCCTCTTCGGTGTCTCAGGTGATGTCTACTCTCTCCCTCATCCCTGACCGCAGAGAGCCAACTCTTCAAGAATCCCCTGTGGGGATTTCATCCTCTTCCGAGGCCTCTCCTGATTTGGCGGGGGAGCCCCCTAGGAAAAGAAAGTGTAAGAGGAAACACATAGACTCACCTGAGTCTGTCACCTCTGACACAGATTTAGAGGATTCCAAGGGTTCCCCCCGTTCCCCTTCTGAAGATGTCTCCTTCGCAGACATTCTAGAGATCCTTAAACAGAGGGGAAATTGGCCAGCCCTTAACCCTTCGGAGGATGAATCTGTGTATCTTGAGGCGTTTGGCTCTCGCCCTTCCACCTCCTGGGTGTCCCCTTTGACCCCCTCATGCAGGTGGTAGCAAAGAAGGCCTGGACGGCTCCTGACTCAGTGGACCCCACCCCCAGGAGACCTTCTAAGTTTATAACAGCACCGACTGATAAACAATTTCTGACCAAAGGAGTTATTGTGGATGCTATGGTGGTAGCTGCTGCCACCAAGAAGGAACTATCTGATCCTTCAGTGCCTGTCCATCCCCCTAATAAGGAATCTAGGTCTATGGACAGGTACGGGAAGCGGATGTTTTCGTCAGCGACCTTTGCTATACGTTCGCTGAACTACCTATGCCATTTCACTCATCTCCAAAGAGACTTGATCAAGGAAGCGAGTGAGATGTTGAAGGATCCTACGGCTGCGGGTTTTCAGGACAAGATGAACACCCAGCTGGCTACCCTGAATTCTATAGCTAACTCCTCCATGCGCCTCCTTTCGTATGCGACTGATGGAGCGAGCAGAGCCGCAGGGACAGGTGTCGCTTTACGCCGGCATGCCTGGATGCGACTATGCAATTTTGCGGACCCCTTTAAAACGTCTTTCACTAATTCCCCGTTTGATGGATCATCTCTCTTTGGTCCTCAAGTGAAAGAAACCTTGACTAGGTGCGAGACGGATGGCAAAACTCTGTCTGCCGTCGGAGTCCGTTTTTCTACTCCTTCTAGACCTTACCCCAAAGGCCAGAAAAGTGGGAAAATGTGGTTCCGCAAACAATCTCAAGGGAATTTGCCTGACGCACAGAGTCGGTTCCCCTCCAGGGGCAGAGGAGGGAACAATAATGGTAGACGTCGCCCCAGAGGCAGAGGGGGTCCGCAGAACCAGGGCAATCGAGAAACTTTTTCTGATAAGCCCTTCCAGCATCCCTGAGGTGTTGCCCGACTGTCGGGGGAAGATTGTCACTGTACCCAGAAGCCTGGCTATCCCTAACTCAAGACAAGTGGGTACAGTCCATCATTTCCGAAGGCTATTCCATTCCCTTTGTTCGCATTCCAAACCAATCAAAAAAATCCCTTCCAGATGTTCCACCCGCTCAAAGGGATCTTGCAGCTTTGGAAATTTCAAAGCTGCTTGCAAAAAGAGCAATTCAGCCAGTTCCAGCAGACCAGCAAGGATCCGGAATCTACTCCAGGTTCTTTTAGTTCCAAAGAAAACAGGGGACTGGAGACCAATTTTGGATCTCAGTATCTTGAACAAGTCTGTCAAGAAAACAAGATTTCGGATGGTCACGCTACAGTCCATCCTTCCCCTATTGGGAAAGGAAAACTGGATGTGCTCTATAGACCTTCAGGATGCGTACTATCATATAAAAATGAACAGACGCCCAGAAGATTCCTCCGCTTCAGGCTGGGAACCAGTCACTTTCAATTCAGAGCCCTGCCCTTTGGACTCACCACTGCCCCGGGTGTTTACCAAATGCATGGCAGTGGTAGCTTCTCACCTGAGACGTCAAGGATTCCAGGTGTTTCCATATTTGGACGACTGGCTACTCACAGCTCCCACCAAGCATCTTCTTCTAGTGGCCAGAGACTACACCTTTCGCATTTGTCAAAAGTTAGGCATATCAATAAATTGCGAAAAGTCTGTTTTGTCGCCCTGTCGTGCTATTACCTTCATAGGCGCAAATCTAGACACAGTCAACATGTCTGCGAGACTAACAGATCAGAGAATAACAGACATACGCAAACTGGTCTCTCTTCTCTTCAACAGCAACAGAGTCAAAGCCAGGTTAGTTCTGAAAGTATTGGGGATTATGGCGGCTGCTATCCCTCTACTTCTATTAGCCAGATTCCACATGAGAATCCTTCAATGGATGCTTTTCACACAATGGTCATACCAGCAACTTCCGATGTCCCACACCATTATGATTACGCAAACAAGCAAGAATCATCTTCTGTGGTGGATGTCTTCCCCTCAGCTCTTCCTGGGAAGACCCTTTGTTCCTTCCCGTCCGGTTGCTACTCTGACAACGGACGCCTCCCTGATCGGGTGGGGGGGGCATTATCAGGGCAGAACTGTCCAGGGCATATGGCAACCAGACGAATGCCACTTGCATATAAATGTTCTAGAGATGAGGGCAGTGCTTTTAGCGTTGCAAGCCCTTCAAGACTCTCTCCCCTTGGGAACGATAGCAATCCAGACGGACAATATGTCTGTAGTGTGGTATATCAACAAACAAGGTGGAACCAGGTCCTATCCCCTATGTCGAGAAGCACTCAGACTGTGGCAATGGGCGATTTCTTCTCAGCGGTTTCTGATAGCAACGCACAAATCGAGGACAAGTTGAGCAGAGCTATCCTCATGCCTCACGAGTGGTCTCTGAAAGATTCTATTGTGGAAAAAATTTTTCTCAAGTGGGGTCAGCCTTGCTGCGACCTTTTTGCTACTCCCCAAAACAGCAAGTGCAAAGATTATTTCACCCTCTTCCCCTTACCAGGCCAGCCCAGCAGAGACGCTCTAGTCCAAGTTTGGCCCCGGGGACTTCTGTATGCATTCCCTCCCTTTCCACTAATCTCTCAAGTGATACAGAAAGCTATCGCTCAGAAGGCCTCATTGATCCTCATTGCTCCTTACTGGCCTCGACAAGTTTGGTTCCCCTTTCTACATCAATTTCTGTTGGAGCAACCCTGGCATCTGGACCTAGTTCCAGATCTTTTGATCCATCAGTCGGGTCAGTTTCATCGCTCCCTAACATCTCTGAACCTCACTGCTTGGTTCCTCCAGTTCCTACCTTAGCCAGGCTTCCTCAAATATCTCACACTGTTCGAGATATTTTAATAGCTTCACATAAATCTTCCACTCGAAAAATTTATCTTAGTAAGTGGAAACGTTTTGCCTATTGGGCTCAAAGAAGAGACTTAGATCCTTTCACTGCTCCCATCCAAATGGTTCTTGATTTTCTAGCTGAACTCTTTCATGCAGGTTCATCTCCTTCTACTCTCAAAGTTCAATTGGCAGCTATATCTAACTTTCATGTGGGCATTTCAGAGTCTGCCAGCATGTCCCACAAGCTTTGCAAAGCCTTTTTGAAGGGAGTTTTTCTACTCAGACCTCCTATAAGAAATCCTCCTCCTTCGTGGGACCTTAATTTAGTTCTCAGTTCTTTGATTCTCCCCCCTTTCGAACCTGCAGCTTCCTGTTCATTAAAATTGCTATCATGGAAGACTCTCTTTCTGGTAGCTATTACTTCAGCTAGAAGAGTTTCAGAACTTCATGCACTCAGCTGTCGACCACCATATCTGTTGTTCCATAAAGACAGGGTATGCTTACGAACCAACCCGTCCTTTTTACCTAAAGTAGCCTCTGCGTCAAACCTAAATCAAAGCATTGACCTCCCTGTGTTTTTTCCAGAATATTCTAATAGGTCTGAACAAAAATTGCATTAGCTAGATGTTCATCGTCAGTTAAGGTACTATTTGGATAGGACCAAACAATTCAGAAAAACTGACCAGCTGTTTGTCTCTTATGCAGAAGGCAGAAAGGGACTTTCTGTTTCCAAGGTATCACTATCTAGATGGCTAACATCTCTGATTTCCATTGTTTATGAAATTAGACACCAAAAGCTGCCTAACAAACCTAAGGCCCACTCCACCAGAGCTTTGGCTACTTCTATAGCCTTCCAAGACAGACTGCCTATTGACACCATTTGTGCAGCGGCTACTTGGGCTACTCCTCACACTTTCATTTCACATTATAAGTTGGATTTAGCTTCTAGACATAGAGCTAACTTTGATACCACTGTTCTCAAGAGTCTGTTCCGTTAGGCCACCCGGGACAAGGTGCTAGGGACGCGGTCCCATCCAGCAAGAATGAAGGCGAGATAGACAACTTAACATATAGAAGTTATGTTCTTACCATAACGTTCCATGTTAGTTGTCTTCTTCTCGCCTTCTTTCTTAAGGCCCCCTCCTTCCCCCTGGCCTGGACAGACCTAGAGGAGTTTGATTGTGACCTCTCTTTCTACCACCTCTTTTGCTATAGGTATATGCTCTGCTGTGCATATTTTCCTAGATCAGGCTTCAGGTCACCTTTCCTCTTCCCCTTTGTTTATAGAGGTGGACTCTTTTTTTCCAGTATTTCTGGTTTTATTATTAGCTGGGCCTAGCTCACAAACGAGATCTGAGGTAATTCACGCCTAGCATTGTGGGATATAAGGGGAGCCTCGAGCCGGTGGAACCAACTCTCGAGCTTTTAGAGTGGCCGAGTCGGAGCCGAGGTCGGCTCCGAACCCATCCAGCAAGAAAGAAGGCGAGAAGAAGACAACTAACATGGAACGTTATGGTAAGAACATAACTTCTATTTTTCGGCTATGTAATTTCGAAATATTGAATTTCGGGATTTCAGTATTTCAAAATTACATAGTGGACCCGAAGAATCACCAAGAGATGCTCTCATTCACGATTGGCCCCCCAGTCTCCTGTATGCGTACTCCCCAACCCCCTCAAACCCCAACTTTTTATAGAAAGCTTCTCGAATGAAGGGCAAAGTCATCCTCATTGCCCCTTATTGACCTCGACAGATTTGGTTCCTTTTGTTTGGCCTCATCTAGTTTACCCTCCATGCATTCTGGATCCAATTCCAGAACTCCTGTCTCACCCAACAGACATGATTTACCTGGACATCTAAAACTTAAAACTGACGGCATGGTTTTTCCACTTCCATTGATAGCTAGACAAACCAGGCTCTCTTCCCCTGCCTATCATGTACTTTTGTTTTTCCATAAAACTTTCTCTAGGAAAATTTACAGAAGTAAATGGAAAAGATTTGTTTTTTGGGTTCAGCAAAAAGATATTCACCCTTTTTCAGCACCAGTACATGAACTTCTTGAGTTTTAGCAACACTCTTGACTGGAGGGGCCAGTTCCTCAACTGTTAAACTTTAACTTGCTGCCATTTCTAATTTTCATGTAGGAGGTGAAAGTTCCACCTTAGCTTCATCAAAACTTTATAAGGCCTTTTTAAGGGGTACTCTTCTTTTGAGACACCTTATAAAGATCCAACTCCACCATGGGACTTAAAGTTAGTACTACAAGTCTTGGTTCGTTCGTTCCTTCGAACTAGCAGCAAAATGTGAATTAAAGTTTTAAACTTGGAAAACTATCTTTTTGGTAGCCATTATCTCTGCTCAAAGACTTTCAGAACTTCAAGCTTTTCTTCTAGACCTCCTTATGTGATATTTCATAAAGACTGGGTAGCACTGCAAACCAATTCTTTCTGCCTTCCTAAGGTGGTGTCAGAATCCAACATCAATCAGTCCATTAATTTTCCAGTTGTCTTTCCAAATTTCACAAATAAAGGTGAATACATGCCACATTTGCTGGACATTCACAGGCAATTATGTTTTTATTTACATAGAACAAAGAATTTCAAAAGAACAGAGCAAATGTTTGTTTCCTTTGTGGAATCTAAATTAGACAAGTCAGCTATAAAAGTAACTATAGCCAGAAGGTTGACTAATTTTATATCTTTTGTTTATAAAAAATTGGACCTATCCTTGCCAAAACCTTTGAGAGCCCATTCACTCAGGTCCATGGCAACATCATCAATATTTTTATCCAAGGCTTCCATGGATGATATCTGTGCAGCTGCAGCTTGGGCTAATCCTCATATTTTTATTACTCATTACAAATTGGATCTGGTCTCAAGGGGAAGAGCAACATTTGGCTCAACAGTGCTTAGGAATATCCATCCATAATGTCCTCCCTGGATTTCAGATAGCTGGGGACTCTGTTCAAATTGTTGAGGAATGAATAAAACTTGACATCATCAGATAAAGGAGTTATGTACTCACCATAATATTCCATCTGTGTTGTCCATTTTCATTCTTCCTCAACTCCCCTCTCACCAACCCCCTTCCGTTGCACCAATATCTTCAAGAAGAATGAGAGGTAACAAGGAAACCAATCTTCCTGCTGTTGAGCTCCAGATATATACCTCTCTTACCTGGGTGCTAATATTCCTTTTAAAACTATAAGCCAGCAAACATGATCTGAGGTATGTTGGGGATAGAGCATTATAGATAAGGGAGGAACTCGATAGCTCTAGTAGCCACAAGCTGTAAAAACTGGCCAAGTCAGATCCGAGGGTCAGTTCCAAACCCAGTTGTCCCAGTTGAGGAAGTATGAAAATGGACAACCCAGATGGAACGTTATAACGAGTACATAACTTCTACTTTTTTTAATAGTAAACCAGTGTGCAAATGAACAGCTGACTATTCAGCATTATTGTTCTTCCAAATCCATGCCACATATCATTAAACTCCACTTTGCTATGCTGCAAGTATATTATTCAGTTGCAGTTAAGCTGTCAGAAAGAAGGTAAGTAGTCTACTGCAATTTGATATGGCCCTTGAGGACAATAACAACAAAGGAATTTATAGGATTTCTTCTGGAGATTCACTGAGTTCCCACATCTTTCCCAGTTCAACAGAAACTTCTGATTTGTAGCAATCAAATTACATGGCTATATAATTTATTTTGAGAATACTAACAATGTCACTAACTGTCACAGTTAGGAAACATGACAAATGAATATGGCCTATGTTTTCAGAAGCTAAATCAGTAGTCTTCTCCTGCCTGAAATCCTGCCTGATTTAGCGCTATCTGCCAGGCCATTGTCCTTACCCCCTTTTTGTGAATACTGTTGCATATGAGTGACATCTTGTAACTGCACTAAAGAAATTATTTTCAGACATTTCAAGAAGGTTGTACCTGCATTGCTTTCCACAAAACTTACATTTGTGAAACGTTTTTCATAAATATCATGAGAAATAATATAAATTAATGTCAACATATCTTTATAGTTGAAATACAGTGAATCAGAAAATTATTTTTTGTGCTCTGTTTTTGGATAATTGATCAGAGTATTAAAGTCTTTGCACTGTTCTTTGCCCGCTGCTCTACTTCATCAGCCCATTGAATTCTTTCTTCATTCTTTTGTTGTGGCTGTGATTTACATCTGTAAAAGTCTGTGACCTTTTTGTCTACTGACACCCTCTTGTTTATTTTAAAATGTCTGTTACTTGTTTGCTGTTTTCCAGACATCCTTATAGCGGCCATCAGTATCCATTCATTGGTAACTGTTGATGATCGCATTAGATTTTGGTAGTTAAGCTGTTTCCTATTCTTGTCTGGTATAGGAGTTCATCTGCCTCTCTCTGCTCTGTCTTGTCTGTTAGAGTACTTACTGTCAGCAACAACATACGCCTCTGCTAAACTGTTTACTCCTTCAACATTTCAGGACTACTTCCTGGTACTTTGATTCCACTTCAGATGGGTGTCTGTCTGTTCACTTAGATATTACATGTCTGTTTGGTTTCATTTTCCATCATGGATCTGATCAGCCACAGGCATATCTTAGGAGACTAAATCAGATCATGACATTATATGAGGACTCTCATCTGCCTTAAACTTTGTACTGGTGTAGCACCTTCAATCTGTGGGCCCAGAATCAGACTCAAAATGCCAGACAGGTTTTATTTTGCTTATATGCCCCAGTTCTGTCAATCATGTTTCTTTCCTGATTAAGATAAGTGAGAAAGAAACTTCTTTTAGTATATACCTTCAGTACTATCTGTTTAGGAGGATTTATCTGAAGTCTGTGGTAAACAGCATACATTTATTTTGTAATAAGTTTTCTGTGACTTTCTTCTTTATTAATTTGGTTGTGCCAATTTAGCTGTTTGTATTTGATTGTTATATTTTTGTTATTGTTTTAATGATCTGTGCTATTTGAAAAATGTTTATGCTTTAAGTACGTTAAAAAGTAAATAAATAAAATAAAATTAATGAATGCACAGGCACCCTAATAGTGGATGATACAGTAATTCCCTGCAGCATTCTGGCTAAATTTATAATAATCTGTATAAAATGTGTCATGGACCACTCCTAAAAATGCATTTCAGTTCCAAAAGTTGGCTTGAACTGGAACTGAACTGCAGCAGCATTGGTTAAAGATGAGTGGTTAATAAAAATTAGAAAATGAGACGGTTGGCATGTAGAGAGTAAGGCAGTAATCCCTCTATGCATTTAAAAGTAACATTATAGAAGAAATATGGATGGTAGGCAAACATTGATCCAATTTTTCCCATTTCTGCCTATATATACTGTTAATTGTTCTGCTTGGTGGACCTAATATCGGTTCCGACTCGGCTGAACACTAAAGCTCGAGTGCTTTCACTGGCTCGAGGCTACACCCTATCCCAAGATGCCTAGCAACTGTTACCCAGATCTCGCAAAACGACTCACAAAAACGCAGAGAAAACAGTCCACAACTGGCCACAGTAAAAAACAAAGAAATTTAATGTAAAACAGCACTAAAAACAATTCTGGCGCCTCGGCTCACAGCCTTCCAGGAGTAATACAGAGTTAACAAATATTACACACCTTATATAGTACGTCCATTAACAATTTATTCAATTAATTATACAACAACTGTTTCCAATTAATTTCTAAATTCAAACTCACAGGTAACATTGTATCAAACTTTAAAATATAAATGGATTCTTTATAAAGCAATTTATCCTTAATATTGCACATTTACCCAGCCTGTATAGAAATTTGTTCCAAAACACAACCCTGCAACAGGGAATAATCACCATTATGTCTGTCTTCAAAATGCATAGCAATATTACTCTCAACTTTATTCTTTTTTATGTCCCTAATGTGTTCTAGCAATCTAGTTTTAAATTTTCTTTTACTTTCCCCTATATAGTATAAATCACAGGGGCATCTTAGGGCATATATAATGCCTTCACTATCTCAAGAAAAGCTACCAAGAGGTAGAAAACGAACACCATTTATTCTAACAAAACTAGTAACAATATAGGGACATGCAGTATGGGGTGTGTACCCACCAAAGAGGGACTCACATATACCCTGTCACTAGGGGAAATAAAAAAACTAGAAGTTAAGAACTCTTTTAAATTCTTACCCATTTTATAGGAGAAAGAAGGATAGTGAGAAATTAAATTCTTAAGTTCACCATCCTGCATCAAAAACTTCCAACAGTTATTTAATATGTCCCTTATTTCCTTACTTAAGCTATTGTATACTGAAACAAAATATATTTGTTCATTCATCTTAGATAAACTTCCATTAATATTTGTTTCCTTGCTGCCCATTCTACTACCAAGTAAGTCTATACCTAGTCTGTGTGAAACTACCTTGTGTAAAGACTTTTTAACTGTATTATAATTATATCCTGTATTAATAAACATCTCAGAAATTTATTTACATTGCATCACAAAATCATCCCAATCACTACAAATCCTATGTATACGAAGAAATTCCCCATAAGGGAGAGATTCCAAAAGGTGCTGAGGATGAAAACTAGCTCAATGTAAGAAATGGGCATTATTTATACATTTTCTGTTAACAGAAGTTTTAATATTTCCTCAATCCATTCCCTCCAAAACTAAGTCCAAAAAGTTCACTTTTTAAATTTCTTTGTTTTTTACTGTTACCCAGATCTCATTTGCCACTTGAAGCTTCGGGATTGCTTTTTTGCTGGCTCAGGCTAAGTTTTGTCTTTTACTATTATATTAAGATACTTTTTTGTCAAACTCTTAGTACTTTAACCTTTTTGAGGTAGCTTAATTTTCTGGTTTGTTTTTGAGTGTTGTTGTTGGTTTTCTGCTGCTTCTGTGTGGGCCGTCGTTCCCTCTCAGGCCTTTCTCTCTTTCCCGGCTGAATTTTGCTTCCCTTTTTCTATGAATCCGTTTAAGTTAGAGGATTCTTTGTTTTTAGCCCATTTTAGTTAGTGGGCTCTCCTT
Organism: Protopterus annectens; assembly: GCF_019279795.1. NCBI lineage: Eukaryota > Metazoa > Chordata > Ceratodontiformes > Protopteridae > Protopterus > Protopterus annectens. Next base: position 887,108,927 of record NC_056741.1, on the reverse strand, counting down.
CCCCTTCCTTTCTTATTACCTTTATAAGGGTTCGCCATTTAAGTTATAGGTATCTCCTCAGGTTAGAAGAGACCGTCGTTTAACTTAGAGACCTCTCTTCTAACAATTCCCTTTTCTTTCCAAAAAAAAAAAAAAACACTTTTTTCCTGCTTTGTGTGTTGTTACCTTTAGTGTAAATTTACATTTGATTTGTGTTTTTCATTATAGCACTAATGATTGGTTGTGACAGTTTTATTGCTATAATGTCTAAGGATTCAACCAAAGAGAGTAAACAGTCCGGGTTTAAGAAGTGTGATTCTTGCACACAAAAATTACCTTAACAGACGGGCACACGAGTTGTGTGTATTGTTTAGGAGCTGTTCACCTGCAAGATTCCTTTTCTATATGCCATAGCTTTAACTCAAGGGTCCTGCAGAAACGGAGAAACAAGCTGATAGTCAGGGGTTTATTGAAAGGCCCTTTCAAGATGGCTGTGGAAGGGAATTAGGCCTCAAAACCCACTGATAGGTCCTCAAAAAAATCAACTTTGTCAGTTCCAAGTTCTGAGCCAACGAAGAGACATGAGATGAAAAACAAGTATATTTGGATCTGAAGTCTATCGGGTCCAAGAAGTCTAACTCTCCCTCGGTTCATTCTGTGTCTTCAGAACCATCTCAGAGCCAAAAAAGGAGATGGTCACCGTCCTTGGAGTTGGTCCGCTTGGTGCCACAGTCTCCTTTACTGCAATCGATGGCTGGTCCACAGTCTCCTTTACTGCAATCGATGGCTGGTAGCCACACATCATCCACCCATTCCTCTCGGTCTTCCAGGAGCTTATCAGATGACTATGTGGATCGGGTGGTTGGGAGGCTGCTTCAGACACTGTCCCTTGCAAAAATTCTCTCGAGCCCAGCCCAACCAGATGTGGAGCCGACTACTGAATCTGCTTTGCCTTCCAATCCTCCTCCAACTCGGACGAGTTCAGAGCCAGACTGCCTGGAGGTCGTTGTGGTGGAAACATCAAAGCCAGTAATCAGCCCCGGTATCTCGGTTCCAATGTCTGCACCAATCTCGTTGATGTTGTCTTCCATCGAGGGATCTGGGAGCCAACACTCCCTCGTCAGTTCTGGGGAGGCATAGTCCAATCAGACCTGACTCTCCCACTCAGAGCTTTGGCGCAGGTGAGTTTGGCACCCACATCAGCCTCAGAGCCATTCTCCTTGGTGCGGGGGAGGTCTCCCAGTTCGTTGGAGCCGGAGGCTCTCTTGGGCCAGGATCATGGTGCCTTCAAGGTGATGAGTAGTGTGCTTTCCTCAGAGACTGCTCCACCCTCGGCTCCAGCTACTCTTCCCTCACCAGTGGTCCCTGAAACAGGAAATTGCGGACCATATTTTTTGCAAGTGGGGCCAGCCTTGCTGCAACCTTTTTGCCACATCCATCAACTCCAAATGCAGCAGCTACTTTGCCCTAATTCCCCCTCCAGGGGAGTCACCAAGGGTTGCACTTGTTCATGATTGGCCCTCGGGACTTCTTTACGCTTTCCACTCATTTCCATTACTACCCAAAGTCCTCCAGATAGCCAAATTGTTGAGTCGCTGGCTAATTCTCATTGCTCCTTACTGGCCTCGTCAGATATGGTTCCCATTTCTATGACCCCCATCTTCAGGGGGAGCCTTGTATCCTGGACCCAGTACCGGAACTTCTGACTCATCAGTCAGGAATGCTCCACCCCTCTCTTCAAAGCCTCAAGCTTACAGCTTGGTTATTCCACTTCCCATCTTAGCCAGGCTTCCAGAACTATCCCCGGCAGTGCAACACATTCTGGTTTTGTCACACAAGAATACAACTAGGAAACTTTATGCAAGCAAATGGAAGAGATTTTCTTGTTGGGCTGACAAAAAACATATAGACCCCTTTACAGCCCCTATATCTGCAATCCCGGAAGTTTTAACAGAAACCTTTAATTGGGGTGCACCAGCAGCCACAGTACAAGTACAACTAGCTGCCATATCAAACTACCATGTAGGAGACATGGGATCCGATATAATGTCCCACAGATTATGCAAAGCCTTTCTGAGGGGTACATTCCTTTTAAGACCTCCCATAAGAGAACCCCCACCTCCTTGGGACCTCAATTTGGTGTTATCTTATTTAATTCTCCGTCCATTTAAACCAGCTTCCTCTTGCCCATTAAAGTTCTTATCATGAAAGACAATCTTTTTAACAGCCATTACTTCCACTAGGAGGGTTTCAGAACTGTAAGCTCTGTCTATCCATCCTCCCTATTTGATTTTCCACAAAGACAGAGTCTCTCTCAGGACAAATCCTTCCTTCCTGAAAAAAGTATGTTCTGAGGCCAATTTAAATCACTCTATTGAGCTACCCATATTTTCCCAGTCATGGCAAAAAGGCAGAATACAAATTGCACCAATTGGATGTCCATAGGCAGTTACACTTTTGCTTACATAGGACAAAGGACTTTAGAAAATCTGGCCAACTGTTTGTTTCATTCTCAGAAAACAGAAAAGGATCTTCAGTTTCAAAAGTCACCTTATCAAAATGGCTTACAGACTCCATTACTTATGTCTATAACTCTCAACATAAACAGCTGCCAGGAAAGATTAGAGGTCATTCAACTAGAGCTATGTCGACTCACACTGCCTCTCAAGCCAGGCTCCCTTTGGATTCAATTTATGCTGCAGCTACATGGGTTAACCCTCATACCTTTATCACTCATTACAAAGTAGATGTGGCCTCCTGGATTCACCATAACATTCCATGTTTGTTGTCCATAATCTCACCTTCATTCTTGCATCCCACACCCCCTTCCTCATTCCTGGAGGATCGAGAGGAATTTTCTGAAATTGGCTGTAAGTTTTTCCTGGTTCCCTTCATGCCTTAGGAATTATGGGCTGAGGATCTGTTGTAGTTATTTTCCTGGGTTGCATAGTCTAGTGATTAGTTTCTCTCAAACGAGATCTGGGTAACAGTCACTAGGCATCTTGGGATAGGGTGTAGCCTCAAGCCACTGAAAGTTGTTGAGCTTTAGTATGCGGCCGAGTCGGAACCGATGCTCAATTCTGAACCCCAACCATCAAGAATGAAGGTGAGATTATGGACAGCAAACATGAAACGTTATGTTGAGTACATAACTCCTTTTTTCACATGGAAATATTACTGTACAGTGGGTGGATAACACTGACAGAGACTGCACCCCCATATATCACTGTAAAAGGAAATTGAGGAAATTGGTGTTGTACTGTAGGTGGATAAGTGGTGAATTCCACTACTTTGTAAATCATTTCACTGTACAAAATATTAAAGCATCAAACACTTTATATTACCTGTATAAACAAAGTTATTTATTTAACATTTGTTTACTGGGAAAGTCTGACTTGGAACAAAGCCAATTTTCAATGGAGGCCTGGGGAGAACATCTCCAGATGCATGCCTTTGTAACGTCGGAGGAAACTGGAGCACGTGCATGCAGACTCTGCACAGAAGTCACCCCAGCTGAGCATCGAAGCGGAGAACCACTTGCTGTGAGGCGACATCGGAACTGCTGTGCCACTGTGCCGTCCAAACTTAAGGGAACATTATTAAAGACATGCAGTATGTAGTCAAAAACTGCACATTGTCATATATGTAACAATGGTTTTCTGATTATTTAGATAAATTTTTAAGTATGACATTGAACACTTCGTAGTACCACCTAAAAGATTACGTATCTGACAATTAAAAGCACTGAGGTTAATCAGTTGTAAACATCCTATTATAAACAGACCCATTATTTATGCAAATTATTTTCTGTTTTGCAGCTTCATATTGACTCTTTGTCAACAAATGAATATAGTCTTATTATAAACTGCAGATGAAAAGGCTGTTCTTTTGTGCTTAGTGTTAGATTATAAGTCACTCCTAACACTGTTTTTTAATCCTATATACTCAGCTAGCCAACAATTCAAATCAGTAATTCTAAGGTCACAGCATATTCCCTTCCAAAAGGTAGGCACGGCAAATTTATACTTCTGTGTGGCTCTGAAACGGTTCATATTCCGCTTATATTTCTTTATGGAATTTAACCTCCACCTTATTTACTACCTTTGATTTGTCGTAGTATCCAGGAACTAGACTGGTATAGTGACCGAGGTGATGGAAAGACAGAATATTTTCAACTAGTTGTAGACCACTGAGAGTAAGAAGAACTATTCTAAGGTAAAACATAATGTGAATGCTATTTCATGTAAATTAGCATAATATAAGAAAAAATATATTTTCTTTTGCGATCAGTAAAATTTATAATTTCAGAGTGAACTGGTTATAAAATGGTGGCACTCAGCAAATTATACATAGTTACAGAAGTAAGTCAATTAGTGATTAAAATACATATGAATTTCCTAAGCAAAGAGCTTTTTACTTTTACAGTTCAGACTAGCTCCTGAAACAATATGTCTTATATTGTCAGCACTGGTTGCAGCCAATTAAAGTAATTAAAGCACAGAATTGGAAGTTAATAGATATTTGATTTTAAAAAGTCTGGTAGTGGAGAATAAAACAGATTTAATTGAACATAGGCCAAGCTAACTGTAGCATTACATCTTGGGAAGAGGACTTTATTTATGTCAGTGTCAGAGGTGTAACTAGGTTAACTGTCAACCTGGGCAATCCTTCAACTGATGCCCCCCTCAAATAGAGTTAAGGAGCATAAAAAGAAACCTCCACCAGGCAAGCAGCTGTTACGTTGCTCCATTAAAAACTCTTTTCACTGTCTAAAATACCTTTCAAAACTGATGCAATGAGCTATACTAGCTCCTTGCTACAGTTTCTAACATACATACACTACAAGCAAATCATTTAAGCAACCAGCTAGAGCAGCGGGTTCAGCTGCGGTCTTAAGACGACACACCTGGATGCACTTGTGCAACATCACGGAACCCTTTAAGTCTTCTTTTCTTAATGCCCCTATTGAGGCCTCCTCATTGTTTGGTCCCAAAGTTAAAAGCACACTGGCCAGATGTGAACAGGATAGTAAGGCCCTTTCTGCCATAAGTGTCCATTATTCTTCCCTCAACGTGCTTTCTCCCAAAACCAAAAAGTGGGAAGATATGGTTCAAGAAATCTCAGCGTCCTTTCTGTGACATACAGGCCGAGTTCGCCCCTGGAGGCAGAGGGGAAATTCACACAGAAGACACCCCTTTCAGGGCAGAGGGGGTCCGCATAACCAGGGTTCCAGGGATTCTTTCCCTGGACAATCCTACCAGCACTCCTGAAGAGTGGCCCAACTCCTTTCCTCTGGAGGTAGTTGGGGGACGTTTCTCCTTGTACCCTTCTGCCTGGCTAACCATCACCACCGATTCTTGGGTACAAAGGATTATAACCAGTGGTTATCATATCCACTTCAATCTCTGTCCTGTCCCTTCAAAAAATCTTCCTGACATTCCACCCAGTCAAAGGGAAGAAGCAGCACTAGAGATAGAAAAGCTGCTAAGGAAAAGAGTCTTCCAAATAGTCCCTCCAGACCAGATAGGATCCGGATTCTACTCAAGACTATTTTTGGTGCCAAATTAAACCGGGGACTGGAGACCAATTTTGGATCTCAGTGTACTGAATACATTTGTGAGAGTACAAAAATTCTGGATGGTCACAATACAGTCTATCCTCCCGCTGTTGAAAAAGACGATTGGATGTGCTCTATAGATCTTCAAGATGTGTACTACCACATAAAGGTGGACAGGCCATCAAGAAGATTTCTGTGCTTCCGTGTGGGAGCCAGTCACTACCAGTTCAGAGCTTGTAGAACCCCAGCTGAGCATCGAAGCGGAGAACCACTTGCTGTGAGGCGACATCGGAACTGCTGTGCCACTGTGCCGTCCAAACTTAAGGGAACATTATTAAAGACATGCAGTATGTAGTCAAAAACTGCACATTGTCATATATGTAACAATGGTTTTCTGATTATTTAGATAAATTTTTAAGTATGACATTGAACACTTCGTAGTACCACCTAAAAGATTACGTATCTGACAATTAAAAAGCACTGAGGTTAATCAGTTGTAAACATCCTATTATAAACAGACCCATTATTTATGCAAATTATTTTCTGTTTTGCAGCTTCATATTGACTCTTTGTCAACAAATGAATATAGTCTTATTATAAACTGCAGATGAAAAGGCTGTTCTTTTGTGCTTAGTGTTAGATTATAAGTCACTCCTAACACTGTTTTTTAATCCTATATACTCAGCTAGCCAACAATTCAAATCAGTAATTCTAAGGTCACAGCATATTCCCTTCCAAAAGGTAGGCACGGCAAATTTATACTTCTGTGTGGCTCTGAAACGGTTCATATTCCGCTTATATTTCTTTATGGAATTTAACCTCCACCTTATTTACTACCTTTGATTTGTCGTAGTATCCAGGAACTAGACTGGTATAGTGACCGAGGTGATGGAAAGACAGAATATTTTCAACTAGTTGTAGACCACTGAGAGTAAGAAGAACTATTCTAAGGTAAAACATAATGTGAATGCTATTTCATGTAAATTAGCATAATATAAGAAAAAATATATTTTCTTTTGCGATCAGTAAAATTTATAATTTCAGAGTGAACTGGTTATAAAATGGTGGCACTCAGCAAATTATACATAGTTACAGAAGTAAGTCAATTAGTGATTAAAATACATATGAATTTCCTAAGCAAAGAGCTTTTTACTTTTACAGTTCAGACTAGCTCCTGAAACAATATGTCTTATATTGTCAGCACTGGTTGCAGCCAATTAAAGTAATTAAAGCACAGAATTGGAAGTTAATAGATATTTGATTTTAAAAAGTCTGGTAGTGGAGAATAAAACAGATTTAATTGAACATAGGCCAAGCTAACTGTAGCATTACATCTTGGGAAGAGGACTTTATTTATGTCAGTGTCAGAGGTGTAACTAGGTTAACTGTCAACCTGGGCAATCCTTCAACTGATGCCCCCCTCAAATAGAGTTAAGGAGCATAAAAAGAAACCTCCACCAGGCAAGCAGCTGTTACGTTGCTCCATTAAAAACTCTTTTCACTGTCTAAAATACCTTTCAAAAACTGATGCAATGAGCTATACTAGCTCCTTGCTACAGTTTCTAACATACATACACTACAAGCAAATCATTTAAGCAACCAGCTAGAGCAGCGGGTTCAGCTGCGGTCTTAAGACGACACACCTGGATGCACTTGTGCAACATCACGGAACCCTTTAAGTCTTCTTTTCTTAATGCCCCTATTGAGGCCTCCTCATTGTTTGGTCCCAAAGTTAAAAGCACACTGGCCAGATGTGAACAGGATAGTAAGGCCCTTTCTGCCATAAGTGTCCATTATTCTTCCCCTCAACGTGCTTTCTCCCAAAACCAAAAAAGTGGGAAGATATGGTTCAAGAAATCTCAGCGTCCTTTCTGTGACATACAGGCCGAGTTCGCCCCTGGAGGCAGAGGGGGAAATTCACACAGAAGACACCCCTTTCAGGGCAGAGGGGGTCCGCATAACCAGGGTTCCAGGGATTCTTTCCCTGGACAATCCTACCAGCACTCCTGAAGAGTGGCCCAACTCCTTTCCTCTGGAGGTAGTTGGGGGACGTTTCTCCTTGTACCCTTCTGCCTGGCTAACCATCACCACCGATTCTTGGGTACAAAGGATTATAACCAGTGGTTATCATATCCACTTCGATCTCTGTCCTGTCCCTTCAAAAAATCTTCCTGACATTCCACCCAGTCAAAGGGAAGAAGCAGCACTAGAGATAGAAAAGCTGCTAAGGAAAAGAGTCATCCAAATAGTCCCTCCAGACCAGATAGGATCCGGATTCTACTCAAGACTATTTTTGGTGCCAAATTAAACCGGGGACTGGAGACCAATTTTGGATCTCAGTGTACTGAATACATTTGTGAGAGTACAAAAATTCTGGATGGTCACAATACAGTCTATCCTCCCGCTGTTGAAAAAGACGATTGGATGTGCTCTATAGATCTTCAAGATGTGTACTACCACATAAAGGTGGACAGGCCATCAAGAAGATTTCTGTGCTTCCGTGTGGGAGCCAGTCACTACCAGTTCAGAGTACTGCCTTTCGGACTCTCTACAGCCCCCAGAGTGTTCACAAAGTGCATGGCAGTTGTCACAGCTCACTTGCGACTTCAAGGATTTCAGGTGTTTCCATACCTAGACGACTGGCTCATTTCCCCCCCACCAGACATCTACTGGAAAAAGCCCTGGCATACTCTCTCCTCATTGCTCAAAGGCTAGGCATAACCATAAACTGGCAAAAATCCAATCTCACCCCATCTCAATTGGCAAGAGTTCATAGGGGTTATCTTGGACACAAAAAACTGCAGAGCTGCTATTCCAGAGCACAGAATTCTAAGGATAAAGCAACAACTACTTCCAATCCTTTCAAAGGAAAAATCCACGGCTCACTTGGTTCTACAGCTGTTGGGTTCCATGGCAGCCTCCATCACCATTGTTCCCCTGGCCAGGTTTCACATGAGGCTTCTACAATGGCTACTGCTCACCCAATGGTATCCTTTTCAGCATCCCCTTTCAGCCATGATTCATGTAACCCACAGGTGCAAACAGGATTTAAAGTGGTGGATGACATGCAAACAGGATTTAAAGTGGTGGATGACACACAATCTCTCACAATGGTCTCGTCCCGTCTCCCCACAGCAACCCAAGGCCACAGTGACCACGGACGCCTCCCTGATGGGGTGGGGGGCTATGTCAGGGACAGACAGTCCAAGACACTTGGTCTGAACTGGAGGCCCATCTGCATATAAATGTTCTAGAGCTGAGGGCGGTGCTTCTGGCGTTGCAAGCATTCCATCCCCTGCTGCCGTCTGGGACAATTGCGATTCAGTCAGACAACATGGCAGTGGTTTGGTACATCAACAAGCAAGGTGGAACCAAATCTTACCCCCTTTGTCGAGAGGCCATGAGGATATGGCAATGGGCGATGGCTACTAACCGTTTTCTTCTAGCAATGCACATTCCCGGGAGTTCCAACGTGATAGCAGACAGACTCAGCAGGTGCATTCTTCAACCTCACGAGTGGTCCCTGAATCCCTTGATAGTGGCAGAGATATTCCACTACTGGGGCCGTCCTTGCTGTGACCTCTTTGCATCGCCGACCAACTACAAATGCAGCAACTACTTCGCCCAGATTCCCCCTCTGGGATAGTCACCCAGGGACACTCTAGTCCACGATTGACCCTCGGGTCTTCTTTACGCATTTCCACCCTTTCCCCTCATTCCCCAGTTTCTGAAGAAAGCCTGTCAGTTGAAGAGCAAGGTGATCCTCATAGCACCATATTGGCCTTGACAGATTTAGTTCCCCTTCCTTTGGCCTCACTTACTAGATCGACCATGGATTCTCCATCCAACCCCAGAGTTGATCTCACATCCACAGAACCTGATTCATCCCAACTTGAACAGCTTGAAGCTCCCGGCTTGGCTACTCCAATTCCCTTGATTGCTAAGCAGAATGATCTTTCTTTACCAGTATGTGATATTCTCATTGCTTCTCATAAGTCTTCCACTAGAATTACTTACCTGAGCAAGTGGAAAAGATTTACCTGTTGGCTGAAAGATAAACAAGTAGACCCCTTTTCAGCACCAGTGTCAATAATACTAGACTATTTGGCCAACCTGTTTCAATCGGGTCTGCCGGCCTCTACCATTCGAGTTCATTTGGCTGCATTTTCTAATTTTCATGAGGGTGTCCAAGATTCCTCTCTTATGTCCCATAAATTGTGCAAGACCTTCATAAAAGGTGTGAATCATCTGAAGCCACCTTTTAGAGAACCTATTCAACCATGGGATTTATCATTAGTTCTACAAGCTCTGACAATGTCACCTTTTGAACCAGCCTCTTCGTGCGACCTCAAGTATTTGTCATGGAAAACCTTGTTTTTGGTTGCCATTACTTCTGCCAGACGTATTTCTGAGCTTCAAGCTTTATGTATCAAGAGTCCACACTTGATTTTTCATAGAGATAGAGTGTCTCTAAGAACAAATCCGTCATTTCTGCCTAAAGTGATCTCTGAAATGTCTCTTAATCAAGCCATTGAATTGCCAGTTTTCTTTCCCAATCATTCAAACAGAGGAGAGTATTGTCTACATACCCTAGATATACACAGGCAAATCCGTTTTTACTTAAACAGGACTAAACCTTTTCGTAAATCTGATCAGTTATTTTTGGCCTTTTCTGGACCTAGATTAGGATCTGCCGTTGCTAAAGTCACATTAGCTAGATGGTTGAAGGAATGTGTGACCTTTATTTATACACAACGTAATATCTCATTGCCTACTACCATGAAAGCTCATTCAACTAGGTCGTTGGCAACTTCTGCTGCCTTTCATGCCAGAGCTTCTTTACATGACATCTGTGCAGCTGCAACTGGGCTACACCTCATACCTTCATCAATCATTACAAATTGGATTTGGCCTCCAGGGGAAGAGCATCTTTCGGTTCTATGGTGCTCAGGAATGTCCTTCCATGAAAGCCTCCCAGGAATAGAGGTAGCTGGGGACTCTGTCCCATGAGTAAGGAATGAACGAGGATTAACAATATCAGATAAAGAAGTTATGTCTTACCATAACGTTCCATCTGTATTGTTGATCCTCGTTCAGTCATTACGACCCTCCCTCCTTCCCCCTCCTGAGGTTTCTGGTGGATCTCACCATCTGGTTCTCTTAGGTTATTTGACCAGAGGTAGCCTCTACCTTCTTTGACTTGCAAACTCAATCTGAGGTAACAGGGACAGGTGGATTGTGGGTAAGAGTTTAGCTCGAGAGTTTGAAGCTGACGCGAGCTTGGAAAATGGCCGGCTCAGTTCTGAGCTCGGAACCAATACCCATGCGTAATGACTGAATGAGGATCAACAATACAGATGGAACGTTATGGTAAGACACAACTTCTTTCTACGCTTTCGTCCAAGATTTCATCAGAATACACTTAATCAAGACTACCAAGTTTAAATACAAATTCCACCCAGTAGGAAAACACAATAAATTACAATATTTTAAAAAGACATTGTACTTCAATAAAATACATATACAAAAGTACAAAAACGTTATAAATGAACAGTCTGTATACAATCTACTTATGCAGATATATTCTGCGATATTTTAAAAAACACTTAATATTGACGTCATTAAGTTCGGGTTTCTTGCCTGAGTTTAATTTAATTTGCCGTAAGGCTTTTTCTGCTCTAAATCATTCTTGAAGCCTCCATCCCTCAAGTCACTGACTCCCTGTTCCAAAACAGAAAATAAACATTTTTTTGTAATTTTCACACTAACGTGTGTTTAAAAATGCATTCTTTGGATCTTTTTTCTTAATACTGTAATCGTGTTCTCTAATTTTGACACATAAGCAACGAGTAGTCATTCCAATGTAGAAAGCTGAACAGCCCATATAAACCCCTATGTAAAGTAATCCTTTACTCTTACAATTAAAAAAAACAGGAACTTTTATAGTGTAAGGTAAATGGCTCAAGTTCACAAATGGTCCTTCTAAGATGAATCTACAAACATTACAGCTTCCACATTTGTGCATCCGACTTAACTTACAGGTGTATGTTATTTCATTTACATATTTAGTTTTATCTCTTTAAGTAAAGTTTTCAAATTACATTGATTTTTATATACAAATTCTGGAAATGGACCTGTAGTTCTAAGTAAGTCATGATTCACCCCTATTATTTTCCAATTTTCCTTAATTATTCCTCTGATTATCCCACCGTTGAAAGTCTTATGCAGACTACAGAATACATTAGTGTCAGATTTAAAATTGCTGTTGTCATTAACTTTTAAATTAATAAATGGTACCTTTAAAATTGGGGGGGGGTTGTGGATTTCTCTTTTGTCCAACACCATCTTGGCTAGTTCTCTCAATGAATTTTTATCATAACCTCGGTCAGTGAACATAGATATAATGAACTCAAATTCTTCAGCTAGATGCTGATGTTCACTAGTCATACGACTTGCTCTAATAAACTGTCCTTTGGGTATGTTGTCCCTCATAAAACATGGATGTAAACTGCTATAATGTAAATAACTATTTGTAAAAGTTTTTTTACAATGAATTCTACTTGTGAATTTATTTATAACAAACTCCCACTCTAAAGTAACATCAAGAAAATTCACCTTAAAACCTACATCTCCTAAAATAAACTTTAAAAATTAATATAAACTCATTCACTATTCTTACATCTCCTGAAATAATAAAAAACAAGTCATCCACTAATCTCTTAAAATACAAAACATCATATTGCTTCATTAGAGGTTCTAGCACTGAGAACTCCCACCAACCCATCACAATATTAGCAAAAGAAGGGGATGCTGGAGACCCCATAGCAACCCTCACTTTACTTGTCTGTATATTTTTTATTAAACATAAAAAAAATTATTGTTCAACAACTCATCAGTCAAATCACAGCAAAAGTTACATTTAGAATTCAGAAAATCAGAAAACTTTCCCCAAAATTCACATACATATTCAATCCCAGCTTCATGAGGGATACATGTAAATAAAGAAGTGACATTGATTGTAAACATTGTACAATTTTGAAAATCAAAAGTTGATCCATTAGTAAAAATTCTAATATTATCTAAGACATCCCACGAATCTTTTAAGTAGGACTTCATTTTCTTAACTAAGGGGTTTAACATAGAATCCACTACCAAAGAAATACCTTCAGTGATGTAATTTGGGGAAGAGACAATGGATCTAAATGGGGGGTTTGTAAGAGACTTATGAACCTTAGGTATTCCAAATAGGGTCCCAAGTCTTGGTTTTTCTATATTGTAAAAGTCATAGGTAGTTGTATCCAAATTACCATTCGTCATACTTTCAAATAAAAAGAATATGCCCTTCTATAACAGGTGAGCACTTAAATGTCAGTAAGTTCATATTCATGTATATTGTTCAACATAATTTCGATGTTGTATATATATATATTTATCCTGATCCATTAACATTAAAGTGCCTCCTTTGTTGCTTTTTATAATTCTAACATTCTTATTTTCTTTTAATTCATTCAATGCTATTCTTTCATTTTTAGTCATATTATTGTAATATTTTTTACTTTTGTTTCTTCCATGTAACAACCCCCTAATCTGTTTTTCACAAGTAGTTTCGAACACTTGTAAAGTGTGAACCAGCGGTAGATTTTAACAAGATGGTTTAATGAACTTAGAATTGTCCAAATTAACATCTTTTCATATATAGTTCAAGTTTAACAAACTTGTATACTTTTTCAAATCTTATAATATGCTTGTTACATCAGCTTTCCTAGATGGAACAAAGTTTAAGCTCAACCTTAACACTTTTAAATTATTAACATTTAAATTAAAACTAAACAAGTTCAAGATGTTGTCATCCACAGTCTTTCACTTTACTTATTGTCCATTGATGAGTCCATTGCTATTCTCTAGTTTTTCTTTGTCATTCTTGTTCTGTGGGCCTTCACATCCTTCTCAGAAATTAAAAACTTTTGGTCTGGCCCCTGACTCATTGGCAGTAGAAGGTTTGGTAAAATCTGTTAACCCAAATGTATTTGATGCATCACCGTGTATAATGTCTGCTACTGAAATGCTTGCAACGTCAGTGCTTGCAAAGTCACTTCCCAAATCCATGTTGGTGGTACTCTTAGTTTCTGTAGGCTGTTAACTCACTGCCTTCTTAAAGCGAGAGGAGCCAATGTTAAAATGCTGGTGGTTATTATAGTTAATTTTCTTTTTCTTTTTAAAAGTACCACTAATAAACATGTAGGCAGTATTGTTCCCATAAGCAATGGCATCCCTACCCAGTTTGAGCCATTTACCTTATACCATAAAAGTTCCTATTTTTTTTTAATTGTAAGAGTAAAGGATTAGTTTACATAGGGGTTTGTATGGGCTGTTCAGATTTCTACATTGGAATGACTACTCTTTGCTTATGTGTCAGAATTAGGGAACACTGTTACAGTATTAAGCAAAAAGATCCAAAGAATGCATTTTTTAAACATATGTTAAAGTGTCAAAATTACAAAAAATGTTTATTTTCTGTTTTGGAACAGGGAGTCAGTGACTTGAGGGGTGGAGATTTCAAAAATAATTTAGAGCAGAAAGAAGCCTTATGGCAAATTAAATTAAACTCAGACAAGGAACCTGGACTTAATGACGTTGTCAATATTTAGTTGTTGTGTCTTTCGGCTTTTTCCGGTTAGGGGTCGCCACAGCGGAACTCCGGTCCGCTAATGATTGGCAGTAGATTTTTTACGTGCCGACTTGCCGGGCCTGACGCACAACCTTCAATGAAGGAACGGCCATTCACGCATGTCGCCACTGTTTTTTAAAATATTGCAGAGTATGTCTTTTAGGTAGATTGTATATAGAATGTTCATTTATAGCATTTTTTTTTTACTTTTGTATATGTATTTTATTGAAGTACAATGTCTTTTTAAAATATTGTAATTGATTGTGTTTTCCATTTGGGTGAAATTTGTATTTAAACTTGGTAGTCTTAATTAAGTGTATTCCGATGAAGTCTTGGACAAAAGCATGGAATAAAGTGTTGTGTATGCTAAAGATACTTGTGCCTTTGTTATTTAGCCTGGTTCAAATTTTGTTTTTCTGGTTTGTGGTTTTACTGGACCTATGGACGTTTTAGTCCACTTATGGGGAGTTCCTCAAGGAGACCTATTTGCTTCCTGTCTGAACAATCATCTGGCAAGATTCTGCAACAGAAGTCCATGCAAGAAGGCCTGGAAGGCAGGTGCCTTTTCCTTGCCTTGGACAGGAATGTTCATGTATGCTTTTCCACTCTTTACACTGATATTCAGTGTACTTTTGAAGACTTAGAAGGAATCCCCTCTCTTCTGGCCCATGCAACAATGGATGTTCTTCGTGTTTCACTGTTGAAGTCATCACATTTGGGTTATCCCTGCCAGGGTAGCTCTTGGCCGGCCCGAATACCAGAGGCTTAGTATTTCTATGTCGGCTGCTGTCACTTCAGGACTGACGTCATGTCATCAGTAGTATAAAGTAAGGCAGCCGATGCCATTACATCAGTCTTTCTTGCCATGAAGCCCAAAGCAGAAGCAGTTTGCATGAGTGCTGGTCGGTTGCTACCTGAGTTTCATCTACCGATTTGAAGCTAAAGTCTTCTAAAGCTAAGTACCCTGTTGGGGATCCTTTTTCTTGCACTAACCGATGTCAGAAAAAGTTAACAGTTCTCTTGCCTGTGGAAAGCAAATACCACACCGAGATTTTCATTCTTACTGGCTCACTTGTTTAGGCCCAGAGCACAACGTCCCCCGCTGTCGTTTCTGTGCTTTATTCAGTGCCAGAAGTATCTGTCTTTGGGCCCTTATTGTAGCTAGATATTTTCGCTTACACTCCTTGAACTCTGATATGGCTTCGGTAAGCCATACGACAGCAGATCTGCAGGAAAAAACATAAACATAAAAACAGAGACAGACCGCACAGGTCCAAACCTACTGACAATGCTTCCGTTAAGCTAGTCATCAGTTCTCTGGTCCTCAGTGAGGCGCCTTCGCAGTCCCTGATGCTTGCTTCTGTGGATTCGAAGGCTGCTACCAAGACCCTTTTTGAGTCCAGTATGCCACAAAACTCTTCTTCGACTAAGGATCCTGTGGTCGTCTTCTACCTTGGATGGGTCCAGAGCTGCTGAACAGGCACCGGCATCCGAGGAAGTCCTTCACACTACCGATTCTCGACACAAACCGACATCTTCTTTCACGACTACCTTTCTTTTGAAAATGACCGACTTTCTTAGGCCCAGGGTATGAACCACACCCAAGAAACCGACGACCCAATCTGAGGCACCTGCTTCCTTGCCTCAGTCTCAAATGCTTAAAATGGTGGAAGACCTTATCATGCTGATCAGGGGAAGCCAAGCTACCCCCTCCAAAAGGAAAAGAGATCTGTCCCCTGTAGTTTTGTCTGAACAAGAGTCAGATGACTGATGCATCTGAATATGAAGACATGCAACCCCTCTCTACTTATGAGGATTCTGATGCAGAGTTTTCCATCTCTTCCGCTCCCGGAAGGATTTTTCCTTTGGGGAAACCCTTCATACCTTAAGGGAGCATTTCCAATGGGAGAGTCAAGACTACCTTTAGTCTAAAAAGAGACTCAGGGAATTCTTAGATCTTCCACAGCACAGACCCTTGGCCATCCCCCCCAGTCATGGATGTTGTGGAGGATGTTTTCCTGGAATCCAGCTTGACTCCTAACACCCTCCCTCCTGCACCCAGAAAACCAGACAGGTACTATAGAGTCCCTGACTCACACAAATTTCTTTTTAAAAATCCTACTGCTGACCCTGAGGTAATTTCTTATGGGCCTAAAGGGATTAAAGCAACCTCTGCTAAGAATCCCACCCCCTCAGATAGGGATTCCCGAGCACTAGACAGGTGGGGTAAAAAAGTATACACCTCAGCTACTCTTACTATCAGGGCACTAAATTGTCAGTTCCATATGCTAAAATTTCAGCAATATACCGTGCAACTCCTCAAACAAAAAAATGTCTTCCTTTCCTGCTTGTGCAGAATCTAAACAGTTACAAGAGTTAATGGATTCTGCAAGTCAAGTAACTAAACACTCCTTGCACTGTGATTTTGACACCCTAGAAGCTTTTTGCAGGGCACCAGTCACTGGATCTGTCATTAGAAGGCATGCATGGCTTAAGGAACAGCCCTTGCCAGACCATGTCAAATCTAAATTGTTGGATGCCCCCTTGCACAAAGACAACTTATTTCGCACTAAGGCAGAAGAGGTCTTAAAAAAGATGGAAGAAAAATCTAAATCTATGCAGACATTTAAGGATTTCTTACAGGTCCAGCCACCCAGGTTCAGCAGGTATTGTCCCACCAAGCACTGGTCCTTTCCTGCTCCCACTAAGCCGGTCCAGCCCATACCCCGGGGAACCAGACCCCCTCAGACAGCAACCACAGGGAATGCAGAGATCTAAGCAGTAGGCTACCTCCACTTCAAAACCAGGGAGTTCTAAGCCACCTCCTTATGGTAAGATCTCACAAAGACTCACCTCCCCCACCCCCTCCCTCTGCCCACCTTCATTTACCCCTAGGAGGAAAACTCTCCTTTCATGCAAGCACCTGGGCCACCATTACCAACAACTGCTGGGTTTTCAACATAGTGTCCCAGGGATACAAATTTTCTTTCCACACCCTTCCTACCCCAAAAGGGTTCCCAGCTCTACCTCCAAAAAAGTGGGCAGAGGTGCAAAAGCAAGTCCTTTCTCTGCTCTCTATGAGGGCAGTAGAGCACATTCCTGCAGAACAGAGAGGCCAAGGTTTCTACTCTAGACTTTTTCTGGTACCCAGAAAAGAGGGCACCTGACGCGCAATCCTTGATCTATCCATTCTAAACACCTTCCTGATGATCCCAAAATTCAAAATGCTCACTCTCCAGCAGCTGCTACCCATACTCTCCAGGGATTCTTGGCTAGCCACCCTAGATCTAAATGAGGCCTACCTCCACATTCCTATCAGGGAATCATGTAGGAAATATCTCCATTTCAGGGCAGGATCTCAGCACTTTCAGTTCTCTGCGCTTCCCTTTGGCTTATCTACTGCTCCCAGAGTTTTCACAATATGTCTCGCTCGGCCATTGCCTTTTGCAGACAAAGAAATAACCAGATTTACCCATACTTAGATGACGGCCTAATTCAGGCAGACAGCCAGGAAAGCTGCTCAAGCACCTGGCCTTTGTAAAGTCCCTACTCACCTCCCTAGGGTACGCAATCAATGAAAAGAAATCCAAACAGATGCCCACCCAAAGGATTATATTCCTGGGAGCAAGCCTGGACACAGCATCCCAGATGGCATTCCTTACACCAGAAAAGCAAATTTTCCTGACATCCTACTTCTCTCAACTAGCCACCAGACCCCAGATATCTGCAAGGAAGATCCTGCAAGCTCTGGGGTTCATGGCATCTTGCATACGACTCATTCCATATGCCAGACTGCATATGAGGAAACTTCATTGGTACCTAAAAAGCCGTAGATGTCAACACTCTCAAGACCTGGAGACTCTTATACCTATAATTCCTTGCCTCAGAAAAGATTTTCTTTGGTGGGCAACAGCATGCTCCCACAACAAGAGACTACCTTTCTCACCACCCCCCACTGCCCAGACCCTCACCACAGATGCATCAGACTATGTCTGGGGTGCACACCTGGACGGCAGGTTCATACTCGGCCAATGGAGCCCACAGCAAATCCCTCTGCACATCAACCAAAAAGAGATGATGGCTGTCCAGCACGTCTTGATAGCTTTCAAGCCCCTGCTCTCCCCAGGGGCTCTCCTGATCAAAACAGACAACACCACTGTAATGTGGTATATCAACAAGCAGGGAGGGACTCACTCCTACCTTCTATGCAGGCTGGCCATGACCCTTTGGCGCACAGCCTCTGCCATGCAACTCCACCTGTTAGCACAATTCCTACCAGGTTCTCTCAACTCTCTGGCAGACCAATTAAGCAGATATCTTCTGGACCCACATGAGTGACAGCTCAACAGAAGAACCTTCACCCTAATAACTCAGAAATGGGGCACCCCGAAGGTCGACCTCTTTGCCTCACACAACAACCATCAGCTCAGCAAATTCCGCACCAGGGAGCATCACTACATGGCTTGGAAAGTGGATGCCTTGTCCTTCCCCTGGGTCAATCTTTCGGTCTATGCCTTTCCTCCACTAACTCTCATCCCCAGGGTACTGCTCAAAATAAAGGAGGAAAAACCAAGACAATTCTTATAGCTCCAGACTGGCCTTGCCAGCAATGGTACCCCTTGCTGTGCAGCCTGTCCCCACTGCCACAATGGCATCTTCCTCAGATTCCAAACCTCCTGACCCAGAGGGAAGGGGAATTCATGCATCTCCAATTGCAGACACTCAGTTTGGTAGCTTGGCTTATTCCCTAACCCCTGATCAATCTGCCAACTTCAGTAAACAGGTTCTAGATGTTATATGTGAGGCCAGATGCCCTAGCATGAGAAAGTCTTATGCTGATAAATGGAAAAGGTTCTGCACCTTGATTCAGGCTAAAGGAGCCAGCACGGCACAGCCCTACCTCCCTCTCATCCTGGATTACTTAGCTGACCTACTACACAGTGGCCTCTCTTTTTCCTCTATTAAAATTCATGCCTCTGCTATCTCTGCTCATTTTCCCACTGAGCAACCCCTTTTCTCACACCCCTTGATCAAACAGTTCCTAAGAGGGGCTAGCAACTTGAGGTCCTCCAGAAGAGCACCAACCCCAGCTTGGGACCTTAACTTTGTGTTGGCAAAGCTCACACTGCCCCCCTTCGAACCAGCTTCTTCTGCAGAGCTAAAATTTCTCTCCTGGAAGACAGCTTTCCTTCTGGGCATCACTTCAGCCAGAAGAGTCTCCAATCTGCAAGCACTCATGGCTTTGGAGCCCTTCATCATCTTCCATGCTGACAGGGTATCCCTCAGGACTAACCCATCCTTCATGCCCAAGGTGGTTTCCAGTGTGTCTCTCAACCAATCCATTCATTTGCCCACCTTTTTTCCTAATTCCCAGAACAAGGGGGAAAGGATCCTGCACTCTCTAGGTGTGGACAGACAGCTCAGATTCTATCTAGACAGGACTAAATCCTTCAGAAAGTCTGATCAATTGCTGGTTAGCTTTGCTACAGAGGCAGAAGGCAAAGCCATCTCCAAACAAACCATTTCCAAATGGATAGCACACTGCATCAATTTCTACTACAAACAACATGGAAAGCCTCCCCCCAAGGGAGTCAGGTCTCACTCCACCAGAGCAGCCTCCACCTCTGCATCTTTCCTCAGAGGAGTTCCCACCAGGGACATCCTGGAGGCTGCCACCTGGACATCTGTTCACATTTACCAAACATTAGCACCTGCCTCTCTTCTCCAAATCCAGGGCAGGTTTTGCCTATGCAGTCTTGCAGGGCATCCTAGCCAGCCCCTAGTTTCCTTGACTGCCTCCATCCATTTCCTCAGCTTTGGGAATTAACCCAAATGTGATGACTGCAACAGTGAAACACGAAGAACATAGTACAGTTGTGTAAACTTACCATAAATGTAGATGTTCGAAGAGCAACCAACGCGGAAATACTAAGCCTCTGGTATTTGGGCCGGCCGAGGGCTACCCTGGCAGGGATAACCCAAATGTGATGACTGCAACCATGAATACACTCGAAACTCTACATTTATGTTGAATGTATACAACTGTACTTTCTCCCTTCATTTGGAAAAGGCTAGAGGCAATTAACACAAGCCTCCTCACAGAATGGATCTACTCACACAAAATCAGGGGAGTTTGATACACAATGACCCCAATCAACTTCAACTGACTGCCTGGTTGATACGGTCTTAATTCCCTTAAGTACCTGTTTACTGAGTATGTCAGCAGGTACTAATACCAGATAAACAGCACCCATTCAGGGTAGTATTTCCTTGGTTTTACAATATTTGTATAAGTTATTATCCTATGGCCTTTCTTACTCCTCCAACATGGTTCATTTATCAACCATTTCAGTCTGCCCATGGATCCTCCTCTTTCAATGCAGTCTCACGTCAAGATGTTTTTGAAAGGGGTTTTGCATAAGAGGCCTTGAAGAAAACCAGTGGCTCCTCCTTGGGATCTAAATTTTGTGTTACAGATGCTAGCACTTGCTCCAGTTAGACTAGCTAATCTGGCTGACTTGAGATTCTTAAATGGAAAACTGATTTACTGATTGCTCTGACCTCTGCAAGAAGAGTATATGATTTGTAAGCTCTTATGGTGAGTCAGCCCTATCTCATTTTCCATAGATACAGGCTTTTTTAAGAAGTAATCCTTTTATGCGTAAAGTGGTATCCACGTGTACTTTAAGCCAAACTGTCCATCTCCACTTTTTCTTTCGTGAACCTAAAAATGAGGGAGAAAGGATATTCCATACCTTGAATGCGCACAGACAACTTGGGTACTATCCTGAAAGACCTAATCTTTCAGATCTGTGGATCAGTTGTTCATTTTTTGTGACGGTAAGAAGGGACAACCTGTGTCAGAACAGACTATTTCCAAGTGGTTGTCTCAAGCTATTACCTTTTGTTATGCTTGCCACAACAAAACTATTTCAGGCAGGATCAAAACCCACTCTACCAGGACCTTGGCCTGTTCAATGTGTTTTTGGAAAATGTTGGATTCTAGAAATATTCTAGAAGTAGCATCTTGGTCCCCTATACATGCCTTTACAAGGCTCTACAAGCTTGATTCCTTCTCCAGGTCTAGATCAGGCTTTGCCAGGACTATTATTCAAGAGGTTCTGGACCCTTCCCCTTCCACCTCCCAAATGTAGTAAGCTAGGGTAATCTACCCATATAGCCACATCTACTGCAGCAATGATCAATATGATGAACATAGTACAAGTGTGTAAGTAAACTTAACATAATAGTAGATACTCAAATGATAACTGCTGCATTGGCCACTCTCTCAACCCCCCCCCTTTTTTTTGTGTTTTGTTTATGCCAGGGTGTAGACATTTTTATTTTTTGTCATTCCTAGCATTGCCATTCAGAGCGCAGTTTCTCTCTGTCTTTTGGTATGAAACTAATGAAGGGCTTGGCACCCAAACTGGCCTTTTTAGTCAGCTCATCTTTGGAGCATGGACGATCCCCTGAAGCTTTGGAAGCTAGCCGGCTGTTACCCATATAGCTAAGACTACTGCAGCAATAATCATTTGAACATCTCCTTTTATGGTAAGTTTTTCTTATACAATTGTACTTTCTTGTACTTCAAAAGTATGCAACAGTTTTTCCTGATATTTTCATTAGGACCAAGTTTACAATTATTTGCTCTCTAATAGTCACATATTACTCATGGAGTCCTCACTCCTTTGATGAGACTGAAGGTATACAAGACTTCTGCTTAACTAATTTGCTATTGCTCAGTGAGAGATTGCTTGTATCATAGCCACTTGAATAATACAGGTTCAGGTTTGAATTGTTCCTACATTGCTGCTTGATTCATATAGGAAGACAAAAGTGGATCACAAACACTGGTTAACCGAGCCTGCAAAACAGTATCGGAATGAACCAAAAGAAACTTCAGGCTCTGGAAACACCAGCTATTTTATTGCAAACAATACAAAACTTTTGGGTTCACACTGAAGAAAGTGTAAACCCAAAAGCTTTGTGTTATTTGCAATAAAACAGTTGGTGTTTCCAGAGCCTGAAATTTCTTTTGGTGCATTCATATTGGAGCCATTTGTGCTCAACTGTTGTATTGTTTTTCTTGTTTTCTGAAATCAAAACTTCCAAGAGAAAGAGAGCTTTTCACTCTGTTTTGCTGATTAGAATTCCCTTGAGGTGGTGCTTTGTCAGACTGAGAATAATAAAAGGAAGTATGGGCTTGCTTTCCTCCTGGAAAAGAAAAACATTGATGTGTTGTTGTCCTATCTTGCCTTCATTCTGTACTGGTTGGGTTTGTATGGTTCCAACTCAGTCTATACAAAAGCTCGAGGACTTCCACTGGTTTGTGGCTGAAGCCCTTTCCCATCATGCTTAGGGAAGATTACCCAGATCTTGTTTGCCACTAAAGATCGGGTGCTTCCATTCAGGCTCTGGCTAAGTGGAAATATTTTTCTAACTAATTGTTTCAAATTGTTAAAATTGTTCTCTTTACTGTGTTGAAAAGCATTTTAGAGTATAAGTAGCTTAATTCTAACTCAGTTACAGTGTTCGGTTCACCTTATTATTTGCTGTTTACTCTGGCCATAGTTTCTACCTGTAGGCCTTTTCATTGTTTCTCTAACCTTCTTATCCTGGCTATCCTTTCTCAAATTATCCAAGCTCATTTAAGTTAGAAAGCTTGGAGAAAAGTCTTGATTTTTTTGTGTGACTCATTTGTTTTGTTTTTTTTTCCCCGGTAACTCGTTTTAAGTTAGAGAGCTACAGTTGGCCTGTTTAACTTAGAGGGGCTTCCTTCCCTTTTTGTATTTCTCTTTTTCTAGTAGAGGCAAGATCGTTCAACTTAGAGAACTGCCCCTCCTTGTCTCTGTTTTCATATTAAAACTTTGATTTGCTGTTGTGATTATTAAAAAAAAAAGTTTTTTCCCTACTAGTGTTTGATTGTTGTTGGTAGTGCTATTAGATCACAATGTTCAAGGATCTAAAAGAATCAAAACCCTCTGGTTTTAAAACATGTGATAAATGTAGCCAGAAGATGTCATTGACAGATTGCCATACTAGTGTTTATTGTTTAGGTGCAGTCCACCTTCAGGAGTCATGTGCTTTTTGTCATGCTTTTAGTTCCAGAGTTTTCCTGGAAAGAAAAAAACAAACTTATATTAAGAGGATTATTAAAGACTCCTTTCACAGAGGGTAAAGAAGAGACTCAGAGTATGTTTAAATCACCAAAATTCCCATCTTCCAGGTCAGAGAAGTCAGGAAAGAGAGCATCTATCTCTATGCCTCATTCAGAACTGACCAAAAAAGTAGCAAAAAGTTCATCCTCGGAACTGAAGGGTTTCGGGCCCGAAAAATCTTCCTCATCGGCTCCTACTGTGGCTTCGGGGCTGATGGAGTTTTAAATTCGGACTTGGTTCCCAGTTCTGAAACTGGTCTTCTCAACTCTTAGATCTCCTTTGCTGCAATCAGTGAGATCTCCTACTCCTTCCTCTTGATCCTCCAGGAACCTCTCCGACAACGATGTGGATCGTGTGGTGAGGAGACTTTTACAGACACCGGTCCTGGCCAGGTTACTGTTGACTCCAATCCAGAGGGATTTGGAGTTGACAAAGACTACCTCCCCTTCATCGATTCCTCCTCCAACCCGATCTGGGACTTCAGAGCCGGAATGCCTAGATCCAATTGAAGTGGAACCGTCGGTGCCAAGACCTGCACCAGGATCTTTGGGTCCGACTACTGCTCTAACTGCCTCTGTTCCATTGGAATTTGAGGAGTCTGGGAGCCATTGTTCTCCACTCAGGTCCAGAGAGGGTATGTCAGATCGGACAGCTGTCTCCTCAATGCCTTTCCCCCTTTTCCTTTGATTCCCAAAGTCCTTCAGAAAGCCAGCTCATTGGGAAGGAGTTTGATACTAGTCGCCCCATACGGGCCTTGTCAGATATGGTACCCCTTTCTTTGGCCCCATCTCCAGGAGGAGCCATTGATTCTGAACCCAGTTCCAGACCTCCTGACTCATTCCTTAGGGAAGTTCCATCCATCAGTTCAAAGCCTCAAGTTGACAGCTTGGCTGCTGCAGTTCCACACATAGCCAGGCTTCTTGACATTTCCCCTGCAATGAAGCATATCTTGAGTTCATCTCATAAGGCTTCAACCAGGAAATTATATTCAAGCAAATGGAAAAGATTTTCCCGTTGGGCCTTCAATAATCACACTGATCCTTTTACTGCCCCTGTAACGTCTGTATTAGATTTCTTGGCAAAGCTTTTTAATGAGGGTGCAGCTGTAGCTACTATTCAAGTTTAACTAGCGGCTGTATCCAATTACCATATAGGAGAAATGGGACTAAAAATAATGCCACACAGACTTTGCAAAGCTTTCCTGAAGGGTACCTTTTTACTCAGACCTCTCATTAAAGACCCTCCAGTGCCATGGGACCTAAACTTTGTTTTATCTAGTTTGATTCTCCCCCTCTTTGAACCTGCATCATCCTGTGACCAAAAGTTCTTAACGTGGAAGACAGCCCTTTTGGTAGCCATCACGTCTGCTAGAAGGGTATCAGAACTACAAGCATTGTCAATAAGGCCCCCTACATGATTTTTCACAAGGATAGAGTATTTATGTGAACAAACCTGTCCTTCCTACCCAAAATGTGCTCAGAATTTAATTTGAATCAATCCATAGACTTACCAGATTTTTCCCCAGCTATGGCAACAGGGCGGAGTATAAACTACACCAGCTAGATGTGCATAGGCAATTACGTTTCTACCTAAATAGAACAAAGGATTACAGGAAATCGGACCAGTTATTTGTATCATTTTCAGACAAAAAAGGGTGCCCCCATATCAAAGGTCACACTTTCAAAATGGCTTACAGATTTCATTACCTTCACTTACAAATCTCAAAACAGAGAACTTCCTAGAAAGGTAAAAGGTCATTCTACAAGGGCTATAGCACCCTAACCTGCCCTTCAGGCAAGGCTACCTATGGATACTATTTGTGCCGCAGCAACATAACGCCTCATACCTTTATCACTCATTACAAAGTAGATTTGGCCTCCAGGGTTCACTGTTCTGGAGAATATTCTTCCTTGAGCTACCCAAGAAAGATGGTGCTAGGAACGCTGTCCCAACCAGTACAGAATGAAGGCGAGATAGGACAACAACACATAAAGAAGTTATTTACTCACCATAATGTTCCATGTGTGTTGTACATCTACACTTAAAGAAATCCCAATCCCTCAGAGCCACACGCTCCAGGGATCTAAACCTTGTCATCATAATAAACAAAATATGCTGGAGGGATAGGTTCCTGACCCAGAGACTCCCCAGACTCTGGAATAGACTGCCCATACATGTCAAGCAGAGCACCTCTTTGGCCCTCTTCAAAAGGAACCTTGATGATTGGATGGGAGAAAGGAAATTCACCCCAGGGATCACGTCAGTCGCCCTGCTAGACAGGGGTCCAGGGAAGTAAATAGTGTGGGAAGAAATAGCCAGGGAATTGTTATGGCTAGGCTTGTATAGGCCCTAGGGCCGATAGCCTAGTACCAACCTATGAACCTATGAACTTCATTCGTATGTCCCACCCTCCATCTCCCAGACTTTTGCTCCTGGAGGACCAGGTGGTTGTGATTGGAATATAATGTTCTCTGACACTCTTCATTGATCTGTTACATATATAAATAGTTCCTCTCATTTGTGGTAAATATCTGCAAACAAGATCTGGATAATCTTCCCTAACCATGATGGGATAGGGCTACAGCCACGAGCCGGCGGAAGTCCTTAAGCTTTTGTATAGGCCGAGTTGGAACCCAACCAGTACAGAATGAAGGTGAGATGTACAACACACATGGATAGTTATGGTGAGTACATAACTTCTTTTTTCTGTTGTCTTAATTTTTCATGCTTTTTCTTAAACATCACAGTCTCAGGTACATGTGTTATGAGGCATAGAGTTCAAGCCGAGTTTGCCCTACATTTGTGAATCCAGGTGAGCAGTTCTGAGGAATAATAACAGATCACTTTAGGTTGGTTATCCAAAAAGAGGTTATTTCTGTATAAACTTGCTCCCACATTGCTTTGCATTAGAGTTTAAAAGTGAAACATCTTTGGTAGTCATACATGGCAAACAAAATGTTTATTAAGGTGCTACATGTTGCTGTAAGATCTCACTGCCACTTGAAATACACAGAAAAAAAGGTTTCTTGTTTGAAATATGGTAAGGCTTGATGATGTCCTTTCTTGGGTAATGATGATAATCATGATTGACTGATATAATGAGGAAAAAAGGAATTGCAATCCACTCGGGAGCTGTGATGTTTCCCTCACTAATGGGAGACTGACTAACAGTATCCCCAGCTTCGTTTCGTGTTCAAGGGGAAATCTGTGCTCCCTGATCAGTATGATCTTGCCTGACTGGGAAGATTTGATCATTAGCAGTGGGAAATTATTTTATTCCCCCCAGGTCAGTAGCTGTTGAGCTGAGCACTTCATACCTTTCCTCTAACAGGAAATGCAACTGCACTCTCCCCACCTAGTTTAATAATCAATCCACCCCTTAAACTCCTGACTAACTCTGAGTACAAGCTAACCTAACATAAATGTACATATTGTAAATAACATAATTGTTGTTGTTGCTTGTCTTTTCGGCTTTTCCCGGGTAGGGGTCGCCACAGCGGAACTCCAGTCCGCTAATGATTGGCAGTAGATTTTTTATGGTGCCGAGTTGCCAGCCCGACGCCCAACCTTCAGCAAAGGCACGTCCATTCACACATGTCTTTCGGAGGCCAGTCGACCACGGAGAGGACATGCAGACTCCACACAGAAGGCACTCCAGCCGTGAATCGAACAGGAGAACCTCTTTCTGTGAGGTAACAACGCTACCACTGTACCACTGCAGTATTATAAATAACCCATCCCACCTTTTTTTCTCTCTTTTCCTTCTAAGTCTTTATTCTCCCTCTCAATTAAGTTACCACTGCCATCCTGAATATTTGGATACTATGTAACCAAAGAATTTATTCTTGTTCTCTAGCATGAAATGAAATTGTAATTGTGTCTTCTTTACTATGATTGTATATGTAACTAAACTATATAATGCAGAGCTTTTCCCCCCGGGCCTCCACTGAAAATGGGCTCCCTGAGCCCAGTGGACCTCCCCGGTCATCAAACTGGAAATAAATAAATAAATATTTGGTATAGGTTTAGTCTGTAGTGGGTGTATTCGAGTTGATAAGGCTAGGAATGACTGCTTAAGGTCAAACTGGTAAAAAATATGGGCACCAGAAAGTACAGCTGCAGACGTCAGGCTGTCAGACAACCTGCAAGTGAGAATCTGTTATGTGGCATTTCTATAAATATGTAAGAAGTAAAATTTTGAACCCACTTGGTTGTGAACAATATGGAATGTTTAGGGTGAAACAGATTGAATAACATACAAGAAACAGATTAAATAAGTAATTAAATAAGGAGAGCATGTGCAATAATTTACAGGCGTAGCCAAACTTTAGTCAAATGGTGATTTTTGCTAATTGTCTTGTCTAATAAAGATATGGTAGATAACACACTCAGGTGTGGTGCCATTTTGAGAAGGGAGGTGGTTACTATTTCTGTTTAAGGCGTCTGTTGAGTCTCAGGAACTCGGCCAACAGGAAATGGACTTCCCATTGCCATATCCAGGGTGACCTTAAATCAGTAGAGCAGGCAAGATGAACAGTAGTAGCAGGGGCAGGCTGGTAAGAATTAAAACCAGTATAAAGTGAATCTGTTTTTTTTTTTGTTTTGTTTTACTTACCTTAAAATGCTTATTTCTTGCAAAATGAGTTCAAATATAAAATGCTTTACAACTAATAGGATATGTTTTAAAAAACTATTATACTGCACTGTCTGGCAATGCCAGAAATACAGGATTTGAGTCCATTAATACATTTAAAAACAATGATATGATTTTCATTTTTACAGATTGAACAGGAACGTCTTGATAAAATCTGGCCAAAACTGCGAGTCCTAGCTCGCTCTTCTCCAACAGACAAGCACACCCTAGTGAAAGGTAAGGTAAATAGATACACTTTTGACATACAGATGCATATTATGTTCATCACATAATCTACTGACTATGTGATATTGATTAACTTATTTCACCTCCTCTTCTTTCTCTTTCTTATAACATTAACAGGCTCCCCCCATTCTTTTAAAATGAAAACTATCTTAGTCACATAATGATAACAGAAGTAAAAAAATATTACTATAACCATAAGAAGCCATGTCACAAAAACAAAGCATTAGCCTGTGCTACAGATTGACAAAGTTCAAACACAGACCTGGCCATTTCATAGATTGCGAAGGGCAGGAGGACCTTTTTTGAATGCTTTTTGCCTCCTTAACTGCTGACCAACACCCCTCTCCTATCAGGCTTGAGTCAATTTTGTTTGTTGTCCAGTGAGGATTTTTTCATTGGACAAACTAAAAGCTACCTGTAACTAGCCATCTTCTAGATGGGCTTGAAAGTGGTTTGTACACCACTCTGCCTCTCACATTTTTGTGGGTGTAGGTGAAGGTGTGGGTGCATCTGTACAGGATGGCCTGAGGCTCTGGCTTAACCTCCTCAGTTCAGGTCTTTTCAGTGTTTCCTACTTCAGCATGGACTGAAAATTGTTGTAAATGGTCTTGGTTAACGAGCTATCCATTTGCAATACCCAAAAGGCTCCATCACCAATGATGCCAGAGCTATGGGGTGTTTTTATGTTATGCCCTAAGCACTCCCTTGGCAGCTGATATGTGCCCCAAAATCATTCCAGGGACTTGCAGTACCACTTGTACAAACCTGCACACGTGCAGTAAAAGATACCATCACTGGCCTGGCAAAGCCAAGTACATAACCTCATTCTGTTGCATACAGTATATCTACACTCCCTTAATGCCAGTATTGAAGTGACTGGATCAGAAGCCTTGCCCAAAATGTGCAAGACAGCAGCAGGTACCTTCCCCTGACTGGCTCCTCCATCTCCTAGGTTACTAACTAAATGTGGATCTACTAGGTTACAGTCAGGGCTATGTTCATCATTCTCACTGTTGCAGTAGCCTTTGATTATTTGGATTGTATCCTATTCAGGATACAACAACCAGCATTCTTCAAAAAGCTCTGGCTACCTCACACACCCACATTCTGACTGATGATTGGCTAGTCTGTTGGGGGAAATCAGCAGTTTGAGTGTAGACAACTTCAATACTTTCTTACCGCCTCAAGGGAAAGCAGCTGCGAGGCATCACAGCAGCAACAATTGGCTGCAGACTTCATTTCTAGTAGATAAATCCTAATAGGAGAACCCTTTCACACAGAAAATATTGCATGTGAAGTTGTTCATTCTCGCCGTTCATTCATCACTGATGGGTTCGGAGCCGATCCTCGGCTCCAAGACGGCCGACTAGCAAGCTCAAAGTTCTCCAGTAGCTCGAGACCCCACCCCTTATCCCATGACGTACTGCTGGAATTACCTCAGATCTAGTTTGCAGCGGCACGGATCTCTTGGTGTCCAGCTTGGCTCAAGACTTTATTGGGAGTTTTTCAACTTTCAGCAAGTTATATTTTCACTTTTTTATATACTTTGTTCTATTCATAGTAGCAGATATACTAGTTAGTAAATAGTTCTTTTTTTCTGTGTTTTTCCCCCTTTCCTCAGTATTCTATCTTGCCTTCGGCCTTTCGACCTTAGGATTAGTGATTAGTCAGAGATCCCCTTTAGGATTACTATTTTGGATCTCTAATTACTGTTTGTAGTTATTAGTAGTTAGTGCCCCTTTTTGGGCTGTGTGTATGTTTGTGTGAGTTACTTAGTTTAAAACAGATCTTAGTTAACCAGTATGCTTGAGTTGTGTAATGTCTGAAGATAAGGACAAGTATCCAAAGTCTGGGTTTAAAAAGTGCCCAGACTGCGGACAGAAAATGTCAGTCACAGATGTCCATGTTCAGTGTGTTTACTGCTTGGGTGAGGTACAGCTGCAAGAGTCTTGCAGCATATGTCATTCCTTTTCCACAAGAGTGTTGGCTGAAAGGAAGAGGAAATTGATTGATAGGGGTATCATTAAGCACCCCTTTTCTGGGGCATTTCTGACCAGGATGGAGCCAGTAAATCATCCAAATTTTCTAAGTCTTCCACTGATTCTAGATCCAAGAAAGGAAAGAGGTCAAAATTGTGGTGACTTCGGCTCCACTGCCGTCGGAGCCGACAGTATGCTCTTTTTGGAACCGGGACACGGCCTTGGAACCGGTTACCGAAAACCTCCTTCCATATTGCTCCAATCGGCTCCATCTGTCCACTCTTCCAGGTCCTCTGTCAGCTTATCTGATCTGGATATGGACCAGTGGTTCAGAAACTCTTGAAGGCACCAGGCCTAGTTAAATTGCTGTCGGCTCAGACACAACCGTCGGAGCTGAAGACCACTACCCTTGAATTGTCTGCTCCTCCTCAGAGCCATATTGGACCTTCGGAGCCGGTGGAGGCTGACCTGATGATCGTGGATCTCTTAGAGCCGACACCTGCTCCAGTGTCGTCAGCTCCATCTGCTCAGACGTTCATGGCGCCGACTGGGGACTCTAGGAGCCGACACTCTCCGGTCGGGTCCGGGGAGGATAGCCACACCAACTTGTCTGTGCCGACCTTTCCTCTCAGGGCCTCGGCTCGGGTGAGCTCGGCTCCTACCTCGGGCTCGGAGCCCATGGCTTCGGTGCAGGAGGAGATTGCGGCTCCATCGGAGCCATCAACTCCTTCTCATCAGAGCCGAGGTGCTTTTGGTGCCATGAGACGAGCGTTGTCTCCCAAGACTTCCTCATCTCAAGGTCTGGCCTCTTCTTCCCCTAAAGTGCTTGTGTCTGTTTCTGTTTCCTCCAGTCCTCCCAAGCGTAGAGACCGAGAGCCTCAGGTAGCCCCACAGGGCACTCCCTGCTCTTCTGAGACCTCTCCAGAAGTTCCTTCTGAAGAGGTTCCCAGGAAGAGATTATGCAAGAGGAGGCATTTGGACTCCCTCCAGGAGTCTATCACATCGGACACCGACCTGGATGAATCAGAAGGGTCTCCCAGATACCCCTCTGAGGACATATCCTTTGCGGAGATTCTTGAAATCCTTAGGCAGAGGGGTGATTGGCAGTCCAAGAGCCCTACTGAGGACGAGTCGGTTCTCCTGAAGGCGTTTTGGTCTCAACCTTCCACGTCTTGGGTATCTCCGCTCTATGATGAGCTTATGATCTGGTCTCTCATAGGGCGTGGGAGTCTCCAGATTCTATGGAACCTGTTCCTCGGAGGCCTAATAAGTTTATTTCAGCGTTGGTAAGTTCTTTTTGACCAAGGGGGAGTCCCTGTTGATGCCATGGTGGTGGCGACAGCCACCAAAAAGGAAATGTCTGAGACTTCCTCATCTATCCATCCTCCTAATAGAGAATCTAGGATCATGGATAGATATGGGAAACGCATGTTCAGTTTAGCGACCTTCTCACTCAGATCACTGAACTACTTGACACATTTTACCAGACTGCAGAGAGATCTCCTTAAGGAGTTGGGAGATACTCTTCAGGGTGCTGTAGCTTCGAGTGTATCCAATAAGATTGGCACTCAGCTCTCTACCCTCAATTCAATAGTCAACTTGTCCATGCGTCTTGTATCATACGCAGCTGATGGTTTGAGTAGAGCCGCAGGTACAGGAATCACTCTCCGTAGGCATGCCTAGATGCGACTCTGTTCCTTTGCAGAACCCTTCAAGTCTTCCTTTACTAATACCTCATTTGACGGCTCATCCTTGTTTGGGCCAAAGGTGAAGGAGACTTTAACCAGGTGTGAGCAAGAAGGAAAGACTCTGTCTGCCATCTGAGTCTGTTTTTCCACCCCCACTCGACCCTTTCCCAGAGGTCAGAGTGGAGGAAAGATGTGGTTCCGGAAAGCCCAAGGAGCCTTTCAAGACACACGTGGAGAGCCCCCCTCCAGAGGCAGAGGAGGGAGTTTCAATGGAAGATGTCGCCCTCGCGGCAGAGGGGGTCCGCAACACCAGGGTGACAGAGATCACTTCTCTGGTCAGTCCTACCTGCGCTCCTAAAGGGATGCCCGCCTGTCCTACTCTGGAGGCAGTCTGGGGTCGCTTATCTTTGCACCCCAAAGCCTGGCTAAATATAACAAATGACAGTTGGGTATGAAGTATCATTTCCAGAGGGTATTTCATACCATTCTCCACCCAGCCCCTTCCTGTCAAAAAAATCTCAGATGTTCCACCCAGTCATTTGTGACAAGCAGCAATAGAGGTATGCCAATTGCTAGAAAAAAAGAGTCATCCAGCCAGTCCCAGCAGACCAGACAGGATTCAGAACTTACTCAAGGTTCTTTTTGGTTCCAAAGAAAACAGGGGACTGGAGACACATTTTGGATCTCAGCAGATTCAACCAATTTGTGAGAAAAGAGAAGTTCCGAATGGTTACGCTATAGTCCATACTCCCCTTGTTGGGGAAGGACAATTGGATGTGCTCGATTGATCTCAAGGATGCATACTACCACATAAAGATGGCCAGACCATCCAGAGAGCACCTACATTTCTGGCTGGGAGCCAATCATTATCAATTCTGATCTCTGCCCTTTGGTCTCACTACAGCCCCCAGAGTGTTCACCAAGTGCATGGCAGTAGTCACGGCTCACCTGAGGCATCTAGGATTCCAGCTGTTTCCGTATCTAGACGATTGGCTCCTTACCTCCACCACCAGGCATCAACTTCTTCAAGCGTGAGAGGCTAATCTGACACTTTGCTATCAGCTAGGCATTACAGTCAACTACGAAAAGTCTACCTTGTTGCCATTGCAGCATATCATTTTTATAGGGACAAAACTAGACACGTCAATCACCACTCTCTGCCTTCCATCAGAAAGAATCTCTATTCTTAGCCAACACATCATGTCTCTAAAAACAAAGAACAGAGCACCAGCAGCAGAGGTATTGAAAGTTCTAGGATTGATGGCGGCAGCTAATCTAGCAATCCCCTTAGCAAGGATGCATATGAGAATCCTTTAATGGCTTCTATTCATGCAATGGTCTTACCAAGAACTTCCAATGAGTCACATGATCCTGATAACAAATTCCTGCAAGAAGGATCTTCAGTGGTGGTTGACGTCTCTTCATGTCACAATAGGACTTCCTTTCATGCTTCCCCCTCCTGTTGCCACTGTGACCACGGATGCTTCCCTGATAGGGTGGGGGAGGCTATTTCAGGGAAAGACTGCCCAAGGCACATGAACAGATCAAGAATCACATCTGCATATCAATGTCCTGGAGATGAGAGCAGTACTTCTAGCATTGCAATACTTTCAGGACTCTCTTCCTCTAGGGACAATTGCAGTGCAGACAAGACAGCATGTTAGTGGTCTGGTATCTGAACAAACAAGGCGGGACCAAGTCTTATCCCCTTTGCTGAGAAGCCCTCAGAGTATGGCAGTGGGCACTGTCATCACAGCACTTTCTGTTGGCAACAATCATCCTGGGCAAATCCAACGGAATAGTGGACAGACTGAGCAGAGCAATCTTGTTGCCCCATGAATGGTCCCTCAAACAAGAGATTGCAGACAGAATCTTCCTCAGATGGGGCCAGCCTTCCTGCGACCTCTTCGCCAGTCACATCAACAAGTGCAGAAGCTATTTTGCCCTAATTCCCACGCCAGGTCACTCCCCGAAGGATGCTCTTGTCCACGATTGGCCCCCAGGTCTCCTCTATGCATTTCCACCAAATTCCCCTGATTTCCAAATTCTTACAGAAAGCAAAGTCACTGGGATGGACAATTATCCTCATAGCCCCTCATTGGCCTTGGCAGATTTGGTTCCCGTTTCTTTATCATCATATTCTGGAAGATCCATGGATCTTGGACCCAGTTCTGGACTTGTTGACACATCCGTCAGGGGATCTTCACCCATCATTGCAGACCCTGAAGCTAACTGCTTGGCTGCTCCAATTCCCCGCATAGCCAGGCTCTATAATCTTTCCTATGACACTAGTCAGATTTTGTTGGCTTCCCACAAACCTTCCACCAGAAAATTGTATCGTAGTAAGTGGAAGAGATTTTCCATTTGGGCTTCTTGCCACAACATTGACCCTTATAACTACCATTGTCTTCTGTCTTACAATTCTTGACAGAAATCTTCAACAAAGGAGCAGCAGCAGCTACGATACGAGTACAATTAGCTGCTATATCTAATTTCCATCTAGGAATTGATCGTTTGAATATTATGGCTCACCAATTGTCTAACGCTTTTCTAAAAGGTTCCTTTCACATAAGGCCTTCAGTGAAGACACCTTATTCCCCCTGGAATTTGAATTTATGTTATCTCGTATCATTCTTCCTCCTTTTGAGCCTGCATCATCTTGTGAACTAAAATTCTTGTCATGGAAAACTATCTTCTTAGTAGCCATCACTTCAGACGTAGAGTGTCAGAGCTCCAAGCCCTTTCCATCAAACCTCCTTTCATGGTCTTCCATACTGACAGAGTATCTCACAGAACTAATCCATCCTTTCTGCCCAAAGTATGTTCTGAGGTTAACATTAATCAAGTCATTGAGTTACCCGTTTTCTTCCCTAATCATACCAACAAATTGGAATATATGTTGCATAAACTCGATGTTCATAGACAACTTAGATTTTATTTGGACAGAACCAAAGACATTAGGAAATCAGATCAACTCTTTGTGTCCTTTTCTGAGACCAGGAAAGGTAAACCATTTGCTAAAACAACCCTGTCTAAGTGGCTGTCAGATTGCATCACCTATACATATGCTTCTCTTAATATGCCATTGTCTAGTAAGGTAAAGGCTCATTCAACCAGAGCAGTTTCTACCTCGTCAGCCTTTCAAGCCAAATTGCCTTTGGATAACATCTGTGCAGCAGCCACCTGGTCTAAACCTCACACTTTTGTAACTCATTACAAAGTGGATAAGGCCTCCAGGGACAGGGCTTCATTTGGTTCTACGGTTCTGAAGAGTGTACTTCCATGAGCCACCCAAGATCAGGGTGCTAGGGACACTACCCATCAGTGATGAATGAACGGCGAGATTGAACAACTTCACATAAAGAAGTTATGTACTCACCATAACGTTCCATGTGAGTTGTTCCATCTCGCCTTCATTCTCACGTCCCTCCCTCCTTCCCCCTCCTGTCTGACAGTTGACCTGGAGGCTGTCTTCATCCTGGTTTTTCAATGTGTATTCATACTAGGCAGAATTATTATTGTACTTTTATATGGTACGCAGCAAACAAGATCTGAGGTAATTCCAGCAGTGCATCATGGGATAAGGGGTGGGGTCTCGAGCTACTGGAGAACTTTGAACTTGGTAGTCAGCCATGTTGTAACCGAGGATCGGCTCCAACCCATCAGTGATGAATGTAGGCGAGATGGAACAACTCACATGGAACGTTATGGTGAGTACATAACTTCTTTTTTTTAAATATTTTAGAGGTATTTTGTTGCTAAACAATGCTGGTGATTTTATTAATATCATAAGATTTTTGTCAGAATCTGATATTTTTAGAACAGGTCTTATTTCTGAATACAGATTCTATTTTTGTGAGAAAAAATGTACTGCTTTTGAGACATATTAACTGAAGTGTAAGGATTTAAAGATTGGGACATGTTTTTATGTAGTTCAAATGGTGTTTTAGCACATACCTCTCAACCTCATAGCACAAGAAATCTGGACAAAGTCAAAAAGCAATGGTGGGACAAAGTCCCAAAAAGTAGGGACAAATTTTAAATATTGCTCTTACAAACCCTGAAATTTGCTAGAATAGTAGCTTTTGTATTAGCATACATTTTCTGAAGGATATAAAGTCTAAAACTCAAATGTTTGTCATTAATTATTTTATTCCTCAGTGATTTAACAGAAAACCACAGGATTTGTGAGGAATGGAGCTAAAATGTGAGGCAAAAATCTGGACAGTTGAGAGGTATGTTTGAGTGTTTTGGTGCTTGTGTACATAACTTCATTATTTTACTGCTTGTGACATTTTGCTTGAAGGTGTTGTAATGATATTTTGGGGCTAGAAATGTGTTTTATGTTTGGTGCTTGTTTACATTTCATGACAACTGACTTTCATTTCTTGTTTTCCTCACAGTGCAGTTTCTGTGAAAGGAACTTGAGTCCTGACAGGGTTTTTTGTGTACTGCTTGCGTTTTTTTCTTTTGAATTTTGAAGAATTGTGTTTGGAGGTACAAGTATGTATATTCTGCTTGTGAACACATGTCTGACAACTTACCTTCCAATCATCTCTTCCCAGCAGAGCGTAATGGTAATCAGACTACTTCCTTGGCCACAGCATGCTTTTCTGCTATTTCGTCTCCCACTATATCTAAAAAGAAAACACAACAGAAAAAAGACCCTTTACCTACAACATAAGCTCAGACTCTGCCTCAGCTGTTGGTGGGTGATTTTGCAGTGGCCATTTATTGTTCCTCAGACTACTCACTGGTTTCCCTGGGTTCCTTTGGCATAGTCCCTTCCACTGCCATGGACTGGGGGTTAGCCACATCCTCTGCATCTCTTCCAGTGTCCAGTCCAGGCATGGGCAAACCATCTTCTTTGGGTATGGAAGTTTTTTTTGGGAGGCTCTTCCTGGAGTGGCTAGAGAAAGAGACCTGTTGCCCAGGAGCAAATGTCATCTCGATTCTCAAGTAGCTACTGGACCATAATCCTGTCACTTCCCAAACTTTATAAGCTGTGGTATTCAACTCATTTAAGGCTACTGCAGCAGTGATCTAGAGATGAACATAGTACAGTTGTGTAAGAAAGCTTACTATAACAGTAGATATACAAATAGATCACTGCTGGAGTAATCCCTCCCTCCCTCCATCCCTCTTATTTCTGTATGATATTTTTGTTGCCAGGGTGAGGACATTGATTTTTTATTTACTTTGCATTGACTTTTTACAGGTTTCTAGCCCTCCTCTTTTGGTTGTCATGAAAGTTGTGAAGGGTTTGGCAGCCAGACCTCTGATTTTCTCTAGTCCAGCTCAAGATGTTACTGGTCTGGGCATGTGGAACTGCAGTTATATCCTAGACAGTCTGTAAACCAATATAACTAAGGCTACCGCAGTACTGATCTATTCGAACAGCTAGTGTTACGATAAGTTTACTTACACAAATCCATTTTCTTTAGTCAGGTAATGTAAACTCAGTTGATTTTGATATATTATTTATTAGGAAACAGCAGCTAGAATTTTTAACAGTGTATTTTACTATTTACTATATACTTTGAAGAAAGCCAGCTGTAGTAATTTTTCTCAACCTCCATGTAGCAACTCTAAGCTACTTTGCTTTCAGCCAGTTTAGCAGTTATGGCTGTGCAGCTGTGGTATATACTTAAAATACTATTTTTTTAGCTTTCTGAGTGCCCCTGGCTTTACCTGCAAAGCCCTCAACATCTTAAGTTACATAAGCTTGCAATGTAAAATGACAGTCATAGTGCAGTTTTAAAAAACAAATCTACTCCAAGGGAAAGGATGAGGGTTAAATATATTCTTCAGAAATGTTTGTGAGATATTTGTATGTTTTTTTTAATAATTTATCTGAAGTAGTTAACTTCATTTGTGCATCAACCTATGGGTTATCGGATCCATATCGGATCCGAGCCGGCAGTTTCCAGCAGCTAAGATCTGAACTCCAAGCGCCTCCCCCTTACCCATAACTCCCTGCCATCCCTTCCTGACCTCAGATCTAGTTTGCCGCGGTTTGAACAGCAGCTTGATCTTAAGCGTCTGAGTTTTCCTGAGACTTCTTGTGAGAAAAATCCTTCTTTTTTTTTAACTTTCTTAAAGTTTTGAGTGATTTTTGAGTGTTGGAACTAGTTTAGTTTTAGAGTGTTCCCTCGGGTTTTGCGTTTCCTCCCCCTTGATTCTTAGAGTGTTAGGGTGTGTTTGTGTGTGTGGTATTGGGGCCTAGTGCTTGTGTTTTTAGTTAAATGTCTGAGGCCTCCAAGACATTCTTTTCTAAATGTACCGAGTGTGGCCATAAGCTTTCCCCGACTGATGGCCACACTTGGTGTGTTTTATGCCTTGGGGTTGAACACCTATCTTCTGGCTGTACTATTTGTGCAGCGTTCAACCCCAGGGCTATCAGGGACCAGAGGTCAAAGCTGATCCTGGTGGGACTCCTGCCCCCGGACTCGGCTCCATCCTCTGGCCCCTCCGTGGTTCCTGCCGCGGCTGCGGCAGCATCCACGGACCCTTCCCTTCCTCTGGACGGGACTCAACCTCCCTCTTTGGGCCAGGAGGATAGGGAAGCTAGGAGGGAGAAGCGCCGCGAGAAACACAAGCGGCGGGCCGAGGCCTCTGTGTCTGCCCCGCCGGCCAAGCAGGTCTCTCCCCCCGGGACGGCCGGGCCTTCTCCTTCTCGGCCCCGTTCTCCCTGCTTTTCACCGGGGCCGAAGGAGGAGGAGGAGACCCGATCTCCCTCGAGGTCATCAAGACAGCACTCCCGTCCCACCTCGGTGGCCTCTTCCAGGTCGACCAGAAGCCTGACGGATGCAGACTTGGACCGGATGATGAGAAGGTTCCTCCAGGCCCAGCTGCAGATGGGAGTGCTCCTGCTCCCCCCCCCCCCCCGGGGGGGAGTTCGACCCCCTTTTTTGCCCTGATAGCTCCTTCCTCGACCTGCTTCCCGGGTTCGGGGTGTTCGAGCCGAGTAGCATCGAAGCTGGCGGGGTGTCGGCACCGGTAGTCTCAGGTACTTCGGCGCCGACAGTACCCTCAAGTCTGTCGGGTCCCTTTTCTATGGATCCTAGCTCTCTGAGCCGAGAACTGAGCTTCGGATCCGAGGCGGTCAGTGTGCATTCAGCCCCGACTAGGTCAGAGCATACTGGCCCTTCGGATCTGACGGCTTCAGCTCTGGCCCCGATCTGCCCATCGGATCTGAGGGAGAGTCGGCTCTCGGATCCTAGGGGGAGCGACTCTCCTTAGGCATTCGACATGGTAGAGAGGGTTCTGTTGATGGAATCTAGGCCCCTGGCCTTAGCTACGGCTCCACCCTGCACTCCCTCGCAGATGGGTCCGACTTCCATCACCCGGCCCCAGGGACAGCCTTCTCAGACGTCCCAGGTAGTTCCCTTGTTGGAACAAGATGTGGCTGGTGAGGCCTCCTCAGACAGCCCCACTGAGGAGGTCCCTCACAAGTGCAAGTGCAAAAGGAGGCACCTGGACTCCCCCGAGTCCTTGACTGAGGACACGGATTTGGAGGAAGGGGAAGGCTCCCCAAGATCACCCCCCGAAGACGTCTCATTTGGAGACATCATGGAGATGCTCAGGATCGGGGGGGGTGGTCTGCCCCAAAGCCTACCTCGGACGAGTCCGTGTTCTTGGAGGTGTTTGAAGCAGGCCCATCTACCTCTTGGGTGTCTCCTCCGGCCGATCCTCTGGTAGATCTGATCACTACCAGGGCTTGGAAGGAGCCGGACACTGTGGAGCCCATCCCTAAGAGGCCTGACAGAATTCTCAGCCCGCCTTCGGACAGGTCTCATTGGAGCAAGGGAACCCCTGTAGATGCCATGTTGGTGGTGGTGGCCACCAAGAGGGAACTGGCCCAAGAGAGTCCCTCGGTCCATCCCCCTGACAAGGAGTCCCGGGTGATGGACCGTTTGGGGAAGTGGATATTTGCTTCAGCCACCTTCTCCATAAGGTCGCTGAACTACATGGCACATGTCATACGGCTCCAGCGGGATCTTATCAAAGAATACGCCGGGTCACCCGCAGAGTCCATGTCGGCAGAGGACAAACAGGTGTACTCTACCCGAATGGCCACTCTCAGGTCAATATCCAGTGCCTCTATGTGGCTGCTGTCCCATGCTACGGAGGGGGCCGCTAGAGCTAGCGGAGTGGGCATCGTACTAAGGCGGCAGGCCTGGCTCCGCCACTGTGATTTCGCGGAACCCTTCAAGGCATCATTCGCTAATGCCCTGTTTGATGGTTCTGCCCTTTTTGGCAAGACCGTATGAGATACCTTAGTCCAGAGCGAGAAAAACGGAAGACGTTGTCTGCCGTCGGAGTCTGCTTCTCTGCTCCCCAGAGGTCCTTCTCGAAGAACCAAAAGGGACAGAAGAAGATGTGGTTCCGAAAGTCTCAGCAATCCCGTTTTGCTCCAGACTCCCCGTCCTTCAGAGGCAGAGGAGGACAGGGTGGATGCCGCCCTAGAGGCAGAGGGGGCCCGAAGAACTTTGGGTCCAGAGAACCTTTCTCTGATCGGCCCACGCAGCAACCCTGAGGGGTTACCCGACTGCTCCACTCTGGAGGCAGTCGGGGGGGTATTTCTCGAAGCACCTAGCAGCTTGGCAGTCCATCACGACAGACTGCTGGGTGCTTCGGATCATATCCAGAGGCTAAGAGATTCCGTTTCTTCATCCCTCTCACAGACCCAGATTCCTCCCCGATGTCCCACCTGATCAGATGGAGGCCGCAGCTACAGAAATCCAGCAGCTGCTAGAAAAAGGAGCGATCCAGCACATCCCCCCAGACCAGTACGGATCGGGTTTTTACTCCAGGTTCTTCTTGGTGCCAAAAAAGACGGGGGATTTAAGGCCAATCCTCGACTTATCCCTATTGAACCTGGCAATAGCCAAAGAAAAGTTCTGGATGGTCACTCTTCAATCCATTCTCCCCCTTTTGCAGGAGAATGACTGGATGTGCTCCATAGACCTCAAGGATGCATACTACCACATCTTAATGGACAGATGATCCAGGAGGTTTCTCCACTTCTGGCTAGGAGCCAGTCACTGTCAGTTCAGGGTCCTCCCCTTTGGTCTCACCACAGCTCCCAGGGTGTTCACCAAGGTGAGAGCGGTAGTAGCGGCCCACCAGAGACTCCAGGGAATTCAGGTCTTTCCGTACCTGGATGACTGGCTCCTGACTGCCCCCACATGGCATCTACTCTGCACAGCCAGGAATTTCTTCCTTTGCTTAGCTCCCTGGCTGGGGATCACGATTCACACTGGGAAGTCCTCCCTGCTCCCGACTCAGGTCATAGATTCTATTGGAGCCAGGGTAGATACAAACCAGCTCTTAGTTTTCTTAACCCCGGACCGGTTGCAATCCATAAAACTACATGTACAGGCCATTCTTCATTGTCTGACCACTCCGGCGGAACTTTTCCTGAGGGCTCTAGACTCAGTGGCGGCTACCATCAATCTCCTTTCCATGGCGCACCTAAATATGAGAATTCTGCAATGGACACTCCAAGTCCAATGGTCCTTCCTACGTTTTCCCCTAAGCCATCCTGTCCTCTCAGCAGGGTTTTCAGGAGTGCCCTCTTATGGTGGCTCCAGTTTCCGGACCTCCAAAAGGGGCGCCCCTTCTCTATGTCCCCTCCCCTAACCACGGTGACCATGGACACCTCTCGCCTCGGATGGGGGGGGGCATTGTTGCGGCAGGACCGTCCAAGGCACGTGGAACCAGATGGAGTCCTCACTGCATATCAATGTCCTGGAGATGAGGGCGGTGCTGTTAGCGTTGCAAGCACTTCAGAGCCTTCTTCCCGTTGGGACGATTGTGATCCAGACGGACAACATGTCTGTCGTCTGGTATATCAACAAACAAGGGGGAACCAGGTCCTATCCACTTTGTCTAGAGGCCATGAGAGTTTGGGAACGGGCGATTTCCACCAACCACTTTCTCGTAGCGACGCACATTCCGGGTCGGTCCAGCATCCTAGCGGACAGACTGAGTCGCACCATCCTCTCCCCGTACGAGTGGTCTCTGAATCCCAATGTAGCGAAGCAGATCTTCTCCAAATGGGGTCAACCTTGTTGTGATCTTTTCGCCTCTCCTTCAAACACGAAGTGCGACACCTACTTTGCTCTAATTCCCCCACCAGGGGAATCACCAAGAGACACTCTGGTGCATGCTTGGCCTCCCGGTCTTCTTTATGCTTATCCGCCCCTTCCCCTGATGCTCAAATGTCTGCAGAAAGCCAGACGGTTGGGGTGCACGATAATCCTCATTGCCCCATTCTGGCCTCGTCAGGCATGATTCCCTTATCTGTGGTCTCATCTAGTGAATCCTCCCTGGATTCTAGATCCCCGTCTGGATCTAATATCTCAACCCCTGGGCCTACCAACCCCGAACCTGGACAACCTCAAGCTCACAGCTTGGTTGATCCAGTTCCACTGTTAGTTCGGACTCCCGGTATCTCTTCCCAGGTCAAAGCGATCCTAGTGGCGGCCCACAAGCTGTCTGCTAGGAAGGTTTATCGTAGCAAATGGAAACGTTTTTCTGTTTGGGCTGAACATCAGAACCTAGATCCTTTCACAGCTCCGTTACCAGCTGTGCTGGATTTTCTGTCGGGACTGTTTGATAAAGGTGCTAGCTGTTCCACAGTCAAAGTACAGTTGGCGGCTATCGCTCATTACCACGTTGGATGTGATCTTGGCCCTCTGACTTCATCCAGATTATGTAAGGCCTTCTTAAAAGGCACCTTCCTACTAAGGCCTCCGGTGAAAGAGGTGATCCCTCCTTGGGACTTATCGCTGGTGCTCCAGGCCTTAACAGCTCCTCCCTTCGAGCCTGCTGCCTCGGTAGATCTCAAGTTCTTGTCCTGGAAAACGGCCTTTCTTGTCGCTATCACGTCGGCAAAAAGGGTTTCGGAGCTTCAAGCCCTTTGTGCCAAGCCTCTGTACTTGATTTTCCACAAGGATAGGGTATTCCTCAGGACCAGTCCCTCTTTTATCCCCAAAATTGCTTCCGAAACTAATATTAATCAGTCTATTAATTTGCCAGTCTTCTTCCCTAATTACCAAAATAAGGGCGAATTCAAATTACACTCTTTGGATGTACACAGACAGTTGAGATTTTATCTGCACAGGACACCCGGTCATAGACGTTCAGATTAGTTATTTGTGTCCTTTGCTAAATCCAGTTTGGGGAAAGCTGTTTCTAAAGTCACACTATCCAGGTGGATTTCTCAGTGTATTCTCTTGGCTTATGAGAGTTCTGGCAGGCCTGCTCCTCAGGGAGTCCATGCCCATTCAACTCGATCTGTTTCTACCTCTGCTGCTTTTTGGGCTAGAGTTTCGTTGGATGACATTTGCTCGGCTGCCACGTGGGCCTCATCTCACACTTTTATAAACCACTGCAAGTTAGATCTGTTTTCCAGAGGGAGAGCATCCTTTGGCTCCGCAGTGCTCCGGAACATCCTTCCTTGAGGGCCTCCCAAGATTCAGGTAGCTGGGGACTCTGTCCCATAGGTTGATGCACAAATGAAGTTAACTACTTCAGATTAAGAAGTTATGTACTCACCATAACGTTCCATCTGAGTAGGTAAACTTCATTTGTCAGCAACCGTCCCTCCCTCCGTCCCCCTGTCCTCTATGGTTGTTTTTGGTGTTCCTGCTTCTCGGTAGGTTGTACCCAGTTTACCCTAGGCAGGTTGCGATTGCAAGCCTTGTTTTAGGCAAACTCGATCTGAGGTCAGGAAGGGATGGCAGGGAGTTATGGGTAAGGGGGAGGAGCTTGGAGCTCGGATCTTAGCTGCTGGAAACTGTTGGCTCGGATCCGATAACCCATAGGTTGCTGACAAATGAAGTTTACGTACTCAGATGGAATGTTATGGTGAGTACATAACTTCTTATTTTGCTTTGTCAGTGCAAATAAACAAAAACACAAAAAGCACAGGAACAGAGGCTGGAACCATTAAATATACTTTTTATTGAGTGCTTTCATCTTAGTTATATGAGACTTCATCAAAATAAAACCAAATAATAAGCAATCACTTTAAATACTCTACTTAAAACAATCTGATTGGGTGAACACTTAGCTTGCTTAAATAACTTGCATTTAAAAAAAACACAACATCAAGCACTAATGTCAACAAATCAGTATGTTAAGAAACACAATAAAATCTCATAATTGTGGACTATACATACATCACTAAAAAAATATGTTTAAATTTCTGAAGTGGCTTTCAATTTCAGAATACTGCTAATGGAATATTGGTCATTTAATCCTAGAAAAACAATAGCATTAGTTTTAAATTGCCATTGTAGTTCCTTTAGTTCCAAAAACTTAGTCACAGAACCTC
Organism: Protopterus annectens; assembly: GCF_019279795.1. Taxonomy (NCBI): domain Eukaryota; kingdom Metazoa; phylum Chordata; order Ceratodontiformes; family Protopteridae; genus Protopterus; species Protopterus annectens. Next base: position 887,064,670 of record NC_056741.1, on the reverse strand, counting down.
CTTTCTGTCCAAGATCAACATAGTCAAGTACTATAAATTTAAGAGTGTTATTCATGGGCTTCAAGGTGTCTAGTGAGAGCATTATTGAGATCTTTCTTCTTAGTACTATAATTATGTTGGTCTATCCTAGTTCTAAAACTCCTTATTGTTTTTCCCACATAGAATGCCAAACAATTTTGGCACAGTGCCAAATAGACCACCCCTTTTTTTTATTACAACTTTGTTTCTTCCTCAACCATATAGACCTAAAATTAGTAAAAGTATTACAGAATCTTCTTCAAGGACGTATTTGCATTGTATACATTGTCCACATTTTATCATTTTTCCCATTAGAATACAGAGTGCTGTCCCTCTCAACCATATTTTTTATACAAGCATCTTTTTTATATACAATTGCTGGAGCTTGTCCTACAATCCTTATATGATCAGGGTCGGTCATAAAAACACACCAATTTTTTTCTATCATGGCCCTGTTATCATAAAAATCACTGTTAAAAGTCAGAGTTAATACGTTATCAAAATTTTGGTTCTTAATGTTTTTATCAGAATTAAAAAACAAAGGTGTAGGGTTGTTGTTAGTGCCCAATAAAGGAACAAAATAACCACTGGAGCTCTTAAAAGTGAACTCCTGAAAAATATTATCCAGAAAAAGGTTAGGATATTCTTTCTTCTGGAACATAGCTTTTAGAATCCTGTATTGTTGCTAGAAGTCGTTATCATCAGACACCATCCTAGCTAACTGGACATACTGGCCCTTTACCAATGATTTTTTTCTGGTGATGAGGGTGGCAACTTGTAAAATGTAACAAGGTGTTGGAATAGGTTGGTTTCCTATAGATGTTGGATTCAAATCTTCCCTTAAGCCTGTTCTTAAAAATACTAACATCTAAATAGTTAACACTATTGTCAGAAATAGTCATGGTAAACCTCAAAAATCCAGTAGTAGTATGGAGGTAAATAAAAAATTCCTCTAACCTAGCTCTAGTGTCGGTCCAAAAAATAATGATGTCATCCAAAAATCTTGCGTAAAATGACCAAGACTTTACATATTCAGTATTAAAAACATAATTAAGTTCCAAATAGGCGAACACTGTATTGGCAAAGATGGGCCACACGCTGCCACCATAGCTACTCCTTTTTTTTGGCTGAATAACTGATGTTGGTTTGGTGTTTTGTGGTTTTCATTGTCAGTACAACATAACTTTCTTGCAATTTTTTTACTGAATAGTTTGTATGTGTGACCTCTTTCCCCTTTGGTTTGTATGTTACTTGGGATATTATGCATGCACTGTAATGTTTATGGACATCAGGCTTGTTTTTAACATACTGTATGTATTTCTAAAGTATAGTCAAACAATCCACACATATTGTGATGAAGAGGCCAATAAAAGGATAGAACATGTATGTCTGCAGCTAGTAGGGATTGGCTTTATGGGGATTTCCAAAGAGTGTAGATTCATAGGTACCTACTAGGCTAATGATCCATGAGGATCTTCAAAAGCCTAGCGATGCATTCCCAATAAGTTTCTAACCCTAGTATTTACAGTATGATTAACCCATAGCCCTGTGTATTATGAGGATGAATAACCCAAAGGTGGGTAAACATTTACATGTTACCTCTGTCCATAAGAGACAAGTGTGCCAATCCAGGGGTGAACTCGTGGAGTCCCATTCATTCATCCAGATTACACCTGAAAAGATTAAGAGACATACTTTGCTTTACATGAACAGGAAGATTATACCAGAGAAGTGATATTCTCTGTGAGACATATCTGTCCCTCCAACATATTCAAGTTGCAGAAGAGACCGAGATCTTTTGAGCAGGTGTTTCTGCCACTATTCAACTTGAGGATTTTTAGCAGCTCTGAAAAGATGGGGTCAGTAGATGCTCTGTAAGCGAGGCAGAAATTGCCACTAAATAGCTTGTAAGATACCAGAAAGAACAATAAGACTTTCAGATTGTCAGTGTTTGTGATTTAGGCCCTTAATTTTCTTAGTGAGAAAGCTTTGTGGTTGCTCGAGTTGTGTCAGGTGTTTAGACAGGTATAGCAAAGGGAGCATTATACTCAGTTATTGGCATAATGAGTGCAGAATACAGTTGAATGATCAATTCCCTGGACCTGGATGCCATATCCGTACTAATAAGCAGTGCAGTGAAACGGGGTTTCCTTACAACAGTGGATACAGGGTGATAAATTGGCAGTTCATTGCCCATGTGGGTTTCTGGGTCACTCAGTACTGGGCCAACACCATGCTTGCTTAAGGATATAATTATAGATTTTTTTGCCATTTAATTTTAGGCCATGGCTTTGACACCAGCTATTTGGGAAAAGCCTTCCTGAAGGATCTGGGTATCTTTTGTAGACTTTATGATGGAAACAAGTTTACAGTCATATGCAAACTTGATCATCTATAAGCACTTAACATTAGCTTTGACCTATGAGAAGTAGATGCCAAAGAGGAATAACCAAGGACTGAACCCTGAGGTACACCACTGTAGTAACCTGGGCTGCCTGATATTGAACAGAATGTCTATTGCCATCTTGCACCCTTTCATACATAGCTGAGGAAAAATAATTCTGAGGGGCATGACAGTGTCCTTCCATATCTTTATTATAGAAATGAAAAAGTAGTAAGGAATTCAGCAACATTCTATGAGTAGCTACATACCTCTGATGAAAAACAAAAGTCATCTTCACTTCACAACAAATGAGTTGTTTCATTTGGAAATGTCAGGTTTGTATATTAAAAAAGTTTGATAGGCTAATGTGCTCTAATCCCTTTTTCTTATCAGTAACTTCTTCATAATTCTATGATTCCTCCACCACTGTTGAATACCTTGTGTACTTTTTTTGTAGAAAGTATACATATTTTATGTTTCTTTTATTTCATGCACTAACAACACTGCACTTTCTAGAGTACAAAAATCTTTCTTTCTCTGCTTACACGTGCAGTTGCTTGCATATAGTTTTTCTTATTATTCTAATCATTCCTCTACTGCTGTACTTTAGCCTGCAAATCACATACTTATTCACTGCACTTATTCATTCTGTTATTCCTTGTTTTTGTCCTTGTTTAATATTTTGTATGATTTTTAATATTATGTACAGTCTAAGCGGTATTAATCTGTTTCATTATACTCAGTTATCCTCATTTATTAATTTCTGTGATAGAACTTTTATTCCTGGGCCTCTGCTGAAAGTAGACCTTGCATAGGCCAGTCAAACATTCTCAGTAGAAAAAAAATGTAAATAAATAAATAAAAGATGTCAGAAGACTGTTGTATATCCCTGAGTCAGAAGACTTGTATATCCCTGAATATATTTTGTGGGCCCAATTAGTAAAATGGATGTCATTCATTCTTAAGGACACAAGATGATAGCAGAGCACCACTAAGTGACCTGTTTTCTGCTGTATTAAAATTGATACCCATAGCTTTTAATTTCAGTCCTTTACTGTGTGAAAAGAAAGTAAAAATAAATAAAACAGGATAGAAAATTTGGGAGTTGCATCATAGTCTTGCATCCTCTACGACTCAGAAAGTGAACTTACAAAACCTAGGATTATTTTGCCCCCTCGCAAAAGTTGGATCTATTTAAAAAGGAGCACCAGAACCCCCCACCTCGACCCATCATGACAATAATCTCAGTCCACTTTGCAGGTTGCAAAGTAATGACCCATTTATATAGTTTTTACATGTTCTAAGTAATTTTACACAGATTAGAATCCAATGTTCCAAAAGTCTGTATTTAAAAAAACATTGAATAATACTCACTGTGATTAAATCCACATATAATTCAGTAAAAATAAGAAATCAGTATTTCAAGGAGAGGAAAATAAAAGCACAATAGTGTTGTATGATAATTAGATGCATACATTCAGTACCTTTTATGTATATCTCCTTTGCAAGCCTTGGGCCAACAGACAGTTATGTCACTTCAATATTGGTTGTGTCCAGATAATGCTGAACTGTGTTCCTGTATTCCTAAGATATTTTTAAAGGTGGTTCCAGATCTCTTGTTTCTTGTTCTTTGGTAATTAACTTAACTGTAAATATGTAATATTTTCCCTTACCAGGTGCAGCGTTCATTAGATGTGGATCTAAATGCCATTAACTAAGTCTGTCCAGCTTTGCTTGAAAGAATATTGGTCACCATGCCAAAATACAAAAGTCGCTCTGAATTTAGAAGGAAAAATTAAGACATACCTCACCTATATTCCAATCAGTCATTTTTTATCAGGAAAGTTGCTTCATTCTTTCTGTGGTAGATGATATGTAGCCTTTATCTCACAATAATTTTGTGATATTCTCGAAATGCATTTTTTTAAATCTTTTCTGTTCTGTTCTTCATATGGATCACTGCTACACAAGTGTAGGATATAACAGTTGGACAGCTTCCAAAGCTTCAGGGCATCTTCCATGCATTCAAACATTTAGTCAGCCTGAGCTGAGCTGCTAAAAGTTAGGTTTGGGCATCAAGCCCTTCAGAGCTTTCCTGCCGCTAAACAGAATGCTCTCCTCTAGGCTTTCAAGGATCAGTGGTTGACTAATGCTGTTCCATTGCTGACCAGATACATTTCCTTCAGGGAAAAAAAAGTCTATTTTACTTTTTGTGACATAAAACTTATTTTTATATGAAACTTATAAACTAGGAAAAATTGTATCTGATGTTGTCCTTTTCATTCATTCCTCAACTGATGGGTTTCGAATCCAACTTGGATCTGACTCAGCCGCTTCTACCAGATCCTCGGATCCAAACTCCCAAGCTCCTCACTTTACCCATAATGCCCTGCCAAGCTAAAATACCTCAAACCTTGTTTGCTGCCTTTCAGCTTCAGGCGCGAATCCTCTCGCACTGGAGCTTTTGGGAGTTTTTCTAGCAGAATAGTGAGTTTAACTTAAATTTTCACTACCTTTCTCACCTGCCTCCCTTGTTTACTTGTTAGTTCTCTTGTATTCCTTCTGCATGGTTCTTACCAATTTCTCAGTACTTCTCTGTAGTACCATTGCTGGTACATTGTTATTTAAATTTTTTATTTTTTAAACCTTTCTTCTCTGCTCGTTGGAATAATTCTTCTTGTCCTGCCATTATTGCTAGTTATCTTTTCTTCCTTCCTTTTTCTTCTCTTTAAAAAAAAAAACTTAAACTAGTGGCTTTTGTAGTTTACTTCCTTAGGTCAGTATGGCTGACAAGCCAACCGATTTTAAAAAATGCATCACCTGTGGACATAAAATCTCAAACTCGGATGTGTAAATAGTTTCGGAGCAGCACATTTGGATATGGATTGCTCTCTGGTCTGGGTTCAATTCCATGGCTTTTACTGACAGGAGAAATAAGCTTGTATTGAAAGACCTTCCCCCTTCTACTTCTTCATCTTCTGCTTCAATAGCTGGGGCTCAAGCCCCCTCTAAGAAATTGGATAAGGGAAGACAGACTCTGCTCCCAAAGATAAAGAATCTTGCAAGAGGTCACCAGATCACACATTCAGTTCAGTTTCTTCTTTAGAGCCACCTGCTAAGATATCAAAAAAAATCAGATTCAAGAACTCCATCCTCCGCATCTTCTCTCAGGTCTTCCAGAAGTTTATCTGAGGCTGATGTGGATAGGATGATGAGAAAATTCCTCAGAGCTCAGATCTGGATGGAGTTACTCTTGGCTCTGACTCCCATTGGATCTGTGAGCTGATCTTTGTCTACTTCCCCCTTAGTCTCTTCTTCTCTGATCTGACCCACTGTTTCAGAGCCCTTGGATCTGAAACCCCTGGTGTGCCCTCATTGGATCCAAAGACAGTCTGTTCTTTGACTCTAGTAACTTTCCTGAGTTGCCTGACCACAAGCCTTTTGGAGTCAGAAGACTCTCACAGCTGATGCATCAGCACCAGATCCAGGGGGCTAGAGAGAATGACAAAGATATTGGAGCCATCTCTGCCCTTTTAAGCTTCAGCACTGGACAGCTGAAGTGCTTGTGGAGTTGTAGAAGCTGACAGTTTGGGAAATATCTGCTCCTTTGTCGTTGACTTTGGTTTCCCCCTGGTGCTCTGCCTTCAAAGATGTGGAGAGGTTCTTCTTTTTATCTAGGGAAATGATTTCCCTGCTGCTTGTGGATCAGACAACTGTACCTCTTTTTGGTTCCTTGCTCTGACCCTTGTTCATCCATTCCATTGGGACAGTCAACTAGATCAATTCTCCAGTCAGTCCCTCAGAACATCCTCATCTTTTCCGATAATTCTCCAGACCATCCCACTGAAGAGGTCCCTCGGAAGAGAATGTGTAAAAGGAGACACCTAGATTCCCCTCAGGAATATCTCATGGAGGACACTGACTTCGATGAAGGGCAGGTTCTCCACCTGAAGACGTCTCATTTGGAGACATTCTAAATCTTTTAAAACAGAAAGGTGGTTGGTCTTCCGAGTCCCCTTCCCAGAAGGAATCGGAGTTCTTGAAGCTTTCGGGTCTTGCCAGGCTACATCTTGGGTGACTCCCCCGGCTGGCAAACTCATAGATCTCATTTCACACTGGGCGTGGAAGGAACCAGATACTGTGAAGCCAATCTCTAAATGTCCAGACAAAATATTAGCTCCTCTGAAGGACAGGTCATACTGGAGCAAGGGGGGATCCCAGTGGACGCCATGGTTGTGACAGCGGCCACCAAAAAAGAGATTGCAGAATAGAGCTCTTCTGTCTATCCCCCTAACAGGGACTCCAGGGCCTTGGACAGATTTGGTAAGTACTTGTATATGCTTCAGTGACCTTTGCTCTGCAGTCTTTGAATTATCTGGCACATTTTACAAGATTACAGAGAGATTTGACTAAAGAACTTTCCAAATCTCTTTATGGGTCCGTGTCTGCCAAGTACCAAAATAGAGTCTCTTTGCAACTGGCCACCCTCCAGTTGATTTCTAATGTGTACATGAGGCTGTTCACCCTTGCAGTGGAAGGTACCTCATGGGGGCGGATTCAGGCATAACCAAACAGACCTGCCTGGATGAGACTTTGTGATTTTGCAGAGCACTTTAAGTCTTCATTCATCAATGCTCCCCTTGATGGAGCTTCCTTATTTGGCCCCAAAGTTAAGAACACGCTGTCCAGATGTGAGCAAGAGGGATAGACCCTATCTGCCATAGGCATATGTTTTTCTACCTCTCAAAGACTCTTCTCCAGGAATCAATAGGGAGGTAGAAAAATGGGGTTCCATAACTCCCAGAGTCCTTTTCAAGACTCACTAGGAGATACTTCTCCTAGGGGCAGAGGGTGGAACTGGAACAGAAGATGCCGCTCGCGCAGAAGAGTTGGCCAGCAGAACCAGGGCTTTCAGGACTCCTCCTCAGACAAGTCCTGCTAGCGCTCCTGAAAAAGGGAGCCTGACTTCTACCCTCTGGAGGCAGTCGGGGGGGGGGTGTTTGTCTCTGCACCAAAAAGCCTGGCTATCCATAACAAAAGGTTCTTGGATGCAGAGGATTATATCCAAAGGTTATATCATACCATTTCCCAGATTCCACCTACAAGAATGAAAAAAAATGCCCAATGTTCCACCCAGTAAGAGGGAAACAGATGCATTAGAAATAAAAAAGCTGCTAATAAAAGGAGACATCACCAGATAGGATCCAGGACCTATTTAAGATTCTTATTAGTGCCAGAAAAGACAGGGGACTTGAGACCTATACTGGATCTCAGCAAACGAAATTAGTTTGTGCAGTATTCAAGGTTCTGGATGGTCATGATTCAGTCCATTCTGCCTCTGGTGCGAAAGGACAATTGGATGTGCTTGACAGATCTTCAAGACATGCACTATCATATCAAAATGAACAGGTACTTCAGAAGATATCTGTACTTCTGGCTGGGCGCCAGTCAGTACCAGTTCAGAGCACTGCTCTTTGGTCTCACCACAGTCACCAGGATGTTCACCAAATGCATGACAGTAGTAGCAGCTTACTTGAGACTGTTGGGATTCCAAGTGTTTCCATACCTAGACGACTGTCTCTTAACTGCCCCAACCTGGCATCACCTCTTGTAGGCAAGGGACTACTTGCTCCAGTTGTGCCTCTGTCTAGGCATCAGTCAGTTAGAACAAATCACAACTGATAACTGCACAAAGTCTGAAGTTCACAGGTGCTCATTTGGACACAATCAGTCATATAACCTCTCTTCCTCCAACTTGAATCCAGACACTTAGATCCCAAGTCAGGAAAGTAATTCAACATTCGTCTCTTCCAGCTCGACTAATTTTACAAGTCTTGGGATCCATGGCAGCTGTTGTCACCCTTGTTCCTCTAGCCAAGTTTCACATGCAAATTCTTCAGTGGACTCTATCAGTCCAATGGTCCATTCCTCAGCATCCTTTAAGCACCCCAGTCAAGATCACAAAAGTGTGCAAGAGATATCTTCTTTGGCAGATTTATTCAAACTCTCCAATGGCCGCCCTTTTGTTCTTCCCCTGCCCGTGGTCATGGTGACTATGGACATCTCCTAACTGTGGTGGTGGGGCAGTATTTGGGAAAGACCTTCCAAGGTACATGGTCCCCCCGAAGAGGCTAAAAAGCATGTCAATGTCCTGGAAATGAGAGCAGTCTTCCTAGCATTGCAGGCCTTTCAAGACATTCTCCCCTGCAGGACAATTGCTGTTCAGACAGACAATATGTCAGTGGCTGATACATTAGCAAACAGGAAGGAACCAAGTCTTACCTGCTTTGTTGAAAAGGTATGATAATATGGCAGTGGGTGATCTCTTCCAGTCACTTTCTAAAGCAACACACATTCTTAAACAGCAAAGAAGTCCACCAAAACCATGATAATGTCACTATAAACAGATTTAATAATGCTAACACTCATTATTGTGGTTATGGAAGATTTCTTTGCTGTGTAATTTTGTCTTTTAAGTCTATCAGTTTTTTCGCTACATTGACTTCTTTTTATTCAGCAACGCACATTCTGGGGAAAGCCAACATGATAGTGGACAGACTAAGCAGGTCACTTCTGATGCCTCTCGAGTGGTCTCTCAATACCAAAGTAGTGGAGAGGATTTTCCGTCGGTTTGGCTATCCATGCTGCAACCTGTTCACTTCTCCTCTCAATAAATGGAGCAGGTTCTTTATCCTTATCCCTCCAACAGAGAAGTCACCAAGCGATGCTGCAGTCCATGATAATCCCTCTGGTCTCCTTTATGGTTATCTATTGATACCTCTCATTCCCCAATTTCTACAGAAAGCATTCTGTTTGAAGATCTCCGTTATCCTCATTGCTCCTTTTGGGCCTCGTCAGATTTGGTTCCGTTTTCTGTGGCTAATCTCCTTCTTCCACCCTAGATACTGGATCCCATTCCAAACCACCTGTCTCACCTGGCAGGGATGACTCATCCAGACATAACAGGCCTCAAACTGGCCACATGGTTTCTCCAATTCCATTGACTGCTAGACAGCCCAGGCTTTCCTTCCTGGTCCATCACATTTTATTATTTTCTCAAAAGGTTTCTACTAGAAACATTTACAAAAGCAAATGGAAGATATTTGTATTCGGAGCCCTTAACGGGGATCTGGACCCCCTTTCTGCCCCTGTATCAGCTATACTTGATTTTTTAGCCTCAATTTTGAATGAAGGAGCTAGCTTTTCTGCAAGTAAAGTCCAGTTTGCTGCCATGTCAAATTTACATCTAGTTGAAAATAAATCTGCCTTAGCTTCTTCTAAATTATGTAAAGCCTTTCTCAAAGGAACTTTTTACTTAGACTTCTGCTTAAGGATCCTACCCCTCCTTGGGATTTAACTATTGTGCTACAGGCCCTGACTCTTTTGAACCTTCAGCCAGGTCAGACCTAAAATTTTTGTCTTGGAAAACCATTTTTCTAGTTGCTATCACATCAGCCAGATGAGTGCCTGAACTCCAGGCTCTATCTTCCATATCTCCTTATCTGGCTTTGTGGACCAACCCGTGTTTTTTCCTAAGGTAGCTTTTGAGTCCAACATTAACCAGGTCATTAATCTCACAGTTTTCTTTCCATACTTTTAGGCTATTTTTTACCTCAGCAATCTTTGTAGTTTTGTTCGGTGGTTATTCTTTTCAAACTTTTTCAAATAAGAGACAGAACATGTTCCATCTTTTAGATTTTCATAGACAGCTTCATTTTTATCTCCATAGGACCAAGGATTTCAGGAAGACTGACCAGTTGTTTTCTCTTTCTGTCCTAACAAATTGGGCAAGCAAGTTTCCAAAGTTACAGTGGCCAAATGGTTGACTGTTTGTATCTCCTTTGTGTGTAATAAAAGAGGATTAGACTTGCCTAAGTCTGTTAGAGCTCATTTTGTAAGTCTGTGGTGGTCTTTTCTGCTTTTTGGTCAAGGGCTACCATAGATGACATTTGTGCAGCTGCAACTTGGACTAATACTTATACTTTTCTTGCTCATTATGAATTGGATTTGGCTTCCAGGAAAAGAGATGTAATTGGCTCTGCAGTACTCAGGAATACACTTCCATTAGGACCACCCAAGGTTCAGTTAGCTGGAAACTCTGCCCCATCAGTTGAGGAATGAAGGACAACATCAGATAAAAAAGTTATGTACTCACCATAACATTCCATCTGTGTTGTCCATTTTCATTCTTCCACAATTTGCTGCCGACCTGCCCCCTACACTTTGTTCCTGGAAAGACCTAAGAGTTTTTGTTTGGGAACCTTTACTTGTTGTTTGAGCTTCAGCTCTTTTTCTTATTCTGTCTTTTATTATTTTCTTTAAAGTATTGTCCCATCTCTAAGGGCAGCAAACTTACAGGGCATTATAGGTAAAAGGGAGGATCTTGAGAGTTTGGATGCGAGAATCTGGTAGAAGCGGCTGAGATGGATCCAAGTTGGATCCGAAATCCATCAGTTGAAGAAGAGTGAAAATGGACAACACAGATGGAATGTTATGGTGAGTACATAACTTTTTCAATGTCACATGACTGTAGTTTACTTTTAAATGGGAGAATTACTTTTTACTTTTCTGGTAAAAAGTTATTAAAACTAATGTTAAACTACTTTTTTCTGTGGGGGAAGTTGTGTTATTTTACTTTTGAGGGTTATGGTAAGTGTTTAAATCGCGTTTTGCTGTATTTTAACAGGGGAAAATTACTTTTTTTACAACTTATCTGTTATACCAACTATTGCTACCTGGCATCCCGGGAATCAGGCACCTTTTTTGGCTTAACCATGGAGCTACCTTCCAGTTTTTCAGTTCTTCCTTCTTCCAGCCACAAAAAGAAGGCAATTGTTTAACAGCCTTTGCCACCACAGCAGGCTGTTAAACAGCCTTAGCCTCAGTCACAGGTGGGTGACTCTGCTGTAGCCAAAACTGGTTCTTCAGACTTCTCATCTTTTACCCTGGCTGCCTGTGGTTTAACCTCTACAGCCACTGTGGCTTGAGAGTTAGACCCACCCTATGTGGATGTTGACGTTCCCTAAGTGAGCAAGGGAGAAACACTCTTTTTGGTCCTTTGAGAAGGTACAGAAAATGCTAGTCTGTCTAGCTAGAAAGTTGTGTCCATCCCTAGGGAGGTTTTCCCCTGGAAAAGTGGGTCTCTTTCTTAATAAATTCATGTCTAAAAGAAAGAAAATCTTAAACTTATGTGTTCTTCTGTTTCAGTTATTCTGGACAGGAGTATTTTTTAATTTGTAGCTCAGGGTTTAGTACAGACTCTTGACCTTCCCTTTATGGCTGTTTCTGGTAAAAGGAAAAAAAAAAGATTATTTATTTTCTGATGAGATTCAAGAGTTTGAATCTCAAAATTATTATCATGGGACAGATTATGTGTTGTCTTCACAGATTTCTGATTCAATTTCTGAGGATAGTGTGGCTTCAATCAGTACTTTCAAAGATTCTCTTTCTCTGAAATTATTTCCAGACTGAATCAGTTGTTTTAGTAGAAAAATAATGCTGTTCTCAGTCCCTCAAGAAGTATTATGATTCAATACAACTGAAATTTCTAGAAACTACTCCTATTACTCCTATTCAGTCTGCTTTGGAGAATGCAGGCGAAAAAAAAAAAAAACAATGTCCCTGACAGCCGGCCTGCTGCCCCCCCACCAACAAAAAAAAAAAAGAAAAAAAGCAGATAAGTTGTATAAAATGCCTCAGTCTATTATGTTTTTATTCACTCATCCCAGATCAGACCCACAGCTAGTCTTTAGTGAATCCAGCTGCTACTAAATGTTTGGTTACTAATCTCCCACTTTCTGACAAAGGTGAGAAGGCTTTTGATAAATCTGTAGAAAATTGTATTCTTCCGCAACTCTGTTTTTAGAATCTTCTTATGAGAATATGATGAATATTTTGACATCAATTTTCTCTTATGAGGGGAAATTAGCTTTATGTAACTTGGCTTCTTCTATATCTCAAGTGGCTACCCACTGTTTGAAATGTGCACATGAGTCTGCTGATGCCACCTCCAGGGCTGCTGCTACTGGAGCTGTTATGAGGAGGTTTGGCTGTATTCTCAAAACCTCCCAGAGAATGTCAGAATTAAATTTTGAATTCTCCCTTGGACAGAGAACTAGTTATTTTCCCTTCTGCTGCAGAGGTCCTTAAAAAAAAGAAAATCAATTCAAGGGATCTCTAAGATGTTTCATCCTCCTTCTTCAAGTTTGCCAAGGGATTCAGTACTCCCTCTGCAACTTTCTTTAAAATGCAAAATAAACAGACACTGCAAGCTGCTGGTAAGCCAACATAACAAATAATATAATAATATAGCAATAACCCATGGCTGGGTGTGGGTAATGCAGGATTTACCCATGGTTGACGTGGTTTGGTCACGAGGGCAAATTATACAATGCTGTTACTTTTGTGTTGTGTTATGTTTGTGTTGTTGTTATTTGGGTTTTTGTTTGCTTTATTTTGCATTCTTCCTCTTTTTGTGAGATAAAATAGTTCCAGACTTCTACTTCATGTTTATTGTTTTATTTCTTTTTTAATTTAAATACAAGTTATTATTCATTTTTCAAGGGATGTAAGGAGATAATTGTATAAGTCAATATAGCTTTTAAAGCTTTTGCTATGTCTTGCTGTTGTAGTTTCTTTTTTATTTCTGTATTGCTTCTGAGTTGATTGTTGTCTTTGTCCAGATGTTGAGTTGAGTTCTTGTTAGTGTAATACCTGTAATGAGAGATCGTGTTTATAGTTATTTATATATTTATATATATACATATTTTTTTTTTCTTAAAGTTTAAGTTGTATATAAGCATAACTTTACTTACTTATTTTGTTGGGTTTGTATGTTATAGATGTTTATTGTTCCATAGTTTATTATTTTTTGGTTGGATTGGGAGGTTTCTGATTCATTTTCAAAGTTTGGAGTTTCTGTGTTACGGAGTTTCATTTTTTTTTCTTAGTCATTTGTCTGTTGTATTATTGATATTATCTTCATTTATTGGATGTTTTGGTGTTTGTTGCTGTGTTCCAGAGATTATTTTAACCCATGTTTTGTATTCATCTAGTGATGGTTGGCAATAGGAGCATAGCAATGTTTCACTTTTATGTTTGTCGTGCTTCCATTCCTGATTAAGTAAGGTTACTGCTGTTGCTTTAAGAAGTAGTTTGTATACCTTGTTGATAGATTTGTTAGTTTGCAAATTTCTGATATTATTTTTGAAAGATAATTTATTCCAATAGGTTGTGTTGAGTACCATGTTTCCATTTTGTCCAGTACATGTTGTGGAAGTTATTTCTGGGTGCAGAAACAGTGCTTTTGTATTAATTAGGTGGTATTTTTTTAAGTTTTTTTTTTAAACTTTTTATGGGACATAATGGGTCTGTGGGGTTTTCAGACATGAATCCTCTTATTAAATGTTTTATGCCATCATCATGTCCTGTGTGTTTTTTTTTGTATGTTCGTTAAAATATTTTGTTACATATTCTGTACCATCTTCACCTTTCTTTATTGTAAAACTGTCCTTTGTGAGGTATCGTAGTCCTTCATTTCCACGTCTTGCAAAGTGTAGTTGTATATCAAACCAGACTTTTTTGACAAGTCCATCCACTGTGTTATGGAAAGTACTTGGCTGTTTCCTAGTTGTGTTATTTCTGGTATTGTTAGTGGGTGATCTGCTGTATCTTTTCCTCGTCTTCTGTATTTTTTATTATTGATTTAAATACATTATTTGCATTTGTAGACGTATGTCTGTAATTATGTTAATCTTTCTATTTAATGGCAGGTTATTTATATATCTGTTGAGTCCTGCATGTAGGGATACAAATGCACTTATTACATATTCTTCTTCTTTTGTGTTTTGTACTGTAGCATAGAATTCTCTAAGTATTGTGTTTTGAGTTTTCTGGTGTAATAGTGCGTAAGTCTATACTGTACTTTTTTGTTTTTGCCAGTTTTGAAATATGTTTATAGCCCAGTTTGTTTGTTTTCTTGTACTTGCCTCTTCTTTTTCCAATTCTACTGTTTGTATTTCTTCAGGTGTTTTTTCTGCATGTCTTTTCTTAGGTGGCTGTGTTGTATTGCTTTGAAAGATTTTTTTTTTGCCTTTCTAAAGTGTACAAGTTGTCATGTTGTTCTTGTTTCTGTGGGAATTGCTATGTTGCAATAGATCCTGTTCTTGTAGTTGTAGAACTTCCTTGCTTGTTAATGGTATAGTTTTTGTTTCTGATATGTTGTCAAATATTTTTTCTATTTCTATGTCAGTTATTAGGTCAAAGTTTACTTCCTTTTTTTGTTTTTTTTAGTGGTTTTGGCAGTTTTTCTTTCTCCGTTTACAGTGGTTTTGATATAAGAAGGCTTGTGTATGCTTGTGGAGGGATGTAATGAAGAGAAGTAGTTTCTATATATTTTAAATGCTTTTCTTTCATTTCCGATATGTGGTCGGGGTATACAGCTAAGGTTTACATTGGAAGGAGCTTGTTTCTTTTGTGGTAATTTATTCAGACTATAATTTGCGAACAGTTAAGTTCTTGCAGGTTTTTAGTCAGAGGTAGAGGGAGGTTTTGCATTGCAGGGTGGGTGTTAATCATTTGTCTTACTGTTTTAATTTTGTAAAAAAAAAAATTTGATTTACAGTTAAGTTCTGGACTGCTAAGAGATGCCTTTTTAAGAAAAATGTATATGCCCATGCAGTCGTGACTAGTCTTGTAAGGAGAGCAGGTGTACTGTGTCTTTTGCATGTGGGTAATCTGTTCTTTAAACATTTTTTATTTAATTGACTATCTTTGACATTTCTTTATTTGAAATATCCATAGTGTAGTAAGGAGAGGAGTTCTGCTGTGTATGGTACATGCTGGTAAGGTGTTTTTTTTTTGTGGCTATCATTTGATAGAAGATTGATTGGTATTTTTACTTGAAATCATCGCTATCTAGTTAGGAAAAGAGTTGTAGTGTGTATGCTGCATTCGGGTAAGGTGTTTTTAAACTGTTTTATTATTTGGTAGATGATCTTTCGTTTTTTTTTTAGTTGAAATCGCCACTCCATGATATGTTAGCGCCCAGACTTTTTTTTTAGTGTATGTTGGATTGGCCAATCAGCATGCACGCTTTCTGTGTTTTCTGAGTTTCCATTGTATAATACTTATTATCTATCCAGTCACTGTCAGTCAAACATTACATAGATTAGTAAGCGCTTTCGGGTTTTAACCAAACCCTTATTCAGACATATAGCTAATGACAATTTTCAGAGTATATTTAAATGAAAAATGATGCCAAAAAGGCTTTAGAACCACTTTTAAAATCTCAGTAAATACCATTGTTGCCCACTAGATGGTATCAAAGACAAACTTTTCAATGGAAGTTTACTGTGAATGTTAAATAAATCAAAATCTACTTTGTTTCTAAAATGTATATAAAAATGTATATAAGAAGGATACATTATGAAACAGTTATCTACCGTGATATCCAATCACTCCCAAAACTGTTCAAATGCAAACTTGCTATTAATTACATATCTATAAGCTCATCAAATAAAATATATATAAATATAAATATGCTCATACTTAAATATTATGTCCAATTAATAAACTCTCTAACCTACATAAATATAATATAAATGACTTCATTTGATTGATAATCATAAGAACCACCAGTAGAATTAAAAAAAAATATATATATATATATATATATATATATATATATATATTTATTTATTTATATATATATATATATATATATATATATATATAAATTCTAAACATCTAAAAAACATTTAAAAACATTGTCATTAGGCTTACATTCATAAAAATAAATAATCAAATCATATATACATGTGCATAAATACACATGTATATGAATAAACATATCTATATCAAAACATATAGAAATACAATTTAATATAAACATATATCAATAAATTTGCTAATTACTTAAAAAGTACATAAATAAACTACAGTCTATCTATATATGATGTTTCAATGGTCTATCTTTGAGGAATGGCCTAATCGAAATTCTATCATTTATACTACTACCTCTATCTGACTGCATTCTTATTATCCATTTTGTTTCTTGTTTTTTTCTGTATAGTTCTTTATATTACCTAATCTCTTGTTTCTCTCTATCAACTCAACAACCATGAAGTTAAACTTGTGATTCAAACCATGATTTAGAACATGTTTCGCTAATGCATTAGTTTCATCCTCACGGTTTATAGCATAAACATGTTCCCTCACTCTCTCTCTCAAGGTTCTGTTAGTTTTTCCTATATAGAAACTAGTACATTTCGTACATTTAGCTAAGTATATAAGATCTCTAGACCTACAATCAACATAGTGTGTAAAGGTATATGTTCTATTACTATCAGGATGTATAAATACATTGCAACCTTGGATATACGAGCATTGATTACAAGTCCTACAGGGGTATGTCCCCTGTCTTTTTGACGCTATTTTGTTGACCTTTCCTTGTTCATAACAGTCGTTTTAGAGACTTATTATTACGATATCCATACTTAGGTTTAGAGCCAACTATAGATCAAATTTCATCATTAGTTGTTAATATACTCCAGTTTCTATTAATAATATTGCATATACTCTTGTTATTATTTGAGTATTGTATATTCAACCTGACTTGTATATTATTCAACTTGGTACTTCCCATAGCTAATGCTGCTTCTGTTTCATCAATATTCTTTTCTCTAAAATAAGGTCTTCCTTTCTTTTCCCTGTCTATTATTTTTAAATCAATGACCCCACTTTCTTTATTGGAATATCCTCTCATATTAAATTCTTCTTTCAGAGTAGCCAAAGTTAATTGACATTTATTATCATCACTAGTTAATTTGGATATTCTCCGTCCTTGATTAATAACCATATTTTGATATACATGTGTAGGATGCATACTGGTGCGATGAAGCAAACAGTTTTTTCTACACTTCTTCCTATACAATGATGTTGAGATCATGTTTTCTTCCTTGGTTATTAACACATCTAGAAATTCTACAATATCTCTTGACCATTTGCCCACAAATCTCAAAAATGTAGTAGTTGCATTTAAATATTGTAAAAACTGACCTAAATCTGACTCCGTCCCTTCCCATAGGAAAAAGACATCATCCACAAACCTTTTATAATATTTGATGTTTCTAACATGGTTCGTATCAATGATGTATGTCTTTTCTCATTGGGCCATGACCAGATTGGCGTATGAGTTAGCACATGGTGTTCCCATCACTACGCCTTTGGTCTGTAAATAATATTTATCAGCATACACAAAAACATTATTTTCCAGAATTAATTCAAGCAATAGCATGTATTTTAACACTTCATCTTTGTTAACATTTCTTATATGTAGCAATTGTCTCAAATAATCCATTCCTTCTATGTTAAGTATTGAGGTGAACAATGACTTCACATCTAAGGTTACTAACCATATTTCAAATGCCTCATCACTATTGTTCATACATATGAAAAGTGTTTCCAAAAATTCTTGAGTATCTCTAATTATAGTATCTGTAGTTTGAACTATCCCTTTAAGTTGCTTTTCAACATAAATAGAGAGTGGTTCTGTCAACCACCCTCTGCTAGAGACAATCGGTCTCATTTTGGGATTCTGATGATTTTTATGAACTTTCGGAAGCCCTCTGAATGTTGGAACTGTTGGTAGTTCGACCAAAAAATATTTATATAGGTCAGGATCAATAATGTTACACATTAACAGGTTGTATAAATTACTATGCATATTACTAATAATCTTATTGAGCTGCATAGAATTAATCAATCGATATGTTTCATCCTCATCAAGCATTGTCTGCATAACTCCTTCATAATACAGTCGGTCTAATATAACAACCGCCCCACCTTTATTAGCTGGCCTTATTATGATCTCATTATTACTTAAATTAATGAATGCTTCACGCTCCCCTTGATTTAGATTATAATAACTCTGATTACCTTTTGTTTGACTATACATGTGCATGAGATCCCTTTCACATGCTTGTTCAAATGTTTCAAATAGGGGATGCAAATGAGGTATGAACACACTAGGTTTCTTAAAAAGAGACTGCTCAGTTTCTTGTTTATCTTTAAATAACATTTTCAATGCTATATTTGTAACAAACATTTTTATATCAAGGACAAATTCAGTTTTATCATTTTTTTATCAGGTATAAAGGACAGCCCTTTATTTAAAATGGATTTTTCAAAAATCCCAAGTTCATAATGAGATAAGTTAATAATTAACTCAGACTCACTTGTCTCTGTATTTTGTTCTGAGTTAATAAGGATCTCCTGTTATTTTCCACTTCCTGCTGTTTCTGTTGGGAGTCCATTTTTTCTGTTCTCAAATAGGTAAGGGAAATTGATGAATCTTCAAGTTTAAAGTCGGTTGTTCAGTATGACTTGTTGGCTTCCTTCTAACATCACTTTTCAGTGTTGAGTTATTAAATTCACTTTGTTCTTCTGGTTGTGGTTTCAATACATGTAAAGTATTCACATTAAGACCATTTCGCCCTTCAGCAGATGTTAGTGAATTTGTCTGTTGTTCATTCTGTGATTTATTACTATCACTGTTTGCAGTTTTAGATCTTATTTCTTTTCCATTTCTATTTCCTTGTAAATCAGTGGGTTGGTTGGAGATGTGTCCCCTTTCAGAGACTTGTGATTTGTGAGCAGGAGAGAAATGATGAGAATAATCTCTGATTTGAAATTGACCTGTCCCTCTTGCTTCCCTCGGCCAAGAGAAGACATTTCCGATTTCAAAGTCTTTTAAATCACACTCAAGTTTCTTTTTCTTATCTAGAAGTAACCTTCGCTCTAATGTCAGTGTATGTGTTTGAATGTCTTCATAAAACACCGCAAATTCTCTTTCGTTTATAAGCGCTAACAGTTCACTTTGTTTTTTAGTAATTTCTTCTGCAATGTTGTTTTCAATCAACATATACTGTTCGAAAAGTAATTTTATATACTGGAAGCTAGTGTCTATGTTCAATTTTTGCCATTTAGCTAAAGGTTCAGGATAGAGCGTGGCGTATGTTGGCATCTTTAAGATTCTCAGTCCTCTGGGTATTACATGAAAACACAAGCATGTCTCCATACGTTTGCACTGCCACTGAATATTTTTTAATTTAGTCAAGAGGTTCTCTATTTTATGGGTTAATTGCAGAACATTAATGTTAAACTCATTGGAATGTTCATTTTCACTCGCATTTAGCAGTTTGTTCTTCCGAAACTTCAAAAGCGCATTTGATTCTGCTTTTAGCAGTCTCTTAAAAGCTTCTGTTGTACTAGAATTAGAATTTTCATTACCTTTGTGCATGGAGTTAGGATTGTAGTCAAGTTCTATGGATATTCCTTCTGTCATGTCCCTTCTTGCTGCCAATAAAGTATATACAGCAAAATAAATCCACAAGCAGCTTCAGGGTAAAGGCACTTCACTGTGTAAACGCACAAACGCTAAATTCCTTTTCAGGTCACTAAAGTACCACCACAACTCGGAATAAAAGTAAAAAATTGTAGTTCCTTTATTAGCTAGATTAGTAAGCGCTTTCGGGTTTTAACCAAACCCTTCTTCAGACATATAGCTAATGACAATTTTCAGAGTATATTTAAATGAAAAAAGGTGCCAAAAAGGCTTTAGAACCACATTTATCTAATAAAGGAACTACAATTTTTAACTTTTATTCCGAGAAGGAATTAGAGATTAGATTAGAGATACTCAAGAATTTTTGGAAACACTTTTCATATGTATGAACAATAGTGATGAGGCATCTGAAATATGGTTAGTAATCTTACATGTGAAGTCATTACCTAACTCAATACCTAACATAGGAGGAATGGATTATTTGAGACAATTGCTACATATAAGAAATGTTAACAAAGATAAAGTGTTAAAATACATGCTATTGCTTGAATTAATCCTGGAAAATAATGTTTTTGTGTATGCTGATAAATATTATTTACAGACCAAAGGCGTAGTGATGGGAACACCATGTGTTAACAAATACACCAATCTGGTCATGGCCCAGTGGGAAAAGACATACATCATTGATACGAACCATGTTAGAAACATCCAATATTATAAAAGGTTTGTGGATGATGTATTTTTCCCTATGGGAAGGGATGGAGTCAGATTTAGGTCAGTTTTTACAATATTTAAATGAAAAACTACTACATTTTTGAGATTTGAGGGCAAATAGTCAAGAGATACTCTAGAATTTCTACATGTATTAATAACCAAGGAAGAAAACATGATCTTGACATCATTGTATAGGAAGAAGTGTAGAAAAAACGGTTTGCTTCATCGCACCAGTATGCATCCTACACATGTATATCAAAATATGGTTATTAATCAAGGACGGAGAATATCCAAATTAACTAGTGATGATAATAAATGTCAATTAACTTTAGATACTCTGAAAGAAGAATTTAATATGAGAGGATATTCCAATAAAGAAAGTGGGGTCATTAATGATTTAAAAATAATAGACAGGAAAAAGAAAGGAAGACCTTATTTTAGAGAAAAGAATATTGATGAAACAGCAGCAGCATTATCTATGTACCAAGTTGAATAATACACAAGTCAGGTTGATTATACAATACTCAAATAATAACAAGAGTATATGCAATATTATTAATAGAAATTGGAGTATATTAACAACTAATGATGAAATTCGATCTATAGTTGGCTCTAAACCTAAGTATGGATATTGTAATAATAAGTCTCTAAAACGACTACTTTGCTATGAACAAGGAAAGGTCAACAAAATAGTGTCAAAAAGACAGGGGACATACCCCTGTAGAATTTGTAATCAATGCTCGTATATCCAAGGTTGCAATGTATTTATACATCCTGATAGTAATAGAACATATACCTTTACACACTATGCTTATTGTAGGTCTAGAGATCTTATATACTTATCTAAATGTACAAAATGTACTAGTTTCTATATAGGAAAAACTAATAGAACCTTGAGAGAGAGAGAGAGTGAGGGAACATGTTTACGCTATAAACCGTGAGGATGAAACTAATGCATTAGCGAAACATGTTCTAAATCATGGTTTGAATCACAAGTTTAACTTCATGGTTGTTGAGTTGATAGAGAGAAACAAGAGATTAGGTTATATAAAGAACTATACAGAAAAGCAAGAAACAAAATGGATAATAAAAATGCAGTCAGATAGAGGTAGTGGTATAAATGATAGAATTTCAATTAGGCCATTCCTCAAAGATAGACCATTGAAACATCATATATAGATAGATTGTAGTTTATTTATGTACTTTTTTAAGTAATTAGCAAATTTATTGATATATGTTTATATTAGATTGTATTTCTATATGTTTTGATATAAATATGTTTATTCATATACATTTTGTGCATTTATGCACATATATATATATGATTTGATTATTTGTTTATGAATGTAAGCCTAATGACAATGTTTTTAAATGTTTTTTAGATGTTTAGAATTTTTATATATATATATATATATATATATATATATATATATATATATATATATGGGTCCCCTACTATTTACGAGCCGATTTGCCGACAAAGAAATCACCGACACCAAACGACCGACAACAAAAAGTACCGACAACGCAAAACACCGAACACCATAACACCGAACACCATAACACCGACACACTACACGTAAACGACACAGTACACTACAGGACATATCCACTAGCCCTAACCCAAACCCTAACCCTAAGGTCCGACACTACCGCACACTCTCCCTACCTGCACCCTAACCCTAACTCACTTACCCACCCCTAACCCCAAGCTCCGACACTACCGCACACTCTCCCTACCTGCACCCTAACCCTAACTCACTTACCCACCCCTAACCCCAAGCTCCGACACTACCGCACACTCTCCCTACCTGCACCCTAACCCTAACTCACTTACTCACCCCTAACCCCAAGCTCCGACACTACCGCACACTCACCTATCACACACCCTAACCCTACATCCCTCACTTTTGCACACTTACCTGTCCGCTCCCTACTCCTAAATCCCTCACTATCGCATACTTACCAGGTCGCGCTTACACATTCCCCTTGTCGGTCTTCCGGCTGTCGGGATTCCAGCGTGTCGGTCAACTGCGTTGTCGGTCGTTTGGTGTCGGTGATTTCTTTGTCGGCGAATCGGCATTTCGGTAAATAGTAGGGGACCCATATATATATATATATATATATATATATATATGTGTGTGTGTGTGTGTATATATATATATATATATATATATATATATATATATATATATATATATATATATGTGTGTGTGTGTGTGTATTTTTTTATTCTACTGGTGGCTCTTATGATTATCAATCAAATTAAGTCATGTATATTATATTATATATGTTAGAGAGTTTATTAATTGGACATAATATTTATGTATGAGCATATTTATATTTATATATATTTTATTTGATGAGCTTCTAGATATGTAATTAATAGCAAGTTTGCATTTTAACAGTTTTGGGAGTAATTGGATATCACAGTAGATAACTGTTTCAGAATGTATCCTTCTTATATACATTTTTATATGCATTTTAGAAACAAAGTAGATTTTGATTATTTAACATTCACAGTAAACTTCCATTGAAAAGTTTGTCTTTGATACCATCTAGTGGGCAACAATGGTATTTACTGAGATTTTTAAAAGTAGTTCTAAAGACTTTTTGGCGCCATTTTTCATTTAAATATACTCTGAAAATTGTCATTAGCTATATGTCTGAAGAAGGGTTTGGTTAAAACCCGAAAGCGCTTACTAATCTATCTAATAAAGGAACTACAATTTTTTACTTTTATTCCGAGTCGTGGTGGTACTTTAGTGACCTGAAAAGGAATTTAGCGTTTGTGCGTTTACACAGTGAAGTGCCTTTACCCTGAAGCTGCTTGTTGATTTATTCAAACATTACATAGCTCATTCAAACCTCGTTCCTCATCTGTTCTCACAATTTTCCATTTGTTTCTATGTAATTTGCTCCTACTGTTTTCTAAAAAAAAAAACATTTCCAGTTGTTTTATCTCTGTTAATATATTCACTACTTCTAGTATAGTTGGTTTAGACTTTGATTTCCATTTTCTAGTAATTGTTTTTTTAGCAGCCACCATGATTATACTCAGCAAGGCCTTAGTGTAGGCAATTCCAATTCTGTATCATAGCTCAAGAAAATTATTTCTTTATTCATACCAGTTTGCTCACCCAGTATTTCTGATAGAGAACTCTGCAGAAAATTTTTAAAGTCTGCCAACTCATTACACTCCCAGAAAATATGTTCCCAATTATCTGTTTCTTCCCCATCACATCTCCTAACATCTGCTGTCTACCTGAGGAAAAATTCTTTGATTCTAGTTAGGGTAAAAAATACTGATGTAAATGCTTCCAAGCAAAGATCCTAAATCTTCTCGACTTTGTTGCATATTTGGGAGACATACATATATCCCCATTGTTTCTTTGTGAATCACTTTTCCCAATACTTTCTAACCTCTTCTGATTGATTTGTATAGTTATCGTACAATATTTTGTATGGTCTACTAATTATTATTTTTTTTAACAGCAGCTTCTGTTCTAGATTCTACTAAAAATTCTACAAGTGCTGGTCTTTTGACCCCTAATTGCAGTCATCTGTATTGGCAGAATCTCCTCCCAGACCCCTTGTTCTATTGGAAGAATCAGCTTATCCCACTTGACTCTTGCCATCTTCCCTTCCCACATAATATCCTTCAGCCGTTTATTAATTGCTACCCACATCTTTTCTTCTGGTTGACAAAAATATGCCTGACCTGTATATAAAACTAAAATGACTAAAGACATTTTAACTGCTTGTATCTTGCTATCCATATCCATAAAAGAGAGCTTTCACTTTCTCAGTGTTTGTATTATCTTTTGTTCAGTGTCTTCCTACATATCCTTAGCTGCCACAGCAGAATCATTTTTAATCCATACTCCTAAGTACTTAATTTTATCATGTCCCCATAAATGTAGATATTGCTGAACCAATTAATGTGTGGGTAGATAATTCATAGCTATTGCCTTTGTTTTAGCTTCATTAATTTTGTATCCCGAAAAGATTTGAAACTGTCTCAGAATGATCCACAACACTGAAATCTCCTTTTCTGGTTTTATCAGGTATAAAATAATATCATCTGCAAACACAGACAGCTTTTCTTGACTGCCATACCTATTATTTCCTTGAATGTCTGAGTCCCTTATTTTCTTTGCCAGTGGTTGTAAATATAATGGAAATAACAAATGTGAAAGAGGACACCCCTGCCTGGTACCACTGCTCAAACAGAAATGATCAGAGAGGAACCCACCTACTTTAATTTTTGCCTCTGATCCCTCATATATCCTAATCAGCCTTAACATTTTATCAGGGAATGCAAATGCTTCCATTGCCCTACTCATAAACTCCCAGATTACTCTGTCAAATGCTTTCTCTGCATCAAGACCTACCAACAGCAGTGGTATTTTCTTACTTTCTGTTTCCCTCTGGATCATCAGTGTTCTGTTAATGTTGTCAAATATTTGCCTCCCCTCCACAAAATGACATTGATCCATATCTATCAAGTTTGGCATCACCTTTGCCATTCTTATAGCCATTATAGACATAAACGCTTTATAATCATGGTTTAGGGTTGAAGTGGGCCTGTATAAAGCTGGATCCAATTAATCTTTACTCTGTTTAGGTATTACCACCACCACTTTCTTTCAGGATGTTGGTTCTTCTCGTCTGCTTAAAATACTGTTAAAAAAACTTTCCAGGTCTTTATCAGTTTTTTCCATCCTAGCTTCCATACTTCCACAGGAATACCATCTATTCCTTGCAACCTTCCTGTGGATTTGTTATACATCACAGTTTGTATCTCATTTCCTCCTATCCTGTTAGTAACTGAGTCTTATCTACCTCTAACCTTGTCATATTTAATTTTTCCATAAACATTTCCATTTGTACCTTTTCTTGATTTCCACATTTCTCTGCTGTATACAGACTTTCATAAAATTTTCAAAATATTTCTAGTACCTCTACAGGACCTCTTGTTATCTTACTTGTTATAGGTTCCCTAAGCTTGGCAACAACCCTTTCTACTTTCTATTGCCCAAGTCATGCTAAATGTTTTTGTGCTCTGGAGTTATCAAAAAAACTGTTGCTTAACAATAAACTCATCCATATTATCGAGGTAATCCCTTATTTTCTGTTTAGCATTCTGCAGTTGCTCCTGTTCTTGTTCTTTGAGATTCTCCCTATTCAGCTGTATTTTAACCTTTGTCGGTCCCTCTAAATAATTCTTGTTACTTCTTAACCATATTTCTATTTTATTTCCATCCCATTTCTAAACTCCACTTTAATACTATCCCACTCCCTATCTATATTTTTGGAAGAAATTTCTATCTTCTCTAATAACTCCTGAATAATTTTACACACCCTGTTCCTTAAATTCTTCTCCTTTTAGCAGATAGGTGGGTGGGAAAGCACCAATGTCTCATTTTTATTTTAGTTATTATTGGCACCTGATCTGAAATATTTATTGGATGCATATCAAAACTTTCAATTAAATGCACATATTCCTGTGAAATATATGTTCTCGCTACTCTAAAGCAGTTTTTATATTTTGGGGACTAATATATAAATTCACTCCAAACTCCTACTACTGAATTCACATCTTTTTTTCCAAATATTTTCCTAAATGTCTTCAAATATCTACCCTTCTTTGTTATATTTTTCCTTCTGTGTCCCCAGATACATCTTCACTGCTGCAAATCAAATTCTAGTCCCCACCTATAAGTAATATTCCCTGTTGAAAGCTGGTTATTTCTCCCAGGTTTTTTTAAGCTCCATTATAGCAGTTTTACATGGAATATAAATACAAGCCAGTGTAATCCTCCTCCATTGCCAGTAAACCCCCTTAGTACTACAAATCTACCATTATTATCTTTTTATCCTCCTCTATCACTATTGGAGCACATCTTGCAGTTAATAAAAGTGATCCTTTTTTCCTTTGTCACAGGTATTCTACTGAATAACCATCATGAAAACCTTTCTTTATCAAATTCACATGTTCGGTTCTTTCCAAATGTGTCTCCTGTAGCATAGCTACTTGCACTGTACATTTTTTATTATAGTGTACTACTCTTTCTGTCACATCTTACAAAATGTTATGTTTTATTGAAAGCCCTCAAACAAATAAACAAACACCCCAATACACTCCTAAAACCCATTAGCTTACTACAAACACACAAAACTATGTACATCTTCAAATATTGAAGTTTTACCCTCCTAATAGAAACAATTTTAGCAGACTAACAGCCACACTCAGACTTGGGTTACCCAAGTCATGCTAAGATGCATGGTACAGCTTATGCTTCTACTAAGTGCTGTTTGCTTTGTCTTATCTTTACTACTCTCCAGATTGGGAAAACACTTGAATGATTTCAGAAAACATTATCTCCTAGCCATTGAAAGAAATAAGTATTCTGTCTTTATTGCTCTTTATCAGATTGCCTTCATGGAGACAGGAGAACCAGATACAGAGTTGCTTCTGCAAGTATTCATTTATTTGCTAGACAATGTTCTTTTGTATTTATTTTCTTTCACTTAAGATGTGTTACGAGATCAAGCCTAGGGCCTTAATCCAGTCATTCCCCTATGAAAGAGTGAAAAAAAACTCATCAGTTTTTCTTGTGTCCTGCTCTTTTGAGCAGACTTTTCTTCGTTTTTCTTATGTTGCAGTGCCTACATTTTTTAAAACTGAACAAGGAAAAAGAAAGGAACAGGGGAAGAACAGAGGGGCATCTGTTTACTTTAGTATCCCCATTTCACTTGAAAATAACAGAAAACTTTACTGTATAGAATGCAGATTATATCATGCGTTATAAAACACTACTATTAAAAACTAAAGTTTGATGTAATGTGATCCTATCTCGCCTACATTCTCTACAGATGGGGTTCGGAGCCGATCCTCGGCTCCGACTCGGCCGCTATACAATAGAATGCAGTCTCTTATTGGCTGAGTTACCTCATATCCCAGGATGCACCACTACCACTTCCCCAGATCTCGTTTGCCGCTTTTCAGCATAGACGTGGTCTCAGACTTGGCTGAGCTAAGTATCTTTAGTCAGAAATTTTTTCTGTCTGAATTTTGGTAAAAACTTACCCAAAAGCTGTTTTAACAGCTATTGTTGTTGTGTGATTGGTTTTGGTATATTTTTTGTGGTAAATTGTGTTTTGTTTGTTAGTTAACGGTCCCGTTTAAGTTAGAGGGGCCTAGCCCTACCCTAGGCGTTTAAGTTAGAGTCTAGGTTGTCTGTACTAACTTGGTTTTTTCTTGTAGTCGGTGTTTAGTGTTTTATAACCATGTCTAAAGAGCATAGACCATCCGGTTTTAAAAAGTGTGTTAAATGTAATTATAAAATGTCTATAACAGATGACCATTCCTTATGTGTTTATTGTTTAGGTCCCAAGCATCTTCAGGAGTCCTGTAGCGTTTGCCACGCTTTTTTCTCTCGCGTCCTCCAAGAGAGGAAAAATAAGTTGATCTTAAAAGGGCTTATTACCCCTTCCTTTGAGGAAGCCCTATCTTCCTCTTCTTCTTCACCTTCGAGGAAGAAGAAAAAACCTTCGGCTCCGACCAGCCCATCGGATCTGGCAGCAAAAAAGTCTCGGCAGGCTTCTCCGTCGGCTCCACGGACTTCGGAGCCGAGGGCGGAACGGTCTGCCTCGATGTCTCCAGCTTCGACTCCTCTGGTTTCAGCGTCGAGAGCTCGGGCGTCGAGAGGCGTGTCACCTTCATTGGCTCCACTGCCTTCAGAACCAATGGGGGTTGCCCGCTCAGACTCTTCCCCTTCGGTGCCGAAGTCCTCATCGGCTCCGAGGGAAATTGCAGTAGTAGTGGAGTCTCCCTCGGCGCCGATACTTCTAGAACCATTATGGAGCCGGTCCCCCAGTCTTTCGGAGCCGGCGGAGAAGTCGACTCGGACCCGGTCGGTCTCTTCTCGGTCTTCGAGGATGTCCGATTCGGACTTAGACAGGGTGCTTCAAAGGCTTTTCCAGTCTCCAGTCTTCGCAAAGTTGATCTCGGCTCCAGCCCAGTTGGCTTTGGAGCCGATCTCCCATCCTGCTACATCGATTCCTCCTCCAACAGCCTCGGTGCCGTTGGAGTCGGTGTTGGTGGAACCGGTGGAGGTTATCAGGTCGGTTCCGACTCTAACTTCAACCCCGTCCCTCGGGTCAAGGTTCGGTACGCGGACCTCCTCTGTCGGCCCCGGGGGGGACGCTTCGGGCCCGATCCTTTCGGTTCTGAGCCTCCCTCTCGGTGCATCGGCTGCAGGGGTTCTGACTGCCGTTGTGGTCTCGGGGGCTGAACCATCCCAGGACTTTGGGTGTCCAGCCTTCGATGCCATGAGAAGTGCCTTGGCCAAATCCTCTGTGGCCACTTCGACCATTTCACCACCACCTTCCCTGGGCATGGAGACTGGCGCTTTTGCAATCCCCCTGTCTCACGACAGTGGAGCCCCTGGGCATGAGGTTACCCCCATTGGGGGTTCCCTTCTTCCTGGAGGTCCCTCTGACACGCTTTCGGAGGAACCTCCCAGGAAGAAACAGTGTAAGAGGAAACACGTCGACTCCCCTGATGAGTCTCTCACCTCGGAGACCGACCTCGATGATGCGGAGGGGTCCCCAAAGTCGTCCTCGGAAGATGTCTCCTTTGCAGACATCTTAGAGATCCGCAAGCAACGAGGCGACTGGCAGTCCAAACCCCCTTCTGCTGAGGAGTCGGTTTTCCTCAAGGCCTTCGGGGCTCAGCCCTCCACCTCCTGGGTGTCTCCGCCCTTCGATGAGCTTCTGGATTTGATCTCTCGAAGGGCGTGGGAACACCCGGATTCTGTGGAACCGGTGCCAGCTCGCCCCAATAAGTTCCTCTCGGCTCCCCCGGACAAGGACTTTTTATCGAAAGGCGTGGCTGTAGATGCTATGGTGGTGGCATCTGCCTCCCAGCAAGATGTGGCAGAGGCTTCGACGTCCGTCCATCCTCCTAATAAAGAGTCTAGGAGCATGGATCGGTACGGCAAACGTACCCTTTCTTCAGCGGCCTTTACATTAAGTTCTCTGAATTACCTGACACATTTCACCAGACTACAGAGGGATCTGATCAAGAAGCTTTCGGATACCCTCTCTGGTAACTTACCTGAGCAGTTGACCCAGACGGTTAACTCCCAGTTGGCTACCCTGTCTTCATTATCTAACTCGTCCATAAGGCTCATTTCTTATGCGGCCGAAGGAGCGAGTAGAGCGGCTGGAACAGGTGTTGCTCTACGGAGACAAGCCTGGCTACGCCTGTGTCACTTTGCGGAGGCCTTTAAGTCTTCCTTTGCCGGCCTTTGATGGGTCCTCACTGTTTGGACCCAAGGTAAAGGACACATTGACTCGCTGCGAACAGGAAGGTAAGACTTTAACTGCCGTAGGAGCCCGGTTTTCCATTCCCTTCAGACCTTATCCCAAGGCTCAAAGAGGAGGGAAAATGTGGTTCCGTAAGTCTCAAAAGCCTTACTCGTCGCAGCAGAGCGATTCCCCTTC
Organism: Protopterus annectens; assembly: GCF_019279795.1. Lineage (NCBI taxonomy): Eukaryota > Metazoa > Chordata > Ceratodontiformes > Protopteridae > Protopterus > Protopterus annectens. Next base: position 887,034,698 of record NC_056741.1, on the reverse strand, counting down.
TAGAGGCAGAGGAGGGGGAAATTTTTCAGGGAGACGCCGTCCCAGAGGCGGCGGAGGCCCCCGCAACACTGGAGACCGCGAGTCCTTTCGTGGCTCCTCCTCCTTCCAGCATCCCTGAGGGAGTACCCGACTGTGCAGCTCCAGAGCCAGTCGGAGGTTGCTTTTCGAAACACCTAAAGGTCTGGGAAAATATTACTCAGGACCAATGGGTGCTTCGAATCATCGCCGGAGGTTACACCATCCCCTTTGTTCAACCCCCTCCACCAGTCCAAAGAATCCCGGACCCGCCACCCAGTCAACAGGATCATGCAGCCAATGAAATATCAAAGCTGCTTCAAAAAGGGGTCATCCAACCTGTCCCCGCAGACCAGGCCGGATCAGGGACTTACTCAAGATTCTTTTTGGTGCCAAAAAAGACCGAGGACTTGAGACCCATTTTGGATCTCAGCAAACTAAACCAATTTGTAAAAAAGTCCAAATTCCGGATGGTCACTTTGCAGTCCATTCTCCCGCTTTTGGAGAAAGGTGTTTGGATGTACTCCATAGATCTCAAAGACACCTACTATCACATTCTGATAGATCAGGCATCGAGGAGACACTTACGCTTCAGCCTAGGAGACAGTCATTTCCAGTTCCGAGCACTGCCCTTTGGTCTCACCACAGCCCCCAGGGTGTTCACCAAATGTTTGGCGGTGGTGACTGCTCACTTGAGAAGTCTAGGATTCCAGGTGTTTCCATACCTAGACGACTGGCTCCTAACTGCCACCTCCAGGCATCTACTCTTGGAAAACCTAGCAGCCACTATCACACTAGGCAACTCCTTAGGAATCACCTTCAATTGGTCAAAATCTGTATTGCTACCATCTCAGCATATTCTGTTTATTGGTGCAGAAATAGACTCAAGGCAGATGCGAGTCTATCTCCCTGCAGAAAGAATAGCGACGCTCCAGCTTCAGGTTCAGGCTCTGCTCCTCAAACGTCGTGCTCCAGCAAGAATGGTCCTACAGCTGTTGGGCTCCATGGCAGCCACCATTCTTCTGGTCCCTTTGGCAAGGTTGCACATGAGGATACTTCAGTGGCTCCTATCAGTCCAGTGGTCTTATCAAGACCTTCCCCTCAGTCACCACATACTGATCACAGACATGTGTAAACAGGATCTTCGTTGGTGGCTTCTATCCTCCAACCTGAATCTAGGGCGACCCTTCGTTCCCCCACTCCCCTCTGCCACGTTGACTACAGACGCCTCCCAGACAGGGTGGGGGGGACATTATCTGGACAGGTCGGTCCAAGGCACGTGGCACTCCGACGAGAGTCTTCTCCATATCAATATCCTGGAGATGAGGGCGGTGCTTTTAGCGTTGCAAGCACTGCACGATCACCTCCCCCAGGGTACGATTGCCATTCAATCCAACAACATGTCGGTAGTCTGGTACTTAAACAAGCAAGGAGGAACCAGGTCCTACCCCCTTTGCAGAGAAGCCATGAAAGTATGGGATTGGGCGATTGCTACCAAGCATTTCCTAGTGGCAATGCACATTCCGGGGAAATCCAACGTGATAGCCGACAGACTGAGCAGAACTATTCTCTCCCCTCACGAGTGGTCCTTGAACAACAGAGTGGTAACGCAGATTTTCACAAGATGGGGAGTCCCTTGTTGTGATCTCTTCGCAAGTCCCCTCAACGCGAAATGCCAACACTTCTTCACTCTGACCCCAGTTCCGGGGGAGATCCCCAAGGACGCTCTAGTCCACGTTTGGCCCTCCGGTCTGCTATATGCCTTTTCACCGGTTCCCCTTCTCCCCAAGGTGATTCAGAAGGCGATTCGCTTGAGAAGCAAAATTATATTAATCACCCCATACTGGCCTCGACAAGTCTGGTTCCCCTTTCTTCACAGATATGCATTGGAGGGTCCTTGGTTCCTGGACCAAGTTCCGGACCTTTTGACTCATCAGTCAGGACAGCTCCATCAGTCCCTCCATTCATTGAAGTTGGCAGCCTGGCTACTCCTCTTCCAACCATAGTTAGGAGCCATTCTTTTGCCCCGAAAGTCATGCACATCTTGTCTTTGGCCCACAAGACTTCTACGAAAAAGATATATAGCAATAAATGGAAGAGGTTTGCTATTTGGGCCCAACTCCGAGGATTAGACCCGATGACAGCCTCGGTATCAGAAGTACTGAAGTTTTTAGCTTCCCTATTCAACCAAGGTTGCTCAGTGTCTACCATCAAAGTACAATTGGCGGCTATTTCCAATTTTCATGAAAGTGTGGAACCTCCTTTAATAAGCAACAAGTTGTGCAAAGCCTTTATTAAAGGAGCTTGGCTTCTATGACCCCCTATATCTCAACCTGCACCTCCGTGGGACCTTAACGTGGTATTAGGTGCATTAACCTCATCCCCCTTTGAGCCGGCAGCAACCTGTGATCTAAAATTCCTTTCTTGGAAGACTGCCCTTCTAGTTGCTATTACTTCAGCCAGACGAGTTTCAGAACTTCAAGCCCTATGTGTTAAACCACCATACTTGGTATTTCACAAGGATAGAGTATCTCTTAGACCAAACCCATCTTTTATACCAAAGGTTTGTTCTAACTTTTGTCTACACTTTTCACTTCTTGGATGTGCACAGACAATTACGTTTCTATTTGGATAGGACACACAAAGCACGAAAATCAGATCAACTGTTTGTGTCCTTTTCGGATAATAGATTAGGCAAAGCCGTCACAAAAGTCACTATTGCCAAGTGGATCAGGGACTGCATCAATCATGTTTATCTCATCTCAAATAAGGAACTTATAGTTCCAGTGAAAGCTCATTCTACTAGGGCTATGGCCACTTCGGCAGCTTTTCATTCCAAGCTCTCTATTGGCGACATTTGTGCGGCTGCCATGTGGACATCTTCACACACCTTTGTTTCTCACTACAAATTAGATGTGGCATCCAGGGGTCGAGCTTCCTTCGGTTCCACAGTTCTCAGGAGTGTTTTCCAGTGAGCCGCCCAGGAATTAGGTGCTAGGGACGCTGTCCCATCTGTAGAGAATGTGGGCGAGATAGGATAACATTACATCTTTTAGTTATGTACTTACCATAACTTTAGATGTATGGGATCCATCTCGCCTACATTCCTAATAACCCACCCTCCTTCCCCCTGCCTCGTAGACCAGGAGAGACCAGACGATCTGAAATTGAACTTCTTTCCTCTCTTGAAAGACCTGAGAATGTTATAACAATAGTATGTTTCTATCAGCATGAGTGCGGACAAACAAGATCTGGGGAAGTGGTAGTGGTGCATCCTGGGATATGAGGTAACTCAGCCAATAAGAGACTGCGTTCTATTGTATAGCGGCCGAGTCGGAGCCGAGGATCGGCTCCGAACCCCATCTGTAGAGAATGTAGGCGAGATGGATCCCATACATCTAAAGTTATGGTAAGTACATAACTAAAAGTTTTACTTATAGGTTCATTGGTTGATACTAGGCTATCTGCCCTATGAATAAATATGTAGCTACATTTCAACAAGCTGTATTAAGAGATTTACTTTTTCCACCCTTTGAATCTCAGATTTTGCAGGAAAATATTGACTCGGCTGAAAGGCAAGCCTTGATGGAACTTAAAGAAAATAACAATATTGTTATACTGCAAGCTGACAAGGGTGGGGCAGTTGTTATTTTGGATATGGATTATTATATTCAGGAAGGTCTTCGTCAATTATCAGAAACTAGATGTTATATGTTTATGGGTATAGACCCCACCCCAAAATTTAAGAAGGAAATAGATGCCTTTCTGGATACAGCAGTTGAGGAGGGCATTATTTCACGTAGTACAGCTCAACATTTAACAGTAACAGATCCCTCGAAACAAATATTATATCTGCTTCCAAAAATACACAAATCCCTTACTACACCACCATGTAGACCGATTGTTTCAGGTCTAGGTTCACTTACTGAACCACTATCAGTATTTCTAACCCAGCAACTTAAACCTTTACTAAAATATGTGAGAACAAGAATCCAAGACACCACACAATTTTTACAAATCATGCAGGATACACAAATTGAATCGCATTGGCTAATGTGTACGCTTGATGTTAGGTCTCTTTACACTAGCATACCGCACTGGGCTGGTTTGCAAGCTCTACAGTTTTGGTTAGAGAAAGCTGATTTATATCCACCAGGCTTAAACACACTTATTATCTGTATGTCTGAACATGTACTGAATAAAAACGTTTTTTATTTCCAAGGGGAATGTTATTGGCAACTCCAAGCGACGGCTATGGGGGCATCCTTTGCCCCCATGTATGCCGATTTATTCATGGCCTACTTGGAGGAATGCCTTATATATAACCCATCACACAACATATACATGGTCGAAATGGATATTTGGCGCAGGTACATGGATGATTGCTGGATGGTGTGGCGTGCAGATTTAGGGTATCTACAAGAATTCATGGAATATCTTAACAGTAACGTCTGGGGAATTGAGTTTATGGTCACATCTAATCTTGATCATATTGATTTCTTAGATGTTACTGTATATAGAAACACAGATAATACTCTTGGTACTAAGATTCATCATAAATACCCTCAATATAATACGTTACTCCATGCATCTAGTATGCACCCACGCCACACCATCCGGAATATTCCCAAATCTCAATTTCTGAGAATAAAACGTATTAGCTCCTCGTTAATGGATTATGAGGATGCCAAAAATGATTTAACACACAGATTCTTAGAGAGGGGATATCGTCCTTTTGACATTGTATCTGCTAGTACATGGTCCGGGCAACAGCAGAGAAGTAGATTGCTTGAATATAGGGATCACTCATGTAGACCGCAGGATTCTACTTTGAGATTTGTCACCACTTTTGGAAGAAATCATCAGGTAATCAGGAATATCCTGAATGATAATTGGAATATTCTTTTGGCCAATAATTATTTACGTGAGATTTTGGGTTGCAAATGTCAAATGTCTTACAGAAGGGGTAGAACTTTAGGTTCTTTATTTTCCCATTATAAGCATCAGGAGAATGGAGGGGCAAAATACAAACAATTAACCATCATGGGGGACGAACTCCTGGGAACTTTTCCATGTGGCCATTGCATATCCTGTAATCAGGTAAATAAAATCAAACAATTCACAAGTGCTAACACGAGTAAAGTATATGACTTAAGGATTTTTGGTAACTGTTCCAGTAGTTGGTTGATATACTTGGCCACATGTCAATGCTCAGCTTTTTATGTGGGCAAAACATCGCGTTCCCTTTGAATTAGAATAGGAGAACATCGGAGTGATATCCGGAATAAAAAGCCAACAAATGCACTTTTTCAACATACAACTAAACATCCTTCAGCTAAGTTTATGTTTACTGTCATTGACAGGATCATTGGGGACAGGAGCCATCAGCAAGGATGGCAAAACATACTCAGTCACAAAGAAAAATATTGGATTATCCATCTTGGAGCTTTGTTTCCTCCTGGTCTAAATGACCATTTATGATAAATATGTTTTCATCCAGCTATTGTCCTATGGGTACAATGCTAGATTAGGTTGTATTGGATAATCCTTGAAATATATCAGAGAGGGATATATATTTGTTTATATATACATATTTTGGATTAAATTGGATTTTCATAAATAATTATTATGTAATTGTTTATATATATGCATATTATATATATTTCTTGGCTATTATTTTGGCTATATATATTTTTTTGGCAGTAATCAGAAGTTTATATTGTGGGTTTTAGTTGTCGAGTAACCCTATTGTATTTGGTGTATGGTTATATGTTGTGGTTACTTTCACCAGTCTTTTTGTAATAATTTATATGCATATTTATTCAGTATGGATTCATATTGGTGTTAACATCATTATCTTGTTCATGATTTATAAGCAGTTCATAATGCTATTCCGAACTCTAATTAATATTTATTAGATAGACAGGGTTGGATCATACCATTGGCAAATGTTGATTGACTGCCTTTATAAAAATGTATGATGCTTCATTCTTAGTACACTTTTTACCTTCACTGAAGAAGGCATATTGCCGAAACCGGTCTGAAGGTTGGATTTATTGTTGGGACATTTTTATGTCCAATTTCAGATTTTCAAATAAAGCGTTGGACTATTTATGCTGGCCTTTTGTGTTTTCATTTATAAGCCTAGCCAGAGTGTGTTTGGCTTTTGCCACACTTTTAGATTAGTTGACTGTGCCTCTGTATAGTAGGTCACAGAAGATAGCCCTTTTAAGGTTAGTTTACTGTGCCTCTGTCTAGTAGGGACACAGAAGAGATCCCAGGGGTAAACCTACGATCTCCCATCCACTCATCAAGATTTCTCTTGAAGAGGGTCATTGAGGGGCTCTGCCTAACATGGATTGGGATTTTGTTCCAGAGTGAGGGGAGCCTCTGGGATATGAATCTGTCCCTCCAGCATGCCCTATTTATTTCTGTGCTGAGGTTTAAGTCCCTGGAGCGTGTAGCTCTAAGGGATTTGGATTTCCTGAGGTGGAGCATGTCCATTAATTCTGGGTTGGACATGGCTTTATACGTCAGGCACAGATCACCTCTGAGTAGGCGGTAAGCAACCGAGTAGAGCTGGAGTTTCTTTAGCCTAACTGCGTAGGGCATCTGTTTGAGTCCCTTGATCTTCTTGGTGAGGTACTTTTGGGGTCTTTCCAGTTGCTGCAGTTGTCGGGTAAGGTACATCCCAAATGGGGCATTGTATTCAATTATGGGCCTGATGAGTAGAGGGGCACAATGACCTCTCTTGATCTAGATGTGAACCCTTTCATGATAAGGTGGGCTATATAGAAGGTCTTTCTAATCACTTTGGCAACGTGATTGTCAAAGGAGAGATTGCTATCTACTTGGGTCCCCAAATCCCTAATTACTTCTTCCGTACTTAATGGATTACCACCTGTGTGATAATTTGTGGGCACTTTGTTTTTCCCAAAGGGGATGACTATGCACTTTTCGGCATTTAGCTTTAGGCCATGGCTCTGGCACCAGTTATCCGTCTCTGTGAGACCCTTTTGGAGGATGCTTGTGTCAGTCGGTGAGTTGATTATGGCACCCAGTTTGCAGTCATCTGCGAACTTGGTCAGCCATAGTCCTCCCATGTTAGCCTGTACCTCAGAGAAATATATACCGAACAAGAGAGGTCCCAGGACTGAGCCTTGTGGGATGCCACTTGTAACTGGTTTAGAGTCTGACATGGCACCTGCAATTCTGACCATGTGGGTTCTAACCCTGAGCCAGTTTGCAACCCATCTTGTGACATAGGGGTTGATATTTAAGCTGGTGAGCTTATTTATGATGACCGAGTGGAGTATTATGTCGAAGGCTTTTGCGAGGTCCAGGTAGGCTGTGTGGACTACCTTCCCTTCATCTATGGCCTTGGTGACTGTTTCAAAGAAGTCGACCAGGTTCAAGAGGCAAGATCTGCCCTTAACAAAGCCGAATTGGGTAGGATCCAGTGTTTGGACGTTCCCAATGTCTTTGTTTATGAGTTCCATAATGATACGCTCCATAGCTTTGCAGACCAGGCTAGTCAGGCCTAGTTTCCGGGGTTCGTTGTGGCACTACCTTTGTGGAGTGGGACCACTGTTGCTGTACGCCATTCCTTGGGTACATATCCTGTAGTAAGGCTGAGATTGAGCAGTGACTTTATGCGAGGGTTCAGTTCTTCTTGGAGCTCGTGTAAGACGCAGCCCGGGACACCATCCAGTCCCACTGATGCTGTGTTTTTTGCTTTGGAGAGGGCAGCTCTCACATGTGCATCTGTGATGTCTGGGAGGCTACACTCTGTTGGGATAGACATTTGCTCCTTTGGGGGGGAAGGGGGGGGTAAGTTTGCACTGAACCTGTCTGCCAGGATGTTGGCAATGTCTGTGGGTTCAGTGTATTTTTTGTCATTTTGCAGTAACTCAGAGCATATCTGGGAGTTGCCACCCATGTTTCTGACATAACTAAAGAAGGCCTTGTGATTATCTTTAGCGTCTTGTGCAATTTTTCTTTCGAAGCTGGCCTTATATGATTTTATGAGGGATCGTAGTCTTTCCTTCCTCTTCCGTCCTCCTATATGTTCTTCCAGACATTAATGATGTGAAGTAGGGTATATGCTTTACAGTCTCCTACAAGTTTAACAAAGTCATAAAAGTCCAATATTTCCAAGTTTTCTTGTTCTGTCATGTTTTACCAGTATAATTAATGCTTTGTAATCCCACATTTCTTTGTCAATTTCCAAGTTGCTAGTTTTATTCTTGTTGATCTCCCAAATCCAGTCTTTGCTTCATTTCCAAAGTACTCCCAGTTCTTCTAGTCAAGTTTTGTGCTTTTGCCTGTCTCTCAAGCATTTTTCATGGTAACATTGGAAAAGGTTTCACTGTCACAGCCTCTCTGTGATCTTTACTACTAGAAGAACAAAAAGTAAAATTTCTTTCTGTTTCATAACTCACTTTTTTGTTGGGCAAACCTGTGTGTTTCCTCTTTAGCATGCTGTGCATTAAAAAATTATTTTGTCCCTCCAGGAAAGAATATTCTGAAAATAGCTGGGTACAGTAGCTTGAATCTTACTCCTACTTTTTGACATTCCCTGATTATTGAAATAAATTTACTACTCTTCTGCCTTGTGTATAGTGAGTAATAATTTTCCATAAACACTCTGTCTCCCTCTTTTAGTACTTTGTCTTTCTGCTACAGTTTTGTCAGAATCAACTCCCTCTGCTGGTAGGACTGCATCTTTACTATTAAAGGTCTAGCTTGCTTTCTCATGGCCAAGTTTGGAGCATACACATGATGTGCCTTTCAATTAACAACTCCTGCTGTGGAATACCAGTCCAGCTGCTTATTTGTGCTTTCATAAAATTAATACAGTCTGCTCCTTCCAGCTTCTGTGCTACAGCTGAAAATCTCAGCTTTTCCCTGTGTACTGTGTCCTCTAATTCTATTATTTTTTTTAAACATCTCTTCTTAAACAGTCTCATATTCAGCCAGCCTTTTCTTCAATCCGACCTCTGATTTTTACAGTTTCATCACCTCATCTGAATATGTTTTTAAAGCTTTCTCCATTTTTTCAGCCTTTTGTTATTTGAGTTGATATACTCTTTCAGTATTTCATTTATTTCCTCAGCTCTGAGTACATTGACTATTTTTTTCTCTAGGTTACTGGAAGTCATGTCGTGTACCAAAGCTGGAGCTTGCCCTGCTTTTTGCTGAAAAGCTGCAGAATTCTTCACATTGTGTTTTCCTCACATTTTGTGATTGATTTTCTTCCAGGTTCTCTGAATTTCTTTTTTTGCTGGCATCCAGGCAGTGCACTTTCTAGCCAGTTACTGAAATCTACCCCAAAATATGAGTTTACTGGCTCTCTCTTCTGAATTTATGTTTTCACACTGGGAGAGTTGAAATTAAGCTGTTACTCAGCTTGCAGTCATCTTGGAAGTAGGTCTCATGGCATCTTTGATTCCTCTTGCAAGACTCTACATGATAAGAATCCAGTAGTACCTGAAATCTTTATGGTTCCAGCATTAACATCTCTTAGCATTTCAGATTCCAGTTTTGGAGTTTATGGAAAGAGAGAGATTTGTGGTGTAGACACCAAATTTATCAAAATCCATATCTACCATTCTCCTTTTCTGCTCCAGCACAGTCATCAGGTGCCTTAGACTTTGATTGGGGAGCATTGTCAATGGGAATAAAAGTGCAGAGTCTTTGGAACAAGAAAAACAGACCAAAACACATAACATAAAAAAGATGTTAGCTGTTATAAATGCTCTTAACTCGTTCTATCATTTGTGGTCCCTTTGACCTCTACAAGTATTTACAGACAGTATCCCACTGATGCGGTACGTAAACATGTAAGGGGAAGGCAGATCTTACCTTCTTTGCAAACTACCCATGGTAGTGTGCAGTATAACTTTCCAGCACAGTCTCACTCAACTTGCATCTTATATAACGTCAGAGAAAACTTGTGTGTCAGACAAGCTGAGCAGGACCAGGCCAAACCTGAATGATGGAAACTGAATCAGAGGGTCTTCCAAGAATTGATCCAACTGTGAGGAATAACTCAGATAGATCTATTTGCTTCCACTCACAACAATCATTAGGCAAAAATCTACTCTAGTACTCCATGCAGAAAGACTTGGAAGAGGATGCATTTTCATTTCCTTGGACAGAAAGGTTCCTGTAAGCTTTTCCACCCTTTCCACTAATATCTAGTGTCATTCTAAAGATTCAGAATGTCTCCCCAAAGATCATTGTGATGACTCATTTCTTGCCCAGGCAACAGTGGTTTTCACTTCTTTTAGAAATTACCATGTGCAATTACCACATTCTTTCCTCACAGACTGGATTTATTCATGCAAGATCAGAGACATTTTGATGCATCCAGACTCCAAACTACAACTGACTGTCTGGATGACAGAATTGTAACACCTTTAGATACGTTTTTTTCCTGAGGACATGCAGCAGGTGTTAATGGAGGATAGAAAGCCTGCTACTAGAAAATCACAAATTAGTAAATGGAGAATGTTTTCTAGTTACTACAAAAAAGGAACCAGCACCCATTTAGGGTTAGTGTTTTCTGGTTCTGCATTATTTGTATGAGTTACTATCCTATGGTCTGTTTTTCTCCTCAATTAGTGTTCATTTGTTGGCCATTTTAGCATGTGTGTACAAGGATCTTACTCTTTCAGTGCAAGCTCATATGAAAATGTTTTTGAAAGGGGTGTTATATACAATGCCTCCAAGAAAAAAAGTGGCTGCTTCTTGTGATCTTAATTTTATGTTAGAAAAACATTTACACCATGTGAACCATCTCATTAGGCTAACTTGAGGTTTTTGACATGAAAACAGTCTTATGAATTGGTCTGACCTCTGCAAGAAGAGTACTTTGAGTTGCAGTTTCTCAAGGTGGCGTCAACCTTATCTCATTTATCACAAAGGTAGAACCTTTTTAATAATTAAGCCTTTATTTATACATAAAATGGTGTCTGAGTTTACCTTAAGCCAAGGTATCCATCCCCGTCTTCTTTTCAGAACCAAAATGAAGAGGAAAGGATACTCCATACCTTGGATGTCCACAGTCATCTCCAATGCTGTCTTGACAGAACAAAATCTTTCAGAACTTCTGTTCAGTTGTTCTTTTCTTGTGATGGTAAGAAAAAAGGTCAACCTGTGTTAAAACAAACTATTTCAAAATGTCTTATGCTATTATTATTTTTTTTTTTACTCCCATCACAACAACACTATTCCAGGCAGATTCAAGGCTCATTCTATCAGACCCTGGCTTCTCCTGAGACCTTTTGGAAAGGGGTGGATTCTAGAAATATTCTAGAAAAAGCAAGTTGGTCCTCTGTGCACACTTTTACAAAGTGCTATATACTAGATTTCTTCTCCAGGTTTTGGACAGGCTTTGCTAGGACCATTCTCCAGGATCTCTTGAACTCTCATCATTCTTCCTCCCACTCATGTTAAGCTATGGTAACTTACCCATAAAGCTTGGGCTACTGCAGCATTGATTCATATGCAGAACATAGTACAGTAACATTAGATGCTTCATTGATCACTGCTGCAGTACTGCTCTCTCTTTCCATCCTCCTTATTTTTGTATTTTTTTATGTCACGGCGTGGATGTTTCCTATTATTTTCCTAACATTGCCCTTCTCAGGGATTTAGCCTCTCACTGTTGCATGAAAGCTTTGAATGGCTTGGCATTCAAGCTTGCCTTTTAGTCAGCTGAGTTTCAGTTAACTAATGATTTGGGTGCATGAAAGGTGCCCTAAAGCTTTGGAAGCTGACCAGCTGTTGTAGCCTTATCAGAGTATAACCCATAAAGCTAGGCTACTGCAGCAGTGATTATGTCAACATAAGTTTACTTACTTTGTCATTGTCAAAGAATAATATAACATTTTAACTTTCATTTCTATCTATACTGTAACATCTTAACGTTCTATCTTTTTATCTGTCTACCTGTATATCTTTCTATATTTTAGGAGGTGAGCAGGTCCATAAGCTCCCTTTTTGTCTAATGCCGTAAACCGTAAGATCAGAAATGAAGCACAAAGAACGACAAATACAATAATTATAATTAATCCTGCTTATCATGTAGATGCTTCCCCAAGGTGCGAATCAAACCATGTACCTTGTGTCTATAAGGTAAGCACCTTAACCATTATGCCAACTCCTAACATAAGTGAGAATCAAATTATACCTTGTGTATGTGAGGCAAACGCCTTAACCATTATGCCAACCCCCCCCCAACCCAACAGTAAACTTCTCTTCCCTTGAAACTCGCATTTATTTAAAATGCACTAAAACTCACATTTTGTTGTATATGTACATACAGCTTCAAATTATCACCTAAAATCAAAGAACTGTAATGTTGCAAAACTGCATTTCCCTACAGAGAAAAGTTCCTCAACATTGGTTCATATGTTGAGAAAAAAATGTTCAAGGAATACACACATATACGCACACACACACACACACACACACACACACACACACACATCTGCACACAGACACACATGCACACATAATCACTGTAATTAGCTGGACTGAATGACAGTCAAAGCTTTATAACCTTGCAAATGTTGCAAGAAGCAACTGAATGGGTGTGTCTAACTGGAATGTAGTGGGGCTATATTATGTCAGGGGATTGACCATTACCTGTGATAAGCAATAGATTGACTTCATTTGTTTGCTCACAAGAGAAAAGTGGAGAAAATATTTTGTGCTTACAGAGGTGGCTTCGATTCCACTCATTGTAGGCACTTTATGGACAACATTAAACTCAGATTTCTGATTGCAATCGATCAGGCCTGCCTTGGGTGAAATGGAGCCCTAGACAAAGAACTTCATGGACCCTGCTATTGCACACTGATACCCCTTATGCCTCTGTAGTGCCTCTCATTTGTTTCCCTCATCATGGCCACACACCATAGAGCTAGATTACTGCTTTTTTTCATTTTTCATACTTCAACTTACTAGTTTTGTCTTTTTCCTCCGTTCTTCTAACTCTGTGTAATTGCCCAAGCATCTACTCTAATAAGTGTGGAGGAATAACTGAGTTAACTCAAGGGCCGGGGATGACCAAAAGTCATAGGATTCTGGATGCTCTGAAATATATCTTAGAACATTTTTCCAATGTTTTAATCCAGTGATGGTCTGAGCAGTATTCATGAGTAAGAAAAGAAGTTGGGAGTTTTTTTTTTTTTTAAGGAAAAATCAGTTGTGTCTAAAGCTTATTGATTAATGCTAACAGTACTGTAGTTTCCAACAAAATGAGAAGTTAAATGCTTGCAAGGATATTTACCGATTCTGTATGGGAATAATGTCTGCCTCCCTACCATACCAAAATAAAAATATTTACCTTCTGTGTGCCCTCTGCTATTGGATTGGGACAAAAGTATAAACACAAATGGCCACAAGTGCTTCTCAGGGTCTGGCCAGGAAACCAGAGCACCCAGATAAAACTCCCCAAATCTGCACAGAAGGAATCATAGCCAAAAACTCAACTAGAAAACCAAGCACTGTAACACAGCTGTGCCGCTCAGTGCATCTCGGTGCTAATGATCAGTGGCTGTCATACACATCTTGACCAAATTGCCAATACTGCTATTTCACTGTGATGGAAGGTAAAAAATTATGGTCAGCTTGCTACTTTTAGATGCGCTGCAACCTTTCCCTCCTACATGCACAGTCATTTTCATCACAGACTTCCCTCATACCAGTCAATCACAGGCACTTTACTGACTGTGCACACCTTAGATGTTTGTTTTTGTTAAAAATAGCCATGGTAAAGTATTCTAGTTGTCTTCACACAAATGCAAAGCCAGAATAATGATTGCTTAGCCTGACCAAATGACAGCAGGTTAATAAATATATTAAACAAAAGTGGGTCGATGAATAAACGTGACAAGAAATTGCATGTAGTATAATTATTTTTATGTTTAGGAAAATCAACTTCTGGTCATGCCTGTAGCATTATAATAGCATGTCAAAAGAGGTATGCAGTCAAATACATTATTTATCCTACAAGTGGCATTTAGTCAGAATGAATAAACTAAACTTTCTCACATATATGAATGTGTTGTAGATATTTTTCAAAAATCTCAAGTGTGAGTGTATCTGACTTTATATACATAAATGAATAAATACACTTAGACTTGAAACTTGTTAACAGTACCACAAAAAATGGTAGTCACACTTCAGGGGCAAACTAAGGAATGTCATGGATTTATTCTTGGCATGCTAGGCTTATAGCAACAAATTCAGTCTTTCCATTTGCCCTCCAGTACACAGCATGAGGAATTGAAGGAACTGGCGAAACAGCATTCCTCAAGGTTAACTAAATAGAGGTTTCTGTGGCAGTTGTTAACACTGCAAGAATGATAACTTCAAATTCATGTGTTCTCTAACAAAATGAGCTTCACTTGGATCAAGAGAAGACCAGGAGAACTAGTGCAGAAAAACAGTCATTAGACTTTCTAGCTTATTAGCAAGTGAACAGGGAACTGATACTAGAAGTTTTATTAAGGCTTTATTCCTATAGTGGTAAAATTGCCAGAAGTTTTCAGAATGGAATACTCACCTTTTGTCACTTAAAAATCTAATTGAACGCGTTTCCCCAACTTAAAATTAATGTACTTCTGCCAACATGTGGTGGGGAGATAAATGATGCCTGAATAATAAGAGAACATGTTTTCAGTGGCTTTACTCCCTTAATTATATTTTGATAATTAAATTCATTGCAAGCTATCATGTGTCATGGTATGCAAGCTGTCAGAGCAACAGTGAAGTGGTAAATGTGATCTGGTCCACTAGCCTGCTAAAATATTAAATTTTGTTCTTAATTCTGTGAAAGTTCATGCTACATAAATGAATAAACAAACCTGAAAAGTTATTCTTCCTGTAAAAAGGAATAAAAAAAAAAAAAAGCATTTGACTGCGGCAAAACTGTATGGTAAATGTAGTACTCTCAAAAATATTTCATATCTAACTTTAAATGGATTTAATCAAACTAGCATAAGTCATGTATTGTATCTACAGTTTCAGCTACCATGAATAAGTTTTCACTGGTGGTACCACAGTTCACAGTAGATAAGAGGTGAATGCAATGTCACTTCAAAGTTAACAGACTGAGAACAGTCTGGATGATCTGTCCTTGACATCAGAGCCCTTAGTGTATGATTCTACTGCTGTTATTGAGCAAGACTCAGTAATTAATGCTTCTTCATCTCAGTTAGAGGACAGTTTTGAGAAGAGCTTAATGAACACTTCCACAACTCAAGTGTGTTAGTAATGTGACCAACTCTGCTGATTCTGTCGTAAGAAGCTGTCCTTAACAGACTCCTGAAAGTGGGAACCTTTCTTCTACAGACTTCCATTTACAGAACATTCTACAAAAAGGTCCATCATCTCTGATATCAATATAACAATGCTGGAAAAAGAAAGAGAGAATGGCTTTTCAATTTAAATAAGTTTTTTTTTTACTAAGCACTGCCAATCTGCTTCCATTCAAACTGTACTCATATTCTCAGACACTTGTTCATAGACATCAAAAATGATTGAAAAGGTGTAAACTATTAGTTCTACTGTAGACTTTTTACACTAGTTTTATCAGATGTAGATGGCATTAAACACCACAGTTAAGACATTGGCAAACAAAAGTATCTTTGTCAGATCAGGTCAATTCCTCTTATGGATTCCATTCAGGTCTTGCAGATGTCCTTTTCTCAGTATGAAATAAAACTTGAGTGCTTTTATAAATACTTTCTCCATAAACAAGCCAAATTTTTGAAATCAGAAACCCATTCTCAAAGATATAACCTCGATATCGCTGGACTTCCTGAACATTAGGATACATTATAATGACTGAAAACTTCTGATGTGTTGTCCTACCTCACCTTCATTCTGTACTGGTTGGGTTCGGAACCGACTCGACCTATACAAAAGCTTGAGGACTTCCACCGGCTCGTGACTGTAGCCCTATCCCATCATGCTTAGGGAAGATTACCCAGATCTCGTTTGTCACTAAACAAGATTGGGTGCTTCCATTTAGGCTTTGACTAAGTAGAAATAATTTTCTAATTGTTTAAAATTGTTAAAATTTGTTCTCCTTACTGTGTTGAAAAGCATTTTAGACTGTTAGTAGCTTAATTCTACCTCAGTTACATTGTTCGGTTCACCTTATTGTTGGCTGTTTACTGCGGCTGTCATTTCTACCTCTAGGCCTTTTTCATTGTTTCTCTAACCTTCTTATCCCGGCTATCCTTTCTTAAATTATCTAAGCTCATTTAAGTTAGAGAGCTTGGAGAAAAGTTTTGATATTTTGTGTTGACTCGTTTGGATTTTTTTCCCCTGGTAGCTCATTTAAGTTAGAGGGCTACCGTTGGCCACTTTAACTTTGAGGGCCTTCCTTCCCTTTTTGCATTTTTTCCTTTCTAGTAGAGGCAACTTTGTTTAACTTAGAGAACTGTCCCTCCTTGTATCTATTTTTCATATTAAAAACTTTGGTTTGCTGTTATGGTTAAAAAAAAAAGTTTTTCTCTACTAGTGTTTCACTGTTTGATTGTTGTTGGTAGTGCTATTAGATTATAATGTCCAAGAATCAAAAAGAATCAAAACCTTCTGGTTTTAAGAAATGTGATAAATGTAGCCAGAAAATGTCATTAACAGATGGCCATACTAGTTGTGTTTATTGTTTAGGTGCAGTCCACCTTCAGGAGTCATGTGCTTTTTGTCATGCTTTTAGTTCCAGAGTTTTACTGGAAAGAAAAAAACAAACTTATATTAAGTGGATTGCTAAAGATTCCTTTCACAGAGGCTATAGAAGAGACTCAGAGTATGTCTAAAATCACCAAAATCTCCATCTTTCGGGTCTGAGAAGCTGGGAAAGAGAGCATCTACCTCTTTGCCTCATTCAGAACTGACCAAAAAAGTAGCAAAAGGTTCATCCTCGGACCTGAAGGGCTTTGGGCCCAAAAAGTCTTCCTCCTTGGCTCCTACTGTGGCTTCAGGGCTGAAAGAATTTCAAATTCGGAGCCAGTCCCCAGTTCTGGACCTGGTCTCCCCAACTCTTGGATCTCCTTTGCTGCAGTCAGTGAGATCTCCTACCCCCTCCTCTCGATCCTCCAGGAGCCTCTCTGACGACGATATGGATTGTGTGGTGAGGAGATTTTTATAGACGCTGGCACTACCCAAGTTACTGTTGACTCCAACCCAGAGGGATTCGGAGCCGACAAAGACTACCTCCCCTTCATTGATTCCTCCTCTGACCTGATCTGGGATTTTTGAGCAGGAATGCCTGGATCCGACTGAAGTGGAACTGTCGGTGCAGAGACCTGCCCCAGGATCTTTGGGCCTGATTGTGCTCCGATTACCTTGGTTCCATCAGAATTTGAGGAGTCTAGGAGCCGTCATTCTCCACTCAGGTCAGGAGAGGGGAGTTGGATCGGACAGCTGTCTGATCCGAACTTGCCTCTTGGGGCTTTGGCGCTGGTGGGTTTGGCTCCTACATCAGCCTCAGAGCCCACAAAGTTGATTACGGTGATACCTTCTGGTTCTTCAGAGCTGAAGCCTTCTTCAGATTAGGACCGGGGGGCCTTCGAGCTGATAAGAAGAGTGCTGTCACCTCGAACAGCTCCGCTCTCAGATTCAGGTATTCTTCCCCCTAAAGTGCCAGTGTCTCTCTCAGTGCCATTGCATCCACACAGATGTGGAGACCCAAAGCCTCAGGATGTCCCACTGGGTGAAGCTCTCTTTTCTGAAACCTCTCCAGATTACTCCTCCAAAGAGGTTCGTTAAAAGAGATTATGTAAGAGGAAGCATTTAGACTCCCCAGAGGAGTCCATCACATCAGATACAGACCTCGATGAGTCAGAAGGGTCCCCACGGTCACCCTCTGAGGATGTCTTCTTTGCGGACATCCTAGAAATACTTAAACAGAGAGGTGGCTGGAAGCCCATCACCCCTTCTGATGAGTCTGTGTACCTGGAGGCTTTCAGTCTTGCCCTTCCACCTATTGGGTGTCTCCACCTTTCGACCAGCTCATGAATGTAGTTAGTCGAAAGGTGTGGGAGTCTACAGATTCAGTGGAACCTGTTCCTAGGAGACCAAATAAGTTCATTACTGCACCTTCGGACAAGCAGTTCCTTAGCAAGGGTGTCCCAGTAGATGTTATGGTGGTGGCGGCAGCCACCAAGAAGGAGCTTTCAGAAAGATCCTCATCTGTCCATCCGCCGAACAAGGAGTCTCGTACAATGGACAGACATGGAAAGTGCACCTTTTCTTCAGTGTCATTTGCTCTGAGGTTGCCGAACTACCTGAACCATTTTACTAGACTTCAGCGGGATCTCCTGAAGGAGCTAGGAGATACCCTCCAAGGTTCTGTAGCTGCAGGGGTTTCGGACAAGGTTTCTTCTTAGCTCTCCAACTTAAATTCAGTGGTACACTCCTCCATGAGACTCATTTCTTATGCAGCTGATGGAGTGAATAGGGCAGTGGGTACAGGAATTTCCTTAAGAGACATTCCTGGATGCACTTATGTGATTTTGTGACGCCCTTTATGTCTTCCTTTATTAATGCCTCTTTTGATGGCTCGTCCTTGTTTGGGCCAAAGTTTAAAGACACAGTAACCAAGTGTGAACAGGAAGGAAAGATTCTCTCTGCCATTTGAGTTTGTTTCTCTCTACCTTCCAGACCTTACCCAAAAGGTCAGAAGGGGAGAAATGTGGTTTCAAAAATCCCAGAGAGCTTTCCAGGACACACGTTATTGATCCCTCCCCCAGGGGCAGAAGGAGAAGTAACAATGGAAGAGGCCAAACACATGGCAGAGGGTGTCCGCAGAACCAAGGCGACAGGGAGTCCTTCCTTGGTAAGCCCTTTCAGCGCTTCTGAAAGGAGGCACATCTGTCCATCTCAGGAGACAGTAAGGGGTCGTTTATCTTTGTACCCAAGCGCCTGGCTAGAAATAACAAAAGACAAATGGGTACAAATGATCGTATCCAGAGGCTATTACATTCCCTTGTATTTTTCCCCCTTAAAAACAAAATCAATCCCATATGTTTCACCCAATCAAAGGGATTATGCAACTCTAAAAATACAAAAGTTGCTAGACAAATTCATCCAAGCTGTCCCTACAGCAAAAATTGTATCTGGACCTTTCTCAAGGTTCTTTTTAGTTCCAAAAAAGACAGGGGACTGGAAACCCATTTTGGATCTCAGCAGACTAAACAAGTCCACGAAGAAATCAAAGTTCCAGATGGTGACACTGCAGTTGATACTTCCCTTCCTGGGAAAAGATGATTGGATGTGCTTGATAGATCTCCGGGATGCATACTATCATATCAAAATGGACAGGTGATCCAGGAGTCATTTGCGCTTTCGGCTGGTAGCCAGTCACTACCAGTTTCGAGCTCTACCCTTTGGTCTCACCACAGCCCCCAGAGTGTTCACCAAATGCATGGCAGTAGTCATAGCTCACTTGAGGAGTCTAGGATTCCGAGTGTTTCAGTACCTAGACTACTGGCTCCTAACTGCCACCAACAAGCATCTACTAACAAGAGTGAGAAACACCACCATACCACTTTGCTCTCACCTAGGGACCACAATAAATTACGAAAAATGTGCCTTGTTGCCATCTCAGCATATCATCTTTATAGGAGCAGACCTAGATACAAAGCAAATGTTGGCCAAGCTTCCCCCCTGAAAGAGTTCAAGTCTTACATCATCATCAAGTCAGAATTCTACTGTCCAAGAAAAAAGTGCAAGCAAAGACTGGGCCAATAGCCTAGTACCAACCTATGAACCTGTGAACCTATAAGGACTGTCCTGAAAGTTTTGGGTACCATGGTAGCAGCAATAACCTTGATACCATTAGCATGCCTGCACATGAGAATTTTGCAGTGGCTGCTGTTCACTCAGTGGTCTATGCAGGAGCTACCCGCAAGAAAGTCCTTTGTTGGTAGCTTGATTCCACTCAGTTGACTCTAGGCTGACTGACTGTTTTTCCACAACCATTAGCCACAGTGACCACGGACACTTCCCAGATAGGGTGGGGGGCCATTATCTGGGAAATACAGTCCAGGGCACTTGGCAGGATCACAAGACTCACTTGCATATCAACGTCCTAGAGATGAGAGCAGTGCTTCTAGTATTGCAAGCATTCCAAGACTCACTCCCACTAGGAACGATTGTGATACAGACAGTCAGCATGTCAGTTGTGTGGTACATAAACAAACAAGGAGGAACCAAGTCTTACCCCCTCTGTTCAGAGGCCCAAAAAGTATGGCAGTGGGCAGTCTCTTCCCAATGCTTTCTAACAGCAATGCACATCCTGAGGAGATCCAACGTGATAGCAGACAAACTCAGCAGAGCTATTCTTATGCCTCACGAGTGGTCCCTGAAACAGGAAGTATGGGGAAAAGATTTTCCAAAAGTGGGGCCAGCCTTGCTGCAGTCTCTTTGCCATATCCATGAATGCCAAGTGCAGCAGCTACTTTGCCCCCCCCCCCCCCACAGAGGAGTCAGCAATGGATGCAGTCGTACACGATTGGCCCCCAGGTCTCCTCTATGCTTCTCCCCCTTTCCTTTGATTTCCAAAGTTCTTCAGAAAGCCAGCTCATTGGGAAGGAGTTTGATACTAGTCGCCTCATACTGGCTTCATAAAATATGGTTCCCCTTTCTTTGGCCCCATCTTCAGGAGGAGTCATGGATTCTGTCCCAGTTCCAGACCTCCTGACTCATTCCTCAGGGAAGCTCCATCCATCGGTTCAAACCCTCAAGTTGACAGCTTGGCTGCTCCAGTTCCACACATAGCCAGGCGTCCTGACATTTCCCCTGCGGTGAAACATATCTTGATTTCGGCTCATAAGGCTTCAACCAGGAAATTATACTCAAGCAAATGGAAAAGATTTTCCCATTGGGCCTTCAGTAATCACATTGACCCTTTTACTGCCCCTATAACATCTGTATTAGATTTCTTGGCAAAGCTTATTTTGAGGTTACAGCTTCAGCTACTATTCGAGTTCAACCAGCGGTTATATCCAATTTACCATATAGGAGAAAAATCGGACTAAAAATAATGTCCCACAGACTTTGCAAAGCTTTCCTGAAAGGTACCTTTTTACTCAGGCCTCCCGCCAAAGACCCTTTCCTGAAAGGTACCTTTTTACTCAGGCTTCCTGTCAAAGTCCCTCCAGCGCCATGGGACCTAAATTTAATTTTATCTAATTTAATCCCCCCTCCCCTTTGAACTTGCATCATCCTGTGACCTAAAGCTTTTGAACGTGGAAGACAACCCTTTTGGTAGCCATCTCATCTGCTAGAAGGGTATCAGAACTACAAGCATTATCAATAAGGCCCCCTACATGATTTTCCACAAGAATAGACTATCTCTGTGACCAAACCCGTCCTTCCTACCAAAAGTGTGCTCAGAATCTAATTTGAATCAATCCATAGATTTACCAGTTTTTCCCCAACTATGGCAACAGGACAGAGTATAAAATACACCAGCTAGATGTACATAGGCAATTATGTTTCTACCTAGATAGAAAAAAGGATTGCAGGCAATTGGACCAGTTATTTGTATCTTTTTCAGACAAAAAAAGGGTCCCCCATATCAAAGGTTACACTTTCAAAATGGCTTACAGATTGCATTACCTTCACTTACAAATCTCAAAACAGAGAACTTCCTGGAAAGGTAAAAGATCATTCTACAAGGGCTATAGCAACCTCATCTGCCTATCAGGCGAACCTACCTATGGATACTATTTGTGCCTTAGCAACATGGATAAAGCCTCATACCTTTATCACTCATTACAAAGTGGATTTGGCCTGCAGGAACTGGGCCTCCTTTGGGTCCACTGTTCTGAAGAATATTCTCCCTTGAGCCACCCAAGAAATATGGTACTAGGGATGCTGTCCCAACCAGTACAGAATGAAGGCAAAATAGGACAACACATAAAGACGTTATGTACTCACCATAATGTTCCATGTGTGTTGTACATCACGCCTTCATTCATACATCTCACCCTCCATCCCCCAGCCTTTCGCTCCTGGAGGACCGAGCAGTTCTGATTGGAATATCATGTTCTCTGACTCTCTTCATTGATTTGTTACATATGTAAATAGTTCCTCTCTTTAGTGGTAAATATCTGCAAACAACCTCTGGGTAATATTCCCTAAGCATAATGGGATAGGGCTACAGCCGGTGGAAGTCCTCGAGCTTTTGTATAGGCCAAGTCAGAACCGATGATCGGTTCCGAACCCGACCAGTACAGAATGAAGGCGAGATGTACAACACACATGGAACGTTATGCTGAGTACATACCCTATTTTTTTTCTTCTAATTTTCTCCTAATTAATTCATCATGAAAGCTCTGTTCCTTAGCAAACACTAAACATGGGAAGAGTACATAGGTTTATAGGGGTATACTAGGCTAACAACTGCATAGAGTTTTTTAAGGTTAGCCATGCATCCCAAATGTATCTGCTATGTTTTTAGAAACTAAGGGGTTTATGTAGGCTTGGGTGTGGGTGGTCTTGCATTTACAGGCTGCTTCTGTCCATTAGGGACATAGGTACCTGCCAGTGGGTGAATTTCTAATTCCCACCCACTGGTCCAAGTTATACTTGAATTGAGTTAAGGAAAAACTCTGCTTCACATAGCTGGGAAGCCTGTTCTTAAGAAGAGGTAGTCTGCTCCTCTAGTATTTCCTGTTTATGTCACAAGCAAGATTTAATTCCCTTGATCCAGTAAATCTGATACTGTTTGTTTTGTGGATATGTAGAAGGCCCATAAGAGCAGGATTAAAAGATGCCTTTTATACCGGGCATATATCACCCCTCAATAGTCTGTAGGAGACATAGTACAGGGGTAGAGTTTTCAGGCAAGATATGTAGGACATTTTGTTTACACCCTGTATCATGTCTGTCAGGAACATCTATGGGCATTACAGTTGTTGCATGTACTTGGTCAGGTACATACCAAAGGGAAAATTGTACTCAAATGATTGGTCTGATGAGAACCAAATACAGTGGAACAATGACTTCCTTGGAATTGCATGTCATACCCCTGCTTATAAGTTGGACAATTTAGAATGATTTCCTTTCTACCATAAACACATGATGGTCAAAGGCCCAATTGCTGTCTACAGACATCTCCAAGTCCCTGACTACTTTGTCTACTTTTAAGGGTGTGTTATCAATGAGATAATTTCCAGGGGAGCTGACTTCCCAAAGGATACTGTTATGCATTTCATAACACTGAATTATAGACCATGTCTCTGGCTCTAGTTATTTGTTTGAGTGAGACCTTCTTGTAAGATATTAGTGTCCTGGGGGATTCTTTAACTGCACCTAGTTTGCAACCTTGGTCATCAAGAGGCCTTTGCTATTTTTCTTCAACAAAGGGCTTTTGATATTTTCCTTTATTTCAGAACAGTAGATGCCAAAAAGTACCTTACTTAATTTGCTTGTTAAACATTTAGAAAGTGAAGGATCACACATTAGACTTTTGTTTGTTGATTTTCATCCACGTTTAATACTATTCAACCATGTGTATTAATGCATAGGTTACAGAACAGTTGGATTTTGCTTTTTTTTAATTAAAATAAATAAAACCTTTTCAGTTCAGGTTTATTCTTTAACTGGAGCACCACAAGGGTTTGTCATATCTGCCATTTTGTTTATTTTGTACACAAATACATGTAGAAGTATATATGAAAATAGAACAATTTTAAAATATGTAGATGATACTGCCACAGTTAGCTCAAAAATGAAGAGGTGAGTCATGCTCCAGTTATTAAAGATTTTGTAGAGTAGTGTGAAGATTCTTATCTTTGGAGAAATATTTCAAAGACCAAAGATATGGTAATAGATTTTTGAAAACATGTTCATGGCTTTGATGCAACAGTTATTAAAAATCAGATGGTAGAATGTGTGCAGTCTTATAAGTATTTATGAACTATTATTGAGTCAAAGTTGAATTTTGATGAACATTTAATAGATTAAGTGTATTTTGCAAATAACATACTTCTTCTGAATGAATAACTCATAAAACTATCATTTATTTATTTTACATTTGTTGACTGTGGAAGTTCGGCAGGGCACAAAGCCCCCTTTTCAGTGATGGCACATGGAGAAACACTCCAGTACATGCAGTACAATCAAAATCTTTTAAGTTACATAATGTCAACAGTGTCAGGTAGGATACAATGAAAATACATTTTAAAATGTTAAATAGATAAGATAGCAACTATATATACAGTAGTAGTCCTTCTTATTACAATGTTAAATACTTAAAGATCACATGAAACATAGCACATGAGGTTTAAAAACATACAATTTTTTCTAATTACATAAAACAAATTAAATATAAAATAATAAAAATATAATACAATATAATATAATATTTAATGAAGCTCACACTAATCAAAATTATTTTAATTTCTTGGCTTAAAATTCTCCAATTTCTACCTGGATATACTGCATTTAAATGCAGCTGTTATCGTAAATATTTTCCTCTTGTAATGCATAATACTACATTATCAATCACAAAAAAAATAATTTACTAAAGCTTCCACTGATGACAGTGCACCTATAGAAGACATTTTTGATGTATTTCTTAATAATAGCTAAATGTGCTCCATACTTCATGTATTTAATATCCTTACTGTCTTACCTACATAGTATGTTTGTCAAATGTCACATAAATGTACTACTCCAAACAGCTGACATTTAAAATAGCCTGGTGATCCAATCACCCCAGTATATGTGTTTATCATCACACTATTACTATCAAAAATAAATCTGTACTGTGCACAATAACTGCATTTAGATGTACCTCTATTCAGGTAGGACCTTATATTGAATTTAATTGTTTCCATTTCCAGCAAAGTTTTCAAGTTACTACTACTTTCATAGGAAAAGGAATGCTGTTGTCTCACTGCACTGAAAAATTCTAAAATGATTTTAATAATGTTCTATTTGTTTTAATAATGGATTTAATGTAATAATTATCACTATTGTATTATAACACAATTGAATTAGATATAGTAATCATATTATACTTAATTAGTTTACCTTTATCTTTATTAATTCACGTTTTTTTATATGTGCATATTCTTAACTTTTCCATTCACTTCATCAACAATAGGCTGCAGTAATTTACACAGTCGCTGTCTAAAAACAAACCTTTTAAGATTTCATTTTCAACCAAGAATAGTTTGTCGTCTGGTCTCACCAGATGACTTTTAAACACATTTCTCTTCAAACTGGTAGGATGCTGAGTATTAATCCTGTTTCATGTTACAGTTATATCACCATTATTTTGCTTCCAAAACCTGATGAGGATCCCGATTTTGCTAACTTAATTACCATTTCATGTCACTTTTAAATATCTACTATAATATATGTGCTTCTGTGATTAAAACAAATTATGTTTTGAAATAATTGCTAACTGTGGCAAGTATCTATGTGGCTTCACAACAATGAAAGAAATGAATTTAGCCAATCATGTTCTCTACTCTGTAATATTATATGTTCAGAATAGTATTCATAAGTTTGCAAAAGTGATGTAGAAAAATATGCCTATAAGGCCCTTATAAGGGCACTGATAGGCTTCACAGGCAATTCACATATTTATTTTTAGACAAAGCTAACATACTATGTCAAAAAGCTAAGTATAACATATCCTAGTAAGTTATTACATCATGCAGCACCATATATTGAATTTCTTGTGTGGTTCTGTCATAGGGACCTAATAAGTGCAACACTTCACACAAACTTGGTACAATACACCGGCTATCCCACCCTAATCTGCTCAGCTCCCTCTCTCCAAATTCTTCACAAAAAAAAAAAAAAAACAGGAATCTTTCAACCACCATATAAACATGGCGGTCAAACTCTCAGCTGATTCTAAATCCCCCCCCCCCAAAAAAAAAACAACTTATGCTCTTCCACCCCTCAAAAGCTATTAACTCCATCCCCCCTTTTCAAATATTCTCAAAGGACAACACGCTCATCACCCCAGTGCCACAAACCAAACTCCTGGGACAATCATTGACCAAAATCTTAAATTCTGTAAATATATAACCCAGACCATAACTAAAGTCTACAAAAAAAACTTGGCACCCTTTATCGATGTAAAAACTACCTGACCACTGAGAGTAAAGCCATCATAGCCAGAAGTCATCTACTTTCAACATTACTATATGTATCCCCTGTTCTAACCAAGCTAAACAAAGGTGACTTAAACAAATTTAAACACATGCTACAACAAGATAGCTAAATTTGCTACCAACGTCTCATATCATACCCATCAGTGTCTAGCCCTTAAACAACTAGGCTGGCTAGAACTACCTAATCTACTGATCTTTAATAAGCTTACCATGGCACACCAAATAGTGTACCACCCCAATAAAATCTCAGCCCTAATAGAACTACTCAATCTGTACAACAACAACCGCCAACTAAGATCCACAAATAAAATGCTAGTAGAAATATCCAAAAGCAAATATATGTCTGGCGACTCCCTCTACTCAACTGCATTTGCCAAAATCTGAAATTCACTCCCTAATGAAATCAGAATGCAAAGCAACAAACCTAGCTTCAAAAGTCCGCTGAAGTCCTCTCTTTCCATGTCTTGGATATGTAGCTATCAACACCCTGACTAACCTAATACCCACTCCTTTCTCTTTGATAACCACAAATGATGCTTTACGCAATAATCTTCTCTTGTAGCAACAGATCTGATGCCTCAAAGTGAATCATAATCTTATATTATCAACCTGTATTTTATTTTCTGTGTATTATTTAAATGTTCTTCAAAAAGAACTGCATTGAATATTTTGTACAGAACTATAGAAACTAGCTGCTTTTGTTTTTACTATTGTTTAAATGGTCATCTAAAGGACCACATGAATATTCCTGTGCAGAACTTTAGAAAGTACCTTACTTTTGTTATTATGTTGCATGCCTTCTGTATCAAATTTTTTTTTGTATTTAAATGATTTTGCATCAAGATGTACTATGTGGAGCTTTTCTCCTCTGGCCTTCGCTGAAAACGGGCAAATACTGTCCAGTCGGACTTTCCCGGTAAACAAATCTAAAATAAATAAATGAATATGAAATATCTCAATCTATAGCAAATAATTCAATATATAAATAAGACACTGTGACAGAAAAAAATGTATTGGCTCTTCCTATAGTTTTGGTACAAATACCTTCAAGAAAATAAAATCGGTAAAACAGGCAATGTGTGTGTGTGTGTGTGTGTGTGTGTATGTGTGTGTGTGTGTTTATGTATGTATGTATATATACACAGATACACAGAAATGTGTATGGATATCTGGTCTTCGATGATCAGAGGCTTGATGTTGTGAAATTTTGATTCTTTGAAGTAGACCCATATATATATATATATATATATATATATATATATATATATATATATATATCTGTATGTATGTATTAGATATATGGGTCTATATTATGTGATAAAGAGCTTACTCTTCTAACACATAATAATCGACACATATACAGCAAACGCTGTAAACCGTTAATGGCCATGCCCGCAAATTTTTTCCTCAGGAAAAATTTCAGTTGGCCGTTATCGAAAATTGTGCTTTTCTTCAAAGGAGAGCAAGCTCGGAGTTGGTATATTGTTTTTTTCAAGTTTGTTTTTGATTTTATGGCCGCGTCAATTTTTTTCCCGAGAAAAACCTCGCGGACGTAGCTGTTCACGGTTTACAGCATTCACTGTATATGTGTCGATCATTATGTGTTCGAAGAGTAGACTCTTCGATCACATAATAGAGACCCTGGTATATAGATGTGTGTGTGTGTGTGTGTGTGTGTGTGTGTGTGTGTGTGCGTGTGTACATATACATACATATGTGTGTTATATATATATATATATATATATATATATATATGATATAGATACAAATATATGTGTATATAAATATGTATGTGTATATGTATATGTGTATATGTAGACAAAAATTAAGATACTAATCTCATCAAACTAGTATCTACTAACCAATTAAAACTTGAAATAGTAAATAAATAAACAGCAAGTCACTAGCCAGTAGTAATTGAGATCGAAGGAACTAAAGCAAACAGTATGAAAAATTTATAGTACCATTTTCTAGTCCAGCTTTAACTTAACCCTGTTAGGGTGCAATGTCTAAAATTTTAAAATCATAGCTGCTTGTATATATATTTCAGTACTTGATTTATTGGCCTAATACCTACAATTTTCTGTGCTGGTTTGATAGAAAACTGTCATTAATGGCCCCAAAGGGAAAATATTGTGACATTTACAAAAATGTCAAGTCACTGGGCAATGTACAGTCACATTAACAGTATCCCTCTAGTTTTAAATTTTATTTTAGTTTCACCAGTATGTAGTAACTCACAAGAGAAACTGAGGCCATATACAACAGAAAAATCTCCCTTATTAAAAAAAAAAAAAAATTGCATTTATTTTTTAAAGTCCAGTGTCACATAGGAATAGACATTACCATGTCTACAGGAAAAGTTATTCTGTTAACACTTATCATTGTAGTCAGCACTGACAGAAAGTTCCTAAATTAACTATGGACAGAGTAGTTCATCAGATTTGTGCCTTGAGAAATGCATATTTTGGCACCCTCATTAAAACAGTTCTCAAACCAGTTTCTTCCATTAGAGCATGCTACACTTGATTTACTATTTTTTTTTCAAACACCTTTTTTGAATTATCACTAGTGACAAAGGGAAATTTACATTCATATAAAAGTAATCAAACTATAATTAACATAACAAACAATCTGATATTGTTAATCCTCGTTCATTGCTTGCACATGGGTATCGGTTCCGACCTCGGAACAGAGCCGGCCATTTTCCAAGCTCGCGTCAGCTTCAAACTCTTGAGCTAAACTCTTACCCACAATCCCCCTCTCCCTGTTACCTCAGATTTTGTTTGTCGCGTTGCCATTCAGTCGTGTCAAGCTGCTTTTCTTGAGCTAAGTACAGTTATTTGTTGTTTAATAACAATTTAGATTACTTTTCTGTCAGAAAGGTTTCTATTTCGTTGTCTCTTACCCTATCGTATCTAGTGATCATACTTTCTTCAGGTTTTTCTTCTCTCTTCTCTACCTTTTACCAT
The DNA here is from genome assembly GCF_019279795.1 of Protopterus annectens. Taxonomy (NCBI): domain Eukaryota; kingdom Metazoa; phylum Chordata; order Ceratodontiformes; family Protopteridae; genus Protopterus; species Protopterus annectens. Next base: position 887,005,543 of record NC_056741.1, on the reverse strand, counting down.
GAGGTATTCTCCCCTTACCATCATTGGTAATCCTTCCCTTTTTATCTTAACTTCGGGTATTCTTTTCTTCCATTGCTGGTACCCTTTTCTGCTTTCTTTTTTAGTTATTATGGCAGATAAGAAAGGTAGTCCGGGGCTTAAATGGTGTTCTGATTGTGGACACAAACTACATACTTCTGATGCACACTCTTTGTGCGTTTACTGTTTGGGGGCTTCCCACTTGTCTGTTGACCCGCCCTGTACTATTTGTGAGAACTTTTCAAATAGAACCTTGTTGGAAAGGAAAAACAAGCTGTTACTGAAGGGACTTCTTAAATCTCCCTTTTCAGAGACTATTTCTGGGTCGGACCATTTACCCCTCCTAGAGCCCATAAGAAAATCTTGGATGTTCCTACCAAGGCTAAATCTTTGCCTTCGTCCCCCTGCTGGGGACTCCCGCCAACCAAAAACTAAAAAGGCTAAATTTTTAGCTCCGGAGCTCATTCAGTCAGCCCCAGTGCTTTCGGTGCCTAGACCTAAGACACCGAGGCCTTCGGCTCCATTAGTGATCTCAGCTCCGTCTTCTCCTGCAGCCTTCACTATATCGGCACCGAGGAGCTCCTCGGTTCAGACTATTACCACTGTATTGGCACCAACCGTTCAGTCAGCACAGACCTTGACCACGTCGGCTCTGACATCTTACTCAGAACTGACACCTTTATTGTTGACTCCAGTTTTGTCGGTTCCATCTTCGGTACAGACAACCACTTTGGCACCGATCCCTGTGTTGGTGCAGACCATGACCTAGGCACCGATGACTTCTGCGGTGCAGACACCCGTAGTCCAGTCTCTCACAGCAGTGTTGTTCTCGGTGCGGACTGATGAGATGGGCACCAAGTTTGCCTCTTTTGTGAACAGGCCTGTTTCTCCCTCAGTCTCCGTGAGGTCCACTAGAAGCCTTTCTGAACACGATGTGTTGCATCTTGTGGATCAGGTGCTCTTGGCCAGAGGTATCCCACCCCCCAGGAACTATCCTTTCTTGGGAGGTGATCACCCATCTCCAAAGACCCCTTCTTATTCTCCTCCTTCATTGCCTTTGAAGTCCATGGAAATAGCACAGTCTTCCCCTTCTGCGGTTCCCTTTATTGATCTTACTAAGGAACCGCAGTTGCCTTCATGGCAGGAAAGTTTTGCTATGACCCAGGATGTCAGTTGTGACACTCATAGTTTGCTGCTCCACAGCCATCCAGAGACTCCAGGTCGGCAGGCTGAGCCACTTAGGGGAGGGGTGACCCCTGTCCTAGACATTCACTCCTCTTCAGGTGGACCAGCCTTCCAACTGACGGAGAAGGCTTTCGCTGCTGCTGGCGATACTGGACTGTCTATCCCTCTGCCCTCCTCTGGCACACTGGTTTCACAAGTCACATCGAGCGGACACCGGGTGCAAGGGCCTCAGGACATATTCCCACAGGAAACCCTTTTTCCGCTGTCTTCCCCAGCTTCTCCCGCTGAGGAAGTCCACCAGAAAAGTTTGTGTAAGAGGAAGCGCATGGACTCCACAGAGGAGTTCCTCACTGAAAACACAGAATTTGATGAGGAGGAAGGATCCCCTCGGTCACCCTCTGAGGTATTCTTTGGTGATATCTTCGAAATCCTGAAACAGAGAGGTGACTGGCAGTCCTCTAATCTGACCTCTGAGGAATCTGTGTTCCTGCAGGCCTTTCGCACCTGGCCTCCTAGCTCCTGGGTACTCCACCTGCCGATGAACTTGTCCGGCTTATCGTGCAGCGTGCTTGGAAGGCTCCTGACACAGTCAAAGCTATTCCCCAGAGGCCAGATAAGATTTTGTCTCCTCCTGCTACGAATTCCCATTGGTCAAAAGGTCTTCCTGTGGATGCTTTGGTGGTGGCGGCTGCAACAAAAATGGATCTGGCAGAAGAAGAAAGCCAGACTATCCATCTGCCTAACAAAGTGTCCCAGGCCCTGGACAGTATAGGGAAGCGCACCTTTGCATCAGCGACCTTTACTATCAGGTCCCTGAATTATATGGCACACTTTACCAGGCTTCAAAGGGATCTGATTTCTGAGCTTTCTGAAACCTTGGCTGGTGCCGTGTCTGATGAGGTCCGTGACAAAGTGGCCTCTCAGCTGGCCACCATCGAGTCAATATTTAACTCCTCTATGCGACTGATATCTCACGCATCAGAAGGAGCAGCTAGAGCAGCGGGTTCAACTGCGGTCTTGAGATGACATGCCTGGATGCGCTTGTGCAATTTCGCTGAACCCTTTAAGGCTTCCTTTCTTAATGCTCCCATTGAGGCCTCCTCGTTGTTTGGACCCAAAGTTAAAAGCACACCAGCCAGATGTGAACAGGATGGTAAGACCCTTTCTGCCGTAGGTGTCCGTTATTGTTCCCCTCAACATGCTTTCTCCTGAAACCAAAAGACTGGGAAGATATGGTTCAAGAAATCTCAGGGTCCTTTCCATGACACACAGGCTGAGTTCTCCCCTAGAGGCAGAGGGGGAAACTCAGGGAAGACGCTTTTTTCGGGGCAGAGGGGGTCCGCATAACTAGGGTTCCAGGGATTCTTTCCCTGGCCAATCCTACCAGTGCTCCCAAAGAGCGGCCCAACTCCTTTCCTCTGGAGGTGGTTGGCGGAAGTTTCTCCTTGTACCCTTCTGCCTGGCTAACCATCACCACTGATTCTTGGGTACAAAGGATTATAACCAGAGGTTATCATATCCCCTTCGATCTTTCTCCTGTCCCTTCAAAAAACCTTCCCGACGTTCCACCCAGTCAAAAGGAAGAAGCAGCAGTAGAGATAGAAAATCTGCTAAGAAAGAGAGTCATCCAAATAGTCCCTCCAGACCAGATAGGATCCGGATTCTACTCAAGACTATTTTTGGTGCCAAAGAAAACCAGGGACTGGAGACCAATTTTGGATCTCAGTTTATTGAACAAGTTTGTGAGAGTACAAAAATTCTGGATGAACAGTCCATCCTCCTGCTTTTGGAAAAAGATGATTGGATGTGCTTGATAGATCTTCAAGATGCGTACTACCACATAAAGGTGGACAGGCCATCAAGAAGATTTCTGCACTTCCGTGCGGGAGCCAGTCACTACCAGTTCAGAGTACTGCCCTTCGGACTCTCTACAGCCCCCAGAGTGTTCACAAAGTGCATGGCAGTTGTCACAGCTCACTTGGGACTTCAAGGATTCCAGGTGTTTCCATACCTAAACGACTGGCTTATTTCCGCCCCCAACAGACATCTACTGGAAGAAGCCCTGGCATACTCTCTCCTCGCTACACAAAGGCTAGGCATAACCATAAACTGGCAAAAATTCAATCTCACCCCATCTCAGTTGACAGAATTCATAGGGGTTATCTTGGATGCAAAGAACTGCAGAGCTGCTATTCCAGCACAGAATTTTAAGGATAAAACAACTGATTCCAATCCTTTCAAGGGAGAAATCCACGGCTCACTTGGTTCTGCAGCTGTTGGGTTCTATGGCAGCCTCCATCACCATTGTCCCCCTGACCAGGTTTCACATGAGGCTTCTACAGTGGCTACTGCTCAACCAATGGTATCCCTTTCAGCATCCTCTTTCAGCCATGATTTGAGTAACCCACAGGTGCAAACAGGATTTAAATTGGTGGATGACACACAATCTGTCACAGTAGTCTCGCCCCTTCTCCCCCCAGCAACCCAAGGCCACAGTGACCTCGGACGCCTCCCTGATGGGGTGGGGGGGTGGGGCTGTGTCAGGGACAGACAGTCCAAGGCACTTGGTTCGAACTGGAGGCCCATCTGCATATAAATGTTCTAGAGCTGAGGGCGGTGCTTCTGGCGTTGCAAGCATTCCATCCCCTGCTGCCATATGGGACAATTGCAATTCAATCAGACAACATGGTGGTGGTCTGGTACATCAACAAGGTGGAACCAAATCTTACCCCCTTTGTCGAGAGGCCATGAGGATATGGCAATGGGTGATGGCTACCAACCGTTTTCTTCTAGCAACGCACATACCTGGGAGTTCCAACGTGACAGCAGATGGACTCAGCAGGTGCATTCTTCAACATCACGAGTGGTCCCTGAATCCCTTGAAAGTGGCGGAGATCTTCCATCGCTGGGGCCATCCTTGCTGTGACCTCTTTGCATCCCCAAACAACTTCAAATGCAGCAATTACTTCACCCCGATTCCCCCTCCGGGACAGTCACCCAGGGACGCTCTAGTCCACGATTGGCCCTCGAATATTCTTTATGCATTCCCACCCTTTCCCCTCATTCCCCAGTTTCTGAAGAAAGCCCGGTTGAAGAGCAAGGTGATCCTCATAGCACCATATTGGCCTCGACAGATTTGGTTCCCCTTCCTTTGGCCTCACCTACTAGATTGACCATGGATTCTCCATCCAACTCCGGAGTTGATCTCACAGCCACAGAACCTGATTCATCCCAACTTGAACAGCCTGAAGCTCACTGCTTGGCTTCTCCAATTCCCTTGATTGCCAGGCAGAATGAACTTTCTTTACCAGTACGTGACGTTCTCATTGCATCTCATAAGTTTTCCACTAGAATTACTTATCTCAGCAAGTGGAAAAGATTTACCTGTTAGCTGAAAGAACAAGTAGATCCCTTCTCAGCACCAGTATCGATAATACTAGACTATCTGGCTGACCTTTTCCAGTCGGGTCTGTCAGCCTCTACCATTAGAGTTCATTTGGCTGCAATTTCTAATTTTCATGAGGGTGTGTAAGATTCCTCTGTTATGTCCCACAAATTGTGCAAGACCTTCATAAAAGGTGTGAATCATCTGAAGCCACCCTTTAGAGAACCTGTTCAACCATGGGATTTATCATTAGTTCTACAAGCTCTGACAATGCCACCTTTCGAACCAACCTCTTCTTGCGACCTCAAGGATTTGTCATGTAAAACCTTGTTTTTGGTCGCTATTACTTCTGCCAGATGTATTTCTGAGCTTCAGGCTTTATGTATCAAGAGTCCATACTTGATTTTTCATAGAGATAGAGTGTCTCTGAGAACTAATCCATCTTTTTTGCCAAAAGTGATCTCTGAAATGTCCATTAATCAAACCATTGAATTGCCAGTTTTCTTTCCCAATCATTCAAACAGAGGAGAGTATTGCCTCCATACCCTAGATATCCAGAGGCAAATCCATTTTTACCTAAACAGGACTAGGTCCTTTTGTAAATCTGACCAGTTATTTTTGGCCTTTTCTAGACCTAGATTAGGATCTGCTGTTGCTAAAGTCACATTAGCTAGATGGTTGAAGGACTGTGTGACCTTCATTTATACACAACATAATATCTCGTTGCCTACTACCATGAAAGCTCATTCAACAAGGTCGGTGGCAACTTCTGCTGCCTTCCATGCCAGAGCTTCTTTACAGGACATCTGTGCAGCTGCAACTTGGGCTACGCCTCATACCTTCATCAATCATTACAAACTGGATTTGGCCTCCAGGGGAAGAGCACCTTTCGGTTCTATGGTGCTCAGGAATGTCCTTCCATGAGAGCCTCCCAGGAATAGAGGTAGCTGGGGACTCTGTCCCATGCGTAAGGAATGAACGAGGATTAACAATATCAGATAAAGACGTTATGTCTTACCATAACGTTCCGTCTGTATTGTTGATCCTTGTTTAGTCATTATGACCCTCTCTCCTTCCCCCTCCTGTAGTTACTAGTGGATCTCACCATCCGGTTCTCTTAGGTTATTTGACCAGAGGTAGCCTCTACCTTCTTTGACTTGCAAACTCAATCTGAGGTAACAGGGAGAGGGGGATTGTGGGTAAGAGTTTAGCTCAAGAGTTTGAAGCTGACACGAGCTTGGAAAATGGCCGGCTCGGTTCCGAGGTCGGAACCGATACCCATGCATAATGACTGAACGAGGATCAACAATACAGATGGGACATTATGGTAAGACATAACTTCTTTTTATACTTCACATATATTGCTATGTATCATATGACCTAAGCAACATTACATAAATTATTCAATTCCTGCCTCTTTTTAAAACAAGAAACATCTTTATTAAACCATCCCTTACTGCGTAGGAAATCATACATTTATGTCCCAGTCCCACCTAAACTACTCCCTCTCCTCTTCCCCCTCCCCTCTCAGTGCTCACACTTTACCACAACTACTCATTTAAGGTCGTCATGATATTCTAACAACCTTGAATTTCTCTCTGATGGTAATTGTTAGATAGAATCCAACTTTTTATATTATATTTTATATACTTAATATGTACCATAGCTGTTTAAACCCTCAATATTACTCTTATATTCTAACATGTTAATTTATAAGTTGTATTCTGTTTCTCCTGTGTATGTACACTTGTATGTTAACATTGTATGATATTTTGTTTTTGTATTTGTTTATCTGTGGAGCTTTTCTCCTCGGGTCTCCATTGAAAAAGGGCTCTGCTGCCCAGTTGGACTAACCCGGTTAACAAATGTCAAATAAAGCCCTTCTGCCTTTTAAACCTCATTTCTCTCTTTATGTATTGTTCCCATAATTCCCATTTTTCCTCTGTAGTTTGCTCCTACCCTTTTCTAAAGATCTCAATTCCAGTTGCTTTATCTCTGTTACTATAGTCACTACTTTTAGTATAGTTGGTTTAGATTTTGATTTCTATTTTCTGGTAATTGCTTTTTTTGTCAGCCACCAATATTAGACACAGCAAGGCCTTACCATGTCTAAGCATTTCCAATTCTGTATCATAGCTCAGACAAATCATCCATCTCTTCAGACCAGTCTGCCCACTTTAAAGGATAAGGCTTGAATGGCCAGGTTCCATTGAAACCTGTCCTTAAAGCAAGGAGACTGTTTAGATGAAGTGTTTATATACTTTGACATTTGACTTTGACATTTATTCATTTGTATATATTTATATTTATATTTATATATATATATATATATATATATATATATATATATATATATATATATATATAAGCTGTATATGTTTTTATATAGATCTATTTTATAGTAGTTAGAAGTTTTATAATTTATAATATCCAGTGTTGTGCTTCTATGTGTTTGAGAGGTGTGGCATGATACATGCTTTCGATTGGTTAGATAGTAGTATATAGGAAGTGACCTTTTTTCTTTTTAACATCTGATGAAGCACTGTTGGAGTATAACTGTGAAAGCGCTTATTCCGTTTGAATAAATACATTTTTATTGGTTTACATTGCAGTTCGTGTCTTTAGTCTGTGGTGTAAGTCGTGCGTTCCAGATACAGTTTTCCTACTTTTATCAGAAACAGTTGCTTAACAGGAATCTTTCTAAACTCATGCATATTATCAAGGTAATCCCTTATTTTTTGTCTAGCATTCTGCAGTTATCCTCTTCTTTTTCTGTGAGATCCCCCCTGTTCTGCAATATGCTTGTTTTACTGTTTTTTCAAACACCTTTATCGAATTATCACTTGTGACATAGTCCCTCTAAATAATTCTTGTTACTTCTTAACCATATCTCCCTTTCTTTTATTTCCACCCTGTTTTTAAACTCCACCTTAATTTTATCCCACTCACTAGCTATATTTTCAGAAGAAATTTCTATCCTGTCCAACAGCTCCTGAATAATCTCCACTGCCCATTCTTTAAATTCCTCTTTTTTCAACAGATAGGTGGGAAAATGACAGTGTCTCATTTTTATTTCATTACCCTGTGCTTTTATTTTAGCTATTATTGGTGCATGATCTGAAGTAGTTATTGGGTGAGTATCAAGACCTTCAAGTCAATGTACATGTTCCAGTGAAATGCAAATTCCGTCTAGCCTATTTCAGTTTTTATATCTTGGCGTATAATATGTAAATTCACTCTGAACTCCTATTGCTGAATTCACCTCTCAACATTCAACACATCTTTCATGCCAAACATTTTCATAAATTTCTTTCAAAAATCTACCCTCCTTTGTTATATTTTCCCTTTTGCCCCCCCCCAGACACATCTTCACTGCTGCATATCAAATTTCACTCCCCACCTACAAGTAATATTCCTTGCTGAAAACGGATTATTTTTCCCAGAATTTTCTTAAGCTCCACTTTAGCAGTTTTAGGTGGAATGTAAATACATGCCAGTGTAATCCTTCTCCCTTGCCAGTAGCCCCTTAGTACTACAAGTATGCCATTATTATCTTTATCCTTTTCTATCACAACTGGAGCTTCTCTTGCAATTAATATTAAGTACTCCTCTTTTCCTTTGTCCCAGATTTTCTGCCAAATAACCATCCTGAAAACCTTTCTTTATCAAATCCACATGCTCATTTCTTTCTACGTGTATATCCTGTAACATAGCTATTTGCACACTACATTTTTAATATAGTTCACTACTCTTTGTTTTTTGTATTGATCATTGAGACCATTTACTTTTAAATACATTGCAGAAAGCATCATTGCATTAGAAAGTTATTATTTGTACCCTTTATATATAATCCCTTTTTTGTTAAATATCTTGTTCTAACTTGGCCACAGTGACCTCGGATGCCTCCCTGATGGGGTGGGGGGGCTATGTCAGGGACAAACAGTCCAAGGCACTTGGTTCGAACTGGAAGCCTATCTGCATATAAATGTTCTAGAGCTGAGGGCGGTGCTTCTGGCGTTGCAAGCATTCCATCCCCTGCTGTCATATGGGACAATTGCAATTCAATCAGACAACATGGCGGTGGTCTGGTACATCAACAAGGTGGAACCAAATCTTACCCCCTTTGTCGAGAGGCCATGAAGATCTGGCAATGGGCGATGGCTACCAACCGTTTTCTTCTAGCAACGCACATACCTGGGAGTTCCAACGTGACAGCAGACTCAGCAGGTGCATTCTTCAACCTCACAAGTGGTCCCTGAATCCCTTGATAGTGGCGGAGATCTTCCATCGCTGGGGCCGTCCTTGCTGTGACCTCTTTGCATCCCCGAACAACTTCAAATGCAGCAATTACTTCACCCCGATTCCCCCTCCGGGACAGTCACCCAGGGACGCTCTAGTCCACGATTGGCCCTCGAATATTCTTTACGCATTCCCACCCTTTCCCCTCATTCCCCAGTTTCTGAAGAAAGCCCGGTTGAAGAGCAAAGTGATCCTCATAGCACCATATTGGCCTCGGCAGATTTGGTTCCCCTTCCTTTGGCCTTACCTACTAGACTGACCACGGATTCTCCATCCAACCCCGGAGTTGATCTCACAGCCACAGAACCTGATTCATCCCAACTTGAACAGCCTGAAGCTCACTGCTTGGCTTCTCCAATTCCCTTAATTGCCAGGCAGAATGATCTTTCTTTACTAGTACGTGACTTTCTCATTGCATCTCATAAGTTTTCCACTAGAATTACTTATCTTAGCAAGTGGAAAAGATTTACCTGTTAGCTGAAAGAACAAGTAGATCCCTTCTCAGCACCAGTGTCGATAATACTAGACTATCTGGCTGAACTTTTCCAATCGGGTCTGTCAGCCTCTACCATTAGAGTTCATTTGGCTGCAATTTCTAATTTTCATGAGGGTGTCCAAGATTCCTCTCTTATGTCCCACAAATTGTGCAAGACCTTCATGAAAGGTGTGAATCATCTGAAGCCACCCTTTAGAGAATCTGTTCAACCATGGGATTTATCATTAGTTCTACAAGCTCTGACAATGCCACCTTTCGAACCAGCCTCTTCTTGTGATCTCAAGCATTTGTCATGTAAAACCTTGTTTTTGGTCGCTATTACTTCTGCCAGATGTATTTCTGAGCTTCAAGCTTTATGTATCAAGAGTCCATACTTGATTTTTCATAGAGATATAGAGTGTCTCTGAGAACTAATCCATCTTTTTTGCCAAAAGTGATCTCTGAAATGTCCATTAATCAAACCATTGAATTGCCAGTTTTCTTTCCCAATCATTCAAACAGAGGAGAGTATTGCCTACATACCCTAGATATCCAGAGGCAAATCCATTTTTACCTAAACAGGACTAGGTCCTTTCGTAAATCTGACCAGTTATTTTTGGCCTTTTCTAGACCTAGATTAGGATCTGCTGTTGCTAAAGTCACATTAGCTAGATGGTTGAAGGACTGTGTGACCTTCATTTATACACAACATTATATCTCGTTGCCTACTACCATGAAAGCTCATTCAACAAGGTCGGTGGCAACTTCTGCTGCCTTCCATGCCAGAGCTTCTTTACAGGACATCTGTGCAGCTGGAACTTGGGCTACGCCTCATACCTTCATCAATCATTACAAACTGGATTTGGCCTCCAGTGGAAGAGCATCTTTCGGTTCTATGGTGCTCAGGAATGTCCTTCCATGAGAGCCTCCCAGGAATAGAGGTAGCTGGGGACTCTGTCCCATACGTAAGGAATGAATGAGGATTAACAATATCAGATAAAGACGTTATGTCTTACCATAACGTTTCGTCTGTATTGTTGATCCTTGTTCAGTCATTACGACCCTCCCTCCTTCCCCCTCCTGTGGTTACTAGTGGATCTCACCATCCGGTTCTCTTAGGTTATTTGACCAGAGGTAGCCTCTACCTTCTTTGACTTGCAAACTCAATCTGAGGTAACAGGGAGAGGGGGATTGTGGGTAAGAGTTTAGCTCAAGAGTTTGAAGCTGACACGAGCTTGGAAAATGGCCGGCTCGGTTCCGAGGTCGGAACCGATACCCATGCATAATGACTGAACGAGGATCAACAATACAGATGGGACATTATGGTAAGACATAACTTCTTTTTATACTTCACATATATTGCTATGTATCATATGGCCTAAGCAACATTACATAAATTATTCAATTCCTGCCTTTTTTAAAACAAGAAACATCTTTATTAAACCATCCCTTACTGCGTAGGAAATCATACATTTATGTCCCAGTCCCACCTAAACTACTCCCTCTCCTCTTCCCCCTCCCCTCTCAGTGCTCACACTTTACCACAACTACTCATTTAAGGTCGTCATGATATTCTAACAACCTTGAATTTCTCTCTGATGGTAATTGTTAGATAGAATCCAACTTTTTATATTATATTTTATATACTTAATATGTACCATAGCTGTTTAAACCCTCAATATTACTCTTATATTCTAACATGTTAATTTATAAGTTGTATTCTGTTTCTCCTGTGTATGTACACTTGTATGTTAACATTGTATGATATTTTGTTTTTGTATTTGTTTATCTGTGGAGCTTTTCTCCTCGGGTCTCCATTGAAAAAGGGCTCTGCTGCCCAGTTGGACTAACCCGGTTAACAAATGTCAAATAAAGCCCTTCTGCCTTTTAAACCTCATTTCTCCCTTTATGTATTGTTCCCATAATTCCCATTTTTCCTCTGTAGTTTGCTCCTACCCTTTTCTAAAGATCTCAATTCCAGTTGCTTTATCTCTGTTACTATAGTCACTACTTTTAGTATAGTTGGTTTAGATTTTGATTTCTATTTTCTGGTAATTGCTTTTTTTGTCAGCCACCATTATTAGACACAGCAAGGCCTTACCATGTCTAAGCATTTCCGATTCTGTATCATAGCTCAGACAAATCATCCATCTCTTCAGACCAGTCTGCCCACTTTAAAGGATAAGGCTTGAATGGCCAGGTTCCATTGAAACCTGACCTTAAAGCAAGGAGACTGTTTAGATGAAGTGTTTATATACTTTGACATTTGACTTTGACATTTATTCATTTGTATATATATATTTATATATATATATATATATATATATATTTATATATACAAGCTGTATATGTTTTTATATAGATCTATTTTATAGTAGTTAGAAGTTTTATAATTTATAATATCCAGTGTTGTGCTTCTATGTGTTTGAGAGGTGTGGCATGATACATGCTTTCGATTGGTTAGATAGTAGTATATAGGAAGTGACCTTTTTTTCTTTTTAACATCTGATGAAGCAGTGTTGGAGTATAACTGTGAAAGCGCTTATTCCATTTGAATAAATACATTTTTATTGGTTTACATTGCAGTTCGTGTCTTTAGTCTGTGGTGTAAGTCGTGCGTTCCAGATATAGTTTCCCTACTTTTATCAGAAACAGTTGCTTAACAGGAATCTTTCTAAACTCATGCATATTATCAAGGTAATCCCTTATTTTTTGTCTAGCATTCTGTAGTTATCCTCTTCTTTTTCTGTAAGATTCCCCCTATTCTGCAATATGCTTGTTTTACTGTTTTTTCAAACACCTTTATCGAATTATCACTTGTGACATAGTCCCTCTAAATAATTCTTGTTACTTCTTAACCATATCTCCCTTTCTTTTATTTCCACCCTGTTTTTAAACTCCACCTTAATTTTATCCCACTCACTAGCTATATTTTCAGAAGAAATTTCTATTCTGTCCAACAGCTCCTGAATAATCTCCACTGCCCATTCTTTAAATTCCTCTCTTTTCAACAGATAGGTGGGAAAATGACAATGTCTCATTTTTATTTCATTACCCTGTGCTTTTATTTTAGCTATTATTGGTGCATGATCTGAAGTAGTTATTGGGTGAGTATCAAGACCTTCAAGTCAATGTACATGTTCCTGTGAAATGCAAATTCTGTCTAGCCTATTTCAGTTTTTATATCTTGGCGAATAATATGTAAATTCACTCTGAACTCCTATTGCTGAATTCACCTCTCAACACATTCAACACATCTTTCATGCCAAACATTTTCATAAATTTCTTTCAAAAATCTACCCTCCTTTGTTATATTTTCCCTTTTGCCCCCCGCAGACACATCTTCACTGCTGCATATCAAATTTCACTCCCCACCTACAAGTAATATTCCTTGCTGAAAACGGATTATTTCTCCCAGAATTTTCTTAAGCTCCACTCTAGCAGTTTTAGGTGGAATGTAAATACATGCCAGTGTTATCCTTCTCCCTTGCCAGTAGCCCCTTAGTACTACAAGTATGCCATTATTATCTTTATCTTTTTCTATCACTACTGGAGCTCCTCTTGCAATTAATATTAAGTACTCCTCTTTTCCTTTGTCCCAGGTATTCTGCCAAATAACCATCCTGAAAACCTTTCTTTATCAAATCCACACGCTCATTTCTTTCTACGTGTATATCCTGTAACATAGCTATTTGCACACTACATTTTTAATATAGTTCACTACTCTTTGTTTTTTTGTATTGATCATTGAGACCATTTACTTTTAAATACATTGCAGAAAGCATCATTGCATTAGAAACTTATTATTTGTACCCTTTATATATAATCCCTTTTTTGTTAAATATCTTGTTCTAACTTTTGTGTTACATGCATACACTGTTTGGCAGGTTGAACTTTTATACAGTTGTTTCTTGTCATATCCATTTGAGCCTATGTCACATCTTATAAAACTTTTTGTTTTATTGAAACCCCTCAAACAAAAAAAAACAAACACACCCCCAATACCCCTCTACAACCTTTTAACTTAATACTAACACACAGAACTATGTACACCTTCAAATATTGAAGTTTTACCCTCCTAATAGAAACAAAAGTCCCAAGTTGACAACCACACTCACAGACTTGAGTTAAACTAAAAGAAAGGTTATCCATGCTAAGATGCATGGCGTAGCCTGTGCTTCTACTAAGTGCTGAATTGTTTTATCTTATCTTTATAGCTTTCCCAGTTGGAAAAACACCCAAATGCTTTCAGGAACATTAGCTACCTTGGGAAGGCCCCTGTATGCTTTCAGAGAACATTATCTACCTTGGGAAAACCCCTGAATGCCTTCAGAGAACATTATCTCCTAGACCCTTGTTTTACTGTTAACATAATTCCACTTGTTAGATGGTTTATTCCTAGATATAACGAATGTCATTTATGTGTTCTGTTTCTAGGGCAGATTGGATTAGCCCAGTATCCACTGCTCCTTTCCTGGCACATTTCCTGGTGCAAGTGGTTTCTGAGCCAAAGAGAGTCCTAGAGCATTCCCTGACAGCACTGACTCCATCACTGCCACATTTGTATCTGACGCACTAACTTTCCATTCCCCTCAGAGCCAAGTGTGTCTTGGCACTGCTTCCTCGACACCGGAGCCTCAGTGCCATCTTTGGTGCTAGCCTGTTTGTCACCATTCTTTATGTCAAGGACTTTCATGTTCAAGGTATTGGTACCAGTCTCTTTGTTGGAGCTGATGGGCCTATCTGTGCTGGGGATTTCTGTGATAGCACTATCTGCATCATCCTCACTGAGGATGGAGTCAATGCTGAAGGGGTGTTCTTAGCTCCATCAGGGTCTATGTCAGTGTTTGACTTTTTTGAGGGGATCATCTGTCCATCAGTGCAGGAAGAGGATGCATCCTCTTTCTCAGATGCTTCTTTGGACACTAGGCTATCTGAGTCATTCAGCCTTCATTATTGGTCCAAGGGACGTAGCAGTACTGAACACCTCCAGCACATTCTTCATCAAGGATCACAACACACATCTGGGGTTTCAGAATATTCCTCCCAAGTTCTCAGAAAATGTTTGTGTAAGAGAAGGCACATTGATTATCTCATGGAGTCACTCAGCCCGGACACAGACTTCATTGAAAAGGGAAGGCTCACCCCAGTCCCTTCCCAAAGAACCCAGGTTTGTCGAGATCCTGGAATTGATGCATCAGAGGGTACTTGGTCAGCTGAGCCCCTTTCCCTGGATAAGGAAGTGTTGTTCAAGGTCTTCTCCCTCTAAGTCGTGGGTTGTCCCTCCCACCAACCAGATAATCAATCTGGTGGTAGATAGGACATGTCAGAAGCCCAGTGTTGTGGATCCACTTCCCCAGAAACCAGACAAGATTTTGCTCTGACCAAAGGACAGACCTGATTGGAGCAAATACCCTGTTTTTGATTCTGTTGTTGTGGTAGCTGTCACCAAGAAAGAACTTTTTGAGCAAAGTGTCCTCATCCATGCTCCAAACAAAGAATTGCCAGTGATGGACTGCATGAGGAAGCACACCTGCACCTTGGGCTGTTCCCTTTGAGTATTAAATAACATTACAAATATGACAAGGTTCCAGAGAGATCTGGCTGAACAGGCACTTGATATTCTGAGACAACTTCCTACACTAGATCCTAGGAAGCACTTCGAATCACAAGTATCACCCATGTTGTCCATTACCAACATCCGCATGAGGCTGCTTTACAGTGCACCAGATGGAGCAGTTAGAGCAGCAGGAATCAGTATTGCAGTTCAACATCTGGTTGCATCTTTGTGAATCTGCAAACATTTTCAAGGTGAGCTTTGTTAATTCCCTTTTATGATGGGTCCTCACTGTTTGGTCACAAGGTCAAAGGGAAGTTGCTGAAAACAAATAGGAAGGGAAGACTTCAGAGTTCAATTTGGGACCCCTCAAAGATAAATTTTTCAGGCACCTCTGGTTTAAAAAAATCACATCATCTCCTATGTGAGTTATTTTTGGACAGGACCTCTCAACTGTCCAGATTTTTGCAGAATGTCCCGATTTTTGTCTCATGTTTTTGGTATGTTTTTCATAACATTTGTGTTTTTCTGGCAAATGATTGAAGACTGAAGTCATTAAATAATAATAAATAATGACAGATATTTGAGTTTCACACTTTACATCTTTCAGAAAATACGTAATCGTGTAAAACCTGTTGTTCTAGCAAGTATATAGAAACAATTAAGCATAAAACTGCCACCAAAGCTCTAAAACTCACTTATCCTGCACAAAGCGAATGTCCAGAATAAAATACAAAACACCATGACTTGAAGACAGCTGTAGGATCCAGTATAAAAACTTTAATAGACACAAGCACTTTCATGAGCAACCCTTCTTCAGATGTCAGTACAAATTAAAACAGACCCTCCACACACACACATATATATATATATATATATATATATATATATATATATATACATACACACTCCCCCCTTAAAACACATGACTAAAAGCAACCAATGTCTTCTAATGATGTGAATAGTCACTATTAACTTAAAACAAAACACTACAGAATACATACTTATAGATGCCAAGCATATAGTAAAGATACAAATAATTCATGGAACTATCTATGTTCATGTTCCATGAATTATTTGTATTTTTATTATATGCTGACATCCATAAGTATGTATTTTGTTGTGTTTTGATCTAAGTTAATAGTCAGTATTCACACTTTTAGAAGGCATTGGTTTTATATGATTCTATGTACCCCTATGCCCTGAGTTATAATTCAGGCAGCTTTTTAGGGAGAAATACTAATGAACTGTTTATGCTTATGTATCATGAATTATTTAAGCAGTAACCGATGTCTGGGTGTGGGTAATGCTAGATTTACCCACAGTTGATGTGGCTGAAGCCCTCGTGACCAAGCAAAGACAACCATGGGTAAATCTAGCATTACCCACACCCAGACATGGGTTATTGCTATTATACAGTGACATTATTAAAGAAAAAAATACTTACTTTTCTTAAATAATGCCTTTGTATAATACCTGCATGGTGCCGTTCTGCGGTTTTCCGCTATCTTGGGGCTTTTTCTGATGTACTGCGCATGCATATGCTTACGCAGTACATCAGAGCTGTGTAGAGGAAGCAAAGGAGAAAGGAAGATCTCCGTTGCTTTTTTAAAGCTGTCTTGCTATGCTAAATGAGTTTAACATAGCGAGATATCTTTAAAGAAAAGCAACGGAGAAGGAAGATCTTCATTCCCTTTTTTAAAGCTCTATGGCTATGATAAATGAGTTTAACATAGCGAGATATCTTTAAAAAAAGCAACGGAGAAAAGAAGATCTCTGTTGCTTTTTTTTAAGATAGCTCGCTATGTTAAACGTATAACATAGTGAGATTACAGCAATGGAGATCTTCCGTTCTCCGTTGCTACCTAACACAAACAAAAAAAAATCAAGACTTATACTAATGGAAAAAGTCCAGGCGACCGGACCTTTTTCCATTAGTATATGTCGGATTTACAATGGGCACGCTGGTTGGGTTGGCCAGTCAGTGTGCACGTTTTGGAATACTAATCGGCAGTCATTGTATAATTGTGTCTTTACTATATGCTGGTATCTATAAGTATGTATTCTGTAGTGTTTTGTTTTAAGTTAATAGTAACTGTTCACATCATTAGACAGCATCAGTTGCTTTTAGTCATGTGTTTTAAGGGGGGAGTGTATATATAAGTGAAGGGTCTGTTTTAATTTGTACTGACATCTGAAGAAGTGGGGTTCCCCACAAAAGCGCTTGTGTCTATTTATACTGGATGCTACAGCTGTCTCCAAGTCCTGGTGTTTTGTATTATATAAAAGCAATATTCAAAATCTATCCCTATGTTTGGGCCTTTGTCCCCTATTATTTTTGGCTTTGTCTAGATTTATTGCTCTGAGAGGTTGAAAGGTATGCTTGGAGCCAGTCACTATCAGTTCTGATCCCTGCCATGTGGTCTCACCACAGCCTCCTGAGTGTTTACTAAGTGCGTGGCAGTAGTCACAGTCCATCTCAGGCTGAACGAGTTCCATATGTTCCCATACTTAGATTATCGACTCTTAGCTGCCAAAAGTATAGAATCCTTTATCTCACAAACAGACTACAGGCATAGATTGTGTCTGTCCTTGGACATTTCAATAAGTCTTGGAAAATCAAAATTGAAGCCTACACAGATCAGAGAATTCACTGAATGCCATCTAGATACTACCACAAAGATTCCAAAGTTGCCAACTGATGGACTTCTGTCCCTCAGACACAGCAGTGTCAAGCTTCTTCATACAACAACTATTTCAGCTTCTCTGGTGCTGCAGGGGTTAGGCATGATGGCATCTTCTCTAACTCAGGTTCCACCTACCATGTATCACATGAGAGTACTTCAGTGGGCATTCATTTTATAATGGTCTCAGTCCTTTCAACCCATCAGTCTTCCCATGCATCTCCTCTCAGTATGCAGATATCATCTGCAATGTTGGATTCAGTGTTCCTTAGTTTCACTAGGGTGTTCGTTCATTTTTAGTCCTTTTATCAGCCACTGTCACAGTGGATGCCTCCTGTCTAGGGAGGAGGGGCATTATGAAGGAAGAACAGTCCAAGGGAGATTGTCACAAATAAAAGTCTATCTTCACATAAATGTCCTGGAGATAAGGGCAGTCCTCCTGGCACTGCTGACTCTTCAGGACATCATTCGACAGGGTATGATTTCTATGCACATGTACAACACCTTAGTGGCATGTAGAAGTGTATTTAAGGTAGAGTGAAGAGGGCAAACCTTGGTACAGGATGTCAGGATGTGATCTTTATTACTGGAATTCAGTTTTTAAATGCTGACAGTGAATTTGCCAAAGTGCTTTAACACTTCATATATGGCATTCAGAAATGAATGCCAATAATGTATTTTTGGTCAGGTTATTATTATTATTATTGTTTATGTATTTATTTATGTGTTAGCATGTGTTAGTTTATTTATCTATTTGTATATTTTCTGTTCCTCAAGTACAAGGACCTTTTTTTTAATTTATTCTTACACGCACTACAGTGTGGCCATGAGGGTGTGACAGTGGACGATGTCTTCACAGCACTTTCTAATAACAACTCATATACTAGGTCTTCTAGGGTACATACACAGCCATTGTGTTTTGATGCATCACGGGTGGTCTCTTGATCCAACAGTAACTCAAACAATATTTTATTACTAGGGTCAGCCTTGCTGTGACCCCTTTGCCTCCTTGACCAATGCAAAATAAAACAGCTACTTCATCCTCATCATTTCTTGGCCACCTGGTCTTCTTTATGTCTTCCATCTCTTTCCCCTCATGACAACATTCATACAGAAAGCTTCACTGTGCAAGTCATCTATCATCCTCATAGCACCCTTTTGTCCCAGGCAATTTGGTTCTTCATGCTTCTGCATTATGTCATGAAAGATCCCTTCCACCTGGATCTCTTGGCTCTGCCATGTAGCAAGCCTTACTTGGACATTGTTTCCCTCAAATGAACTGCATAGTTTCTCCAGTTACTTTGATGGTCAGTAATTTGTCCTTCTCAGATAGAGTGGTTCAGAAATAAAACCACCAGAATAAATTTACAAGAACAAATGGAAGACGTTCTCTAGTTTGGCAGTACATCAAGGTCAAAACCCTTCCTTAGATCCTATGCTTTCAGTCCTTCAATTTTCAGGAACACTATTTGACTGTGGCTCCAGTATTCAATTTTCAGTGTTCATTTGTCAAACATATCCAATTATCACAAAGTTTGTAGAGTTTTCTTAACAGGAATCGTTCTTGTTAGACCACTCATTAACTCATTACAGCCTAATGATGTCTAGTTACATCCTACTGACACCTCTAGGTGTCTAATATAGCCTGTTCATATTTACTTCTTTTATGCCTAAAGTGGTATTCAAGTTTACTTTCAGCTATCTCCCTGTGTTCTTCTTGAACCCAAAAATGACGGAGAAAGGACACTTCATACCTTGGATGTCCAAAGACAACTCAGGCACTATCTTGACAGAACAAAAATCTTTCAGAACTTCTGATCAGTTTATTTCTTCTGAAGGTAAGAAGAAGGGACAACCTGTATCAAAACAGACTATTGCATTTATGTTAGGCTGTTACAGTTTGTTATCCATTGCAACAAAGCTATTCCAGACAGGGTTAAGGCACACTGTACTGAGATTTTGGCTCCATCTGTGTCTTTTTGGAAAGGATTATAACTAGAAGTATTCTAGAAGCAGCAACTTGGTCCTCTGTACATAGTTTTACAAAGCACTACAAGCTAGATTCCTTTTCCAGATCTAGGTCGGGCAACAACAATTCCCCAGGGGCTTCTGGACCATTCCCCATCCACTTCCAGATGTTCTATGCTATGGTAATTTACCCATATAGCTTAGGCTACTGCAGCAGTTAGAGATATGATGAACATAGTGCAGCTGTGTAAACAAACTTATTATAACAGTAAATATTTGAATGATCACTGTTGTCATAGCTACTCTCTCCATCCACCCCCCCCACCCTTATTTTTGGTGTGATTTTTTTATGCCAGGGTGTCCACTCAGGGCTTAGCTTCCTTTTCTAAGTTAGCATAAAAGCTCTGAAGGGCTTGGCAACCAAACATGTCTTTTAGTTAGCTCAGATCAAATGGTCTAATGGTTTGGGAGTGGGAGAGGTACCTTGAAGCCTTGGAAACTGGCCGGCTGTTATACCCTTGGCAGGATATAACCCATATTGCTTAGGCTACTGCAACAGTGATCATTCAAACATCTACTGTTATGGCAAGTTTACTTACACAAGTGTACTTTTTTCTTTTGCTTGAGGAAAAACAATCCATTTTGTAGACATAAAACTTAGTAGACAAACAGTATAGACATTTGTTTACCTTGCAGAGACAGAAGATGGAATGGAGGAAAAAACTGAACAAGCTGAAGAGAGTGTGCACATGATAAAGAACGAAGAAAGTGTGAACACTAGTACTGCAAAGCAGAGCGACTGTATCTAAATCTGAAACAAACATAAACAGTCATATCAACCAATGAAGGGGAAAAAAGATATGTCAAATAAAAATGCAAAATTGTTCAAGAAGATTGTGGACTAGTTTATACATTAATTTATGTGGAACAGTGTATTGGTTCATAGGTTGTTTACTAGGCTAACGACCACAAGGGCCTCTTTAAGCCTAGCCATGCATCCCAAATCTTTAACAAGTTCTGGTACCCTTGATAAGCATAGGCAGGGATTGGGAAATGAAATATTTACAAGCAGAGACCTGCGAGACGAGCCATTTATAGGCTGCCTGTGCCCATTAGAGGCATAGGTGCCAATCCAGGGATAAAGTTCCTGTTCCCCATCAAACTGTCCAAGTTACACTTAAATTGAGTTAGGGAAGAACTCTGCTTCACATGGAAGGGGAACCTGTTCCAGAGAAGGGATAATCTCTGGGATACATACCTGTCTTTCCAGCAGGTCCTATTTATATCACAGACAAGGTTTAAGTCTTTAGAACAGGTAATTCTGGTGCTGTTTGTTTTGCAAAGAATACCTATTAGTAATTTTATTACATTTTGACTGTTTTTTTCTCCTCCTGTAGTTTCTTCAGTTGTTGTGGTATTACTGTTGGATGCTTTCTTTTAGTTATGATTGTGATAGAAAAGGGCCCTGCTGGGTTTAAAAAATGTGTTAGGTGTGAACACAAACTTCCCATGGCTGAAGCCCATACTTTATGTGTTTACTGTCTTGGTCCTTTACATTTACAGGAAGGTTGTGTGATTTGGCATGTCTTAACACCAAGGCCTTAGTGGAGAGGAAGAAAATTAATTTTGAAAGGTTTGCTCCCTTCAGCTTTTAGAGTGACAGTATCTGGGGCTCAATCTCCTAAAAGCAGAGATTCTAAGTGTTCTTCTCCGAGACCATCCACTTTATCCTCTCACATCTCGGAGTAATCTTCAAAAAGGAGCGATCTTCAAAAAGACCTAAATCAGATCTGACCTCACCCTCATATCCTAAATCTAAGAAAAGATCTAAGTTAGATCTGACCTCATCCTTGGATTCTATATCTAGAAAAAGATCTAAGCTGAGTCTGACCTCACCCTTGGATCTGAAGCAGAAAAAGAGTAAAGTGATAGACCATGGATCCAATAAGAAAACTAACAGATCCGACCATTTTCAGCCCTACAGGATCTAGCCTTATTTATTTGCCAAGAACAAGATATTTGCCTTCTGTGGATCCATTGCCCACAAGCGTGTCCTCACCTTTTTTTGGAGCCTCACAAACCCAGGTCCCCATCTATTGTTTCCAGTCATTCTTCCAGAAGTCTTGACTGAAGAAGATGTGGAAAGTGTAGTATGGAAGATTCTCTCGATGCAGAGTCAGATGGGTGTCTCGCCAGGTCCTACCCCTTCTGGTCAGGAGGTTTTTGCTTTTACCACACCCCCACTGTATTTTCCTCCTTTGATACCTTCACCTGTTACAGACCCCTTGGTCCGACTACGTCTGACTCTGATCCGAAAATTGTTATATCTTTGGATCCAAAGATTACCCTGAGTGCTGCGATTCTGTTGGAACTGGAGACCTCTAGGAGCCGAAGCTTACCTGTTGGATCTGAGGTGTTGGAGTCAACTCCGAAATAGTTGGAGCCGTCTCTGTGCCTCAGAGACTCGGCTTTGGATAGCTTGACTACGGCTTCCACCTCAGAGAGGGGATTGCTTTCAGAGAGGAGAGGGTCAATGGTCCAAAAGCTTGTTCTTTCGGGTCCAAGGTCTTCTCTTTCTCCAGGGCAATCTGCCTTCAGGGCTGTGAGGAGGATTTTATTTACTCAAGCAGAACAAGACAGATCCTACCCCTTCTTCACCCATGATGTCTCTGTGCTCAGAGCCTCATCACTATTTGTCTTGGGGACAGCCAGTCTAAAATCCCCAGGCTACCCAGCAAGGTATTTCTATTTCTGTATCTTCTGGCATATCCCCAGAGAATCCCACTGAGGATGTCCCTAGGAAGAAGAAGTGTAAGAGGAATCACTTGAACTCTCCACAAGAGTCAGTCACAGAGGATATGGACTTGGATGAAGGTGAAGGGTCCCCACAGTCACCTCCTGAAGATGTCTGCTTTGGAGACATTCTTGAAATCCAAAAGTAGAGAGGTGGTTGGACTCCCAGTAACCCATCATCTGAGGAGTTGGTATTCTTGGTGACTTTTGGTAGTGGCCCATCTATTTCCTGGGTGACTCCACCCGCAACAAGCTTATTTAATTGGTCTCGCTGCAGGTATGGAAGGAACCTGACACAGTGGAGCCTATACCTATAAGATCAGACAAGATTATGGCACCACCTTCAGATGAACAGTTATGGAGCAAAGGGGTACCCATTAATGCCATGGTTGTGGCAGCAGCTACCAAAAAGGACCTTGCAGAGGAAAGTTCCACTGTTCACTCCCTTAACAAGGAGTCTAGGGTGATAGGTTTGAGAAGCTTGTTTATGCTTCAGCAACCTTCGCCTTAGGGTCGCTGAATTATTGGGCACATTTTACAAGGTTACAGAGGGATTTGATTAAGGATACCCTAGTAGGATCTGGTTCTGCAGAGGTCCAGTCATCTGTGACTTCTCAGATGGATACCCTTCAATCTATTTTGAATTCCTCCATGAGGATTATTTCACATATAGCTAAAGGAACTTCTAGGGCAGTGGGTTCAGGCATTTCCATTAGGAGGCATGCCTGGATGCACTTATGTGGTTTTGCATGCCCTTCCAATCTGTGTTTGGCCCAAAAGTTAAGGACACATTATCCAAGTATGAGAAGTATGGAAAGACTCTGTCTGCCATTTGCTTACATTTTTCCACCCCTTAGAGATCCTTTTATAAGAATCAAAGAGGTGGTCAAAAGATGTGGTTCAAGAAATCCCAGGGTCCTTTCCAGGACACACATGGAAGAAATTCCCCCAGGGTAGAGGGGGGAACTCCAAAGGATGACAACACCCTCACAATAGAGATGGCTCACAAAACCAGGGGTCCAGAGATTCTTTCTTTGACAGACCTTACCAGCACTCCTGAAAGGAGGCCCAATTGCTTACCTCTGGAGGCATTCTGAGGTTGATTATCCCTGCACCAAAGACTCTGGCTAGACCTAACAGAAGATACTTGGGTGCAGAGAATTATTTTCAGAGGTTATATAATACTCTTTTCCCTTCCACCTCTGGTCTTACGAAAAATCCCTGATGTTCCACCCAGTCAGAGAGAAGAAGCTGCAATACAAATACGAAACCTGCTAGAAAAAAAGTGTCATCCAAGAAGTCCCATTAGACCAGATAAAATCCAGAACTTACTCACGATTCTTTTTAGTGCCAAAGAAAACAGGGGACTGGAGACCAATTCTGGATCTCTGCAACTTGATCAAGTCAGTTTGACCCACCAAGTTTTGGATGGTCATGGTTCGTCCATTCTCCCTTTTCTGGGCAAGGATGACTGGATGTGCTAGATAGATCTTCCAGATGCATACTACCACATAAAGATAAACAGATGATCCTGAAGGTATTTACACTTCCAGCTGGGAGCCAGTCACTACCAGTTCAGAGCTCTGCCCTTTGGTTTCACCATGGCTCAATAGTGTTCAACAAATGCATGGCAATAGTAAAGTGGCTCACTTGAGACTGCAGGGATTCCAGATGTGTCTGTACCTGGATGACTGGGTCATTACCGCACTAACCAGGCATCTGTTGATAAGGGCAAGAGATCAGGTTCTCCAGACTTGTTCTCATCTAGGAATAACCATAAACTGCAACAAGTCTCAACTGGAATCATCTCAAAATTTGTAATTCATAAGAGCACTGTTCAGTACAAAGTCTATGATAGCTTCACTGTCTCGTTTGAGAGTACAAACTATAAGATCACAGGTCAGAAAAATAATATGCAGTACCAAGATTTCAGCCCGCTTGGTCCTTCAAGCTGTAGGGTCAATGTCAGTGACTGTAACACTAGTACCTTTAGCCATATTTTACATGAGAATTCTGCAGTGGTTGTTAACATCACAATGGACGATACTTTACCAACCCATGTCAACTCTGATTCAAATCACTTAGACATGCAAGAGAGAGAACTCAAGTGGTGTATTCAGTCAGATCACATTCTACAAGGTCGTCCGTTCATTCCCCCACAGCCCAAGGCCATATTGATCTTGGATGCTTCCCAGTTGGGATGGGGAGGCCATTTTCTGGGGAATACAGTCCAAGGCACTTGGTTCCCTGAAGAGGCCAACTTGCATATCAACGTTCTAGAGATGAGAGCAGTGCTGTTAGTATTACAGGCCTTCCAAGATGTTCTCCCTTTGGGGATGATTGCAGTTCAAATGGACAATATGTCAGTAGTTTGGTACATCAGCAAACAAGGAGGGTCAGTTCTTATCCCTTGTGTCAAGAAGCCATCAGTGTATGGCAATGGGTGGTCTCCTCCAACTGCTGTCTTATAGCAACACAGATTCAGAGGACGTCCAACTGATAGCAGACAAACTGAGCAGGTGCATTCTCTACCTCGCAAGTGGTCTGTCAACAAGAAAGCAACAAGGATGATATTTCATCAATGTGGCTAGCCTTGCTGCAGTCTTTTTACTTTTCCCTTAAACAACAAATGCAGCAGCTACTTTGCCCTAATCCCCTCTTAGGGGGAATCACCAAGGGATGCTCTACTTCACAACTGGCCCCCCAGGCTACTATCCACCTATCCACCAATGCAGCTAATGCTGAAATTCCTACAGAAAGCTGCCATGTTGAAGAGCAAAGGCATCCTCATTGCACTGTACTGGCCTCAACAGATTTGGTTCCCCTTCCTTTGGCCTCACTTACTTCAAACTTGGATTCTGGATCTGACTCCAGACCTCCTGTCTCACCTGACAGATATGATCCATCAATACATATCAAGCCTCAGGCTGATGACCTGGCTTCTCCAGTTCCACCAATAGCCAGACAACCAATGCTCCCACAAACCTTCAACATGTAAACTCTAATCCGGTAAGTGGAAAATATTTGTGTACTGGACTCATCAAAATCATATTGAACCATTTTGAGCTCCTCTGCATTACATACTTGAGTTTTTGGTCCTACTTTTTAAAGAAGGAGCTAGTTCCTCATCCATTAAAGTTCACCTGACAGCGATATCAAACTTTCATGTTGGTTTTGAGGGTTTCTCAGTAGCCTTTCATAAGTTGTGCAGAGTTTCATTTGAAGCACTCTACTTTTAAGGCCTCCATTTAAAGATCTCACTCCCCCATGGGACTTCAGTCTGGTACTGCAGGCACTTGTACATTTCTCCTTTGAACCAGGAGCTAAGTGTGGCCATAGATATCTAACTTGGAAAATGTTTTTTCTAGTAGCCATTACATCTGCAGGATGAATTTCAGAAATTCAAGCATTATCTTCAAAACCTCCTTACTTGATTTTTCAGAAGGATATAGTTACATTATGAACCAATGCATCCTTTTTTCCCAAGGTGGTATCAGAATCTAATATCAATCAGTCTATTAAGTTGCTAGTTTCTTCCCCAAAGTTACTAACAAAGGAGAATATATGTTACATTTATTAGATGTTCAAAGACAATTACATTTGTACTTGCATATAACAAGACATAAGAAAAACAGACCAGTTATTTGTTTCCTTTGCAAACCTGAAATTGGGCAAACCAGTTGCCAAAAAAGTTTGGCCAGATGGATAAATGATTGTATTTCATTCATTTATAAAATATTGGGCATTGCCTTACCACAACTTGTAAGGGCTTATTCAACTAGATCAATGGCAACTTCTACAGTCTCCTTCTCCAGAGCATCCATGGATTACATATTTTCAGCAGCAATTTGGGCTACTCCCCATACCTTTGTTACTCATTACAAGTTAGAAATAGTCTCCAGTGATAGAGCATCAACTGGTTCAACTGTGCTCAGGAATATCCTTTCTTAGAGTCCACCTTGGAATTTAGATTGCTGGGGACTCTGTCCCATCAGTTGAGGAGAGAATGAAAATTGACAACATCAGATAAAGATGTTTTGTGCCTACCATAATGCTCCATCTGTGTTGTCCATTTTCATTCTTCCTCAACTTCCTGCCTATCTACCCCATCCATTTTCTATATGTAAACTTCTGGAAGAAGGAGTTCTTAGAGGAACATCACTGTCCTTTATACTGAGATCCAGATATACTCTCTTTCTAAACTGAGTACATGCAATTGTTACACCTCTTTTATTTATGCATTGTAAATATTGTCTTTTCTTGTTAAATCAGCAGTCAAGATTTGAGGTAACTTAGGGTTGGTACATTATGGGTGTGATGTCCCTCCTGTGGGTCAGCAATCAATCCTCAATACTGGCACCGGTGGGGAACATTCACTTAGAACAAAAATGGATACACACAGTATTTTCAGATGCAGCTCTCTGCATCAAACACAATTTCCCTTAAGAGCACACAGAGAGCACCCTCCAGTCATGGGGCTGGGTTTTCCTCTCCAAGCCCTAAATAAAACTCCTCCTTTCTCTTTAAAAAAACCAGTGCTCTGTGTCCCTGTTCCAAGTAGCTGATACACATACTCTATGAGATTTGAGTTACACACACACACGCACACACACACACCTAGGAAAGACTGGCACAGATTTCCTGCTATGCCACCTCCACCCAGATTGTAAGGCAGATTTACTGTCACCAGCCAGCTACTTTGACTGTTGCCAGGATACCCAATTACTCTTAGTAAAATTAATACTTATACAAATGGCGATGTTTGATCAAGCGTCAAGACTTTCAGGAGCATGAAGCCACAGTGTCACCAAATAAATGCAATTACTCTCAAGGGTTAAAATATTTTCTAAAAGACCAGCCACAGTGAAAGGTTTAGATATATTTAATAATAAATAATAAAATAGAAAACATGATGATACTGAATATCTATTTACAACTGAATTACTGTTTCCTAAAGTTACTTACTAAAGCAAGGCAAGATGAAGTGGGTGAGTGTCTTTGTTGTCAGTTCCAAAACAGAGTGCTGAGTGCCAAGTTTGACTATCACATCTATCCATCCTCAACCCCTTTTTCCCATTTTACACATGGGGTTGGGGTTTCACTTCAACAGTGACAATCATTTCGAGCCAAGGTGTACACCACCGGGTGGCTAGCCCTGCCGTGGTAGTTCATCCATACCACTCACTCGCACACACACTTTCTCACTAATATCTAAATACAGTTTCAGTGCTGACTACAGAATGACATCACATCTGGTCACCTGATTCTGTGGTTCCCACACTATCCCCTACTAGAAACTGAGCCAGGATCTAGCACAGATGTGTCACAGTACACACCCAGAACCAGGCTAAGACTTACTCCATCATCTGGAGACTGTAAAACAATTCTAACCCTGTCATATTTCCTGTAGAGACCAACCAGCCATTCTGTGACACCTCAGGGTAGCAATTAGTTCACCACTAAGGACAAGCAGGATCCCAGCCTAGACATTGTATCTTTGGCCACATTCAAACCTGTGAGATAAAATCTTTATGACCTAAACCATTTAATTTAATTTCAGCCTAATTGTCTTAAAGTTAGCTGTGCTGGGCTTAGCCCCTTCCCTTTCAGCATCCTCTGTTAACATGTCCACATTTCATCAGTTACAGTACAGTCTGACATACATGTTTATTTCGTTTCTGTCCAGCAGGACCAAATGTTGATACATTTTTAACACAAGCAACTTTTACAAATACAGTTTTAACAACAAAAGCATCTGTACAAATCAGTTTGATATTCAAATGACATAAAATTCTTTACAAAAGTCCATCTAGTTATGCTGGCATATCTTACACATGCTACACATGCACTGCCCTACTCTGTCTGGCATAACTGGCACTACCTCACATAATCACAATGTGTAAGGGGAAGCTGGAGAGTTTTAGGTTGCCACGAGCTTTAACAAAGGCCGAGACAGATCCAAGCATCAGATCCGAATCCATCAGATGAGGAAGAATGAAAATGGACAACACAGATGGAATGTTATGGTAAATACATAACTTCTTTTTTTCCCACATCAGGTCTGATCCTGTGGCCATATCCACATCTTCACCTTTTGAGAATAGACTCTTGGTTTCTTCTAATCCTTCTCCTGTGGACAAAGAAGGAAAGATATTGGACAGATGTGGTAAGAGAATTTTTCCATCTTCTACACACATATATTTCTTAACTATCAGACTTATATGTGGAAGTTTATTCTTTTTTGTGCAGACAGCTTGAGGGAATTATCTTCTAAACTTACTCCTGAAGGTAGTGCCTATCTGAGTTCCATTGTTTCTAGCATTTCTCAAGTGTCAGGATATGCATTAAAAATGTGTATGGCCACTACTACTGCTACATTACTGAGGGGATATGCCTGGGTACGTAATCAGAGGTTTTCTGATGAGATAAAGTCTGAAATTTTTAATTTAGCTTTAGATAAAGAGGTTTTGTTTGGTCCATCTACAACAGAGGTCTTCAAACAGTTTATTGTGGAGGGGGAATTAATACTGAGACTTTCGAAGATTGTTCAGCCCCACTATAAATCTCTAAAATCTACTTTTCTATCTAAAAAAACCCATAAAAACAATTCCTGCCTTCTCAAGCCATGCAAGGAACCAAAAAAGATTGTAGGAGGGGAATAACAAGAAATGAGGATATTTTTCAAAAAGGGACAGTCTAATATTTCAGAATAACTATACCATCATTATTCCCCTTCTCCACCACTTCTGCCCCTATCGCTCTAAATCTGTTGAAGAAGCTGTCTCAGTATATTCCCTTTGGCAACAGATTGTTTCAGACTCTTGGGTGCTAAAAGTAGATCAGGAAGAATACAGTTGGCACTGGATACAGATGCCTCTGTTCAGGGGAGTTCCTCCCCACCCTCTGGGCCAGAGTTTTGTTCCGCAGGTTCTTCAGCACTTAATCACTCAAGCAGTCTAGTACCAAAGAAATAGTCTTCTTGGAGACCGGTTCTTTAGCTTTCCTTTTTAATTCTGTGTGTGAAAGTACCAAAAATTCAAAGTATTGACCCTTTAGAATCTGTTTCCTCTCATTCCCCAAGGAAAGCTATTGATAACATTATAGCTAAAAGATGCATGCCATCTCATCCCCATAGACCCAGGCTTCAGGAAATTTCTCAGAATTTCAGTGTCTGAGTCCCATTATTTTTTCTCTTCATTACCCTTTAGGATATCTGCAGCTCCAAGTCTGTTTACAGAGTGCTTAGCTTCAGTCATAGCTCATTGCAGACTGAATAACATTCACATATTTCCTTATTTAGATAACTTACTCATCTTTGCAGTCTTTTCCCAGATGTTGAGTCATTAGAATGGGTTTCTTTTCTTCTGACCAGTCCGAGATTCCAGGTACTTGTTCAAAAATCTTTCTTGACTTCATCACCAAGGATTGTCTTTCTGGGGAGTCTTGTAGAGACCTCTTAGTAAAAGGCTTTTTTTGGCACAGGAGAAGGTTAACTTTTATCTGGAAACTTTTCTGAGATTCTCCATCCAGTCTTAGATTTCAAGCAGAGAGTATCTCAAGATCCTGGGAATCAAGACTTCTGTAATTCTCATGATTCCTCTTGCCAGGTAACACATGAGAAAGATTCAGTGGGTACTAAAATTGCATGGACCCAACATTTGCATCCTCTGAAATTTCAGATTTCTGTTTTACACTTTTTCAAAAAAGAACTGCAGTGGTGGAGATTACAGATAAAAGAAAATCCAGGTCTCTTCTTTTCTGCTGTAGCTTCAGGTCAATCTGTAACTACAAACACTTCAGATTTTGCTTTGATGACAGTTTTTATGCGGATAAAGATGCAAGGCCTGTGGAACTCCTCATGTAAGGTAAACAAAAGCAAATCATTGTCAAAGAGATGTTGGTAGTGATCCATGCCTTAAAATCTTTTCATCATCTCTGCTCTCCAGGACCTTTTCAGGTGATTAGACACCACAGTGATGTGGCACATAAACAAGCAGGAGGGTACCAGTTACCCTCTGTGCAGGCTGGGATGGCTTTGGAGATAGTTCTTCATCACTCTAATCCTCCAAACATTTTACATTCCAGCAGATCAAAATATAGTGTCAGATAAGCTGACCAGGACAGAGCCTTATGAATATAAATTGAATGAGGGGGGGTTTCCGGGAGTTGGTCAAGTTGTAGGGAACATCTCAAATAGAAGTGTTGCCTCCTTTCAACACAGACAACTGAACACATTCTGCTCCAGTGCTTCTTGCAGACAACCATGGTCAGAAATGTTCCTTTATGCATTGCCACTCTTTCCATTGATACCCAGGGTAATTCTGAAGATTCAGAACCCAGGGTAATTCTGAAGATTCAGAACTCTCCCAAAATCAATGTGGTGATTCCTTTTGGTCCAGACAACATCAGTTCTCCCTTTTTATTGAACTAGCCAAGGGCAATTACTACTAACTTCCTCACTGACTGGACCTACTTACACAAGACAGGGTGAGTTTGATATACCCAGTCTCAAAACAATTTCAGCTTATTTTCTGGATGATTCAGTTTTCCTTTTAATCACCTTTTTTGTGAAGACGTGCAGCAGGTAGTAAAGGAGGCAAGAAAATGTGATAACAGGAAATCATTTGATAATAGGAAATCTTATAGTGGCAAGTGGAAAAAGATTTTCTAGTAGGTAACTACCAGTAACTAGGGCACTGTCAGAGACAATGTACCACTGGCTCTTAAATGTTTGTCTGAACTACTTTCATCTGGCCTGTCTTACTACTCTGTCAAGAATAAAAACAAACAATTACCCAATGTCAGGGCACTAGCAAATAACAAATGAATAACAAGGCCACTGCACAACGAAGGTTGAAAACTCCAGCACTGTTCAAGCCAAAACAATCCAAAGGCAGGACACCAGTTTAATCCACAGCTACACAAATTTATTGCAGACTTAGCGCTTTCACCTTACAAGGCATCATCAGAGTCAAAAGGCTGTTACAACAACCCCCATTTAAATACTAAAGTCTGTAAGCAATAAAATAATAAATCAATTAATTCATTAATTAATTAAACCATCAACCAGTAAAAAACATTTACCCATTCAAACATTAAAACTTTTAAAGTTACACTCTTTCACCTTAAAGGGCCTTTGCAAAAAAGTTAAATGACACAATACAATTGATGTACTGAAGCAAATATAATAGTAGTTATAATATTAAAAAGTTAAATAGCCAAGTTAATGAAGTTGTTTCAATATGTATATTATTAGTCAAATCTAAAGGTACTAAATAACATTCCTGTTACAAATATTGTTACTAAATAATTCTTTCATTATTTAATTTATTTTGTTTTAATGATTGTAGTGCAATTAAATGTACATAGATCCACTCCTATAAAACCTGGGATCTATGCACCAAGAGGGGTTTAATAGAAATAAAATCATTAAGCCCAGGGTAGGACATGGCATTTAGCCGAAGCTGCCACTCCATCTCCTTTAAAGCTACCTTGTTCTTAATGTCACCACCACTATCTAATAACACCCTATCAATCACAAAAAACATGAGAGACTTAGAGACTTGGATAGTTATGTACTTCAAAGTAGATTGGTTAAGAACAAAAAACTGCTCAGAGACACTACTGATTATGCCAATAGGAATGTGTATCCCCCCGGAAAAAAGTGGCTTAAGCAGACTTTTAATACTGAATTTGGTAAAGGCAGTATGTCACAAAACATTGACACAGGAGAATATTGTGACGACTGTATTGATCATATTCCTGGGGGAGACGATGAAGTTTTTTTGGACGAATACCAAGGTCCCAGGAGGTCCAAGAGACTGTTGAACCAAGGAACAAGGACTGCTTATTATCCTCGGGGGGAGCAAACCAAGGGGAGGGGGAGAGGGAGGGGGGGCTATTATTAGGGAGATTGGGTGAAGTCTCTATTAGCAATGTGAATGGTGGTTTTTATATGTCTTCACCTGTTTTTAATGTTCAACAATCTAACACTGTTAATGTTAATTGTTTAGATGGGCCTTTGCATTTATGTTCTAATGAGAAAACTGAATCTAGAAGGAACAGGAATAGTGACACTACCTATGGAGTGGTTGTAGACAGCCACATTAATTTGGGCAATGAATTTTGTTCAATTAGTAATGTATCAGCAATGAATGAAGAAGTGATTAATGGTGGTCATTACATTGGTAATGGTTTTGACGACAATGTTTTGTGTGCTGACACTAGGTTGTCACATGACAGCATGGGTGCTGCAGTGGATGAAGGTTTAAAGTGTATGGTAACAAAGCAAAAAGGTTTTACTATCTACAACTATACTGAAGTTGAGATAAAAGGCACACACTTCGAGTTATTTACGAGGGGTCTGAATTATGTCCCCAGTTTCAAGCTAGATATAGCACATGTCTTATCAAGTTTAAAATTGTTTGTGAGGAAGTTGAACCTTCAGAAGTATTTCAACGACAATATGAATTTTGATATGGGTGGATATAGTAATTTAGGTGCTTCATTAACAAGAAAAAGTACATTTAACCCACCCACTTGTCCGGAATTTGTGTTTTTTGAGAAATTGTTAGAGTTTGAGTTCAGAAGAATTTGTGCATTGCCTAGTACAGTTAAGGATAACATATCCAGGGGCGAAAGATTATTGCTCAATGAATTCATTAGCTCAAACAATGTGAGGTGCATGAAGCCGGACAAGGGGGGTGGGATGGTACTTATGAACAAGATTGATTACCTGACATGTATGACTAGAGTTTTAGGTGATCAAAATACGTACTCTTTTGCTTCCATCAATGAACTAAATCGTGCATATGCTAAAATTGATATGTTTTTGCATGATGCACTCTTTCAAGCTACGATTAGTGAAAGTGAATATGATTACTTGTCAGTAAAAAACCCAGTGGTGCCTTGTATTTTCGGGATACCCAAGGTGCACAAGGGTATCCATGATTTAGAATTTAGACCAATTGTTGCCGCACGGGGTTCAAAGACTGAGCCCCTTGCGGCCTTTATAGATCATGAGACCAAGATAGTTCAAAGTGAAGTGCCCCATATTCTAAGGGATTCTTGGCATTGCTTGGAGAGATTAAGAGGCATTAAGAGCATAACAGATGATTACAGTTTTTTGACAATAGATGTTATTAACCTATTTTCGGTTATACCTCATAATGAGGGTTTAGATATGTTCGTTGCAAGCCTTAACTCCAGCAATGCCATTAATAAATCTAGACTAAATTTGTATTGTGATTTGATGGAATGTGTTTTGAATAACAATTTCATTAAATTTGAAGGAGAAATCTATAAACAAAGCTCGGGTGTGGCCATGGGAGCCAAATGTGCCCCGGTTTATGCCAATTTGGTGCTATTGGCGTGGGAAAGAGCACATGTGTTTTCATCAAAATATATGAATAACATAATTTTGTACAACAGATTTTTGGATGATCTTTTGATCATTTGGAAAGGGGGTGAAGTACTTGCCAAAGAATTTGTCGAGTACCTAAATGGTACAACTGGCTTTTTCAAGTTTACTTTTTTGTGGGGAATAGAAAGTATTAATTATTTAGATATTAACATTTCCAAGATAGACAATGTACTGTCTAGTACAATTTATAGGAAGGACAACTACTCCAATTCGTTATTGCATTTTACCAGTTGCCACCCCTTTCATCAACGGAAGGGGGTAATAAAAGGGCAGATGGTACGAACTTCCAGATTGGTAAGTGACGATGCGACATTCAGATTAGAAATATACAAGCTAATCGGAATGTTATTGGAGCGAGGTTATCCGATTAGTTTATTGCGAAGTGTGAAGAAAGAAATTTACAAAAAAAGACGCAGTATTTATGCTCCTATCTTGGGGGATGTAGGTGTAGATGAGATGGGATCTTTAAATGTCTTGGATCCGGTACGGGTGAACAACAATAACAATAACAACAACAAAGATAACAGTGATAAGGGTCCATGTTTCATTTTGAAGTACAATGATAAATCTACGGAACTTTGTACAGTATTGAGAAATGTATGGGATTATTGTTTGAACAATGATTTGAAGAAAGTGGTGGGTAAAGAACCGGTGATAGTTTACAGTAGGGGTAAGAACCTAAAAGATATGCTTGAAAGAAATAAACAACAACATAGGTCGAGGATGGGTAAGTGTGGAAGTTGTAGGTGCTGTAGGTATGTGGCGGATGGCCCTTATGTAGTTGTTCCTGGATACAAATATACCTTGGCTTGTCCGGGAATCTGCAACTGTAATACTAGAAATCTAGTTTACGTGGCCAACTGCTCATCCTGTGAGGCATTTTACGTCGGGATGACTACCCGAAGACTAAAAGACAGGATCCCTGAACACCTCAGATCCATTAAAAACAAGGATTCCCACAATGCGTTGTACCTCCATAGTACCAAATGTAACAACTTTAAGAAATTCATGTTTTTTGTGATTGATAGGGTGTTATTAGATAGTGGTGGTGACATTAAGAACAAGGTAGCTTTAAAGGAGATGGAGTGGCAGCTTCGGCTAAATGCCATGTCCTACCCTGGGCTTAATGATTTTATTTCTATTAAACCCCTCTTGGTGCATAGATCCCAGGTTTTATAGGAGTGGATCTATGTACATTTAATTGCACTACAATCATTAAAACAAAATAAATTAAATAATGAAAGAATTATTTAGTAACAATATTTGTAACAGGAATGTTATTTAGTACCTTTAGATTTGACTAATAATATACATATTGAAACAACTTCATTAACTTGGCTATTTAACTTTTTAATATTATAACTACTATTATATTTGCTTCAATACATCAATTATATTAAGTGTCATTTAATTTTTTTGCAAAGGCCCTTTAAGGTGAATGAGTGTAACTTTAAAAGTTTTAATGTTTGAATGGGTAAATGTTTTTTACTGGTTGATGGTTTAATTAATTAATGAATTAATTGATTTATTATTTTATTGCTTACAGACTTTAGTATTTAAATGGGGGTTGTTGTAACAGCCTTTTGACTCTGATGATGCCTTGTAAGGTGAAAGCGCTAAGTCTGCAATAAATTTGTGTAGCTGTGGATTAAACTGGTGTCCTGCCTTTGGATTGTTTTGGCTTGAACAGTGCTGGAGTTTTCAACCTTCGTTGTGCAGTGGCCTTGTTATTCATTTGTACTCTGTCAAGAATGTCTGCTCATGGATCTGCCATTCTTCTCTGTTTTTGGCAAAACAATTTCTTAAGGAGGTTTTACATCCTCGGCCTTCTAGAAAACAGGTGGTCCTTTCTGAGATATTACATTTTTACTAGAAAAGATAACTATATCTCCCTTTGAACCAGCTCATTAGTTTGCTTTAAGGTTCATTACATGGAAGACTTATCTCTTATTGCTCTGACATCTGCAAGTATAGCATTTGAGTTGCAAGCCGTTGTGGTGGGTGAACCCTATCTGATCTTTCTTAGGGACAGAGTCTCATTAAGAAAAATCACTCATTTGTGCCTATAGTTTACTTTGGATCAAACCATGAACCTTCCACTGTTCTATCCAGAACCTCGGAACCAGAGAGAAAGGATTCTAAATGCTGTGGATGTGCATAGTAGCTCAGGCACTATCTTGATAGAACTAACTACTTTAGAAAAGCGGATCAGCTATTTATTGCTTTTAATGTGGCTAAGAAAGGACAACCCCTATCAAAACAGACAGTTTCATGGTGGTTATCCTTAGCTATTGTCTTTTGATGTTATGTTGTCCTATCTTGCCTACATTCTTGCTGGTTGGGTTTAGAACTGAGCATCGGTTCCGACTCGGCCTAATACTTAAGCTCGGGAACTTCCACTGGTTCGAGGCTATACCCTATCCCATCATGCTTAGAGAAGATAACCCAGACCTCATTTGATGCTAAATTAGATCGGGTGCTTCTCACTAGGCTCAGGCTAAGTGAAATTCTTTTTTGGATATTATTTGTTTATTTCTAAATAATTTGTATGTGTATATATATATATATATATATATATATATATATATATATATATATGTATGTATATGTTGTTTTTGCTAATTGACAGTGGTTTTAGGTCTCAGCTGTGGTGAATACCTAAGTTTGTTGCTTGTGTTTGTTGTGGTTGGCCATCACTTTCATTAGGCCTACAACTCCCTATCCCGTCTTTTAAAACCTTTAACGAACCCGTTTAAGTTAGAGGGTTTGTCTTTCTTTCTCCTTTCTGTCCGTTGTTAAACACATTTAAATTAGAGGGCAACTCTTTCCTTGTAATTCTGTCCCTTCCTAAGAGGTTTTGCCATTTAAGTTAGAGACGTCTCCTCTGGCTATAGGAGATTGTTGTTTTAGTTAGCGATCTCTCCTCTCGCCCCTTTCTCTCCCCTGCTTGATTGTTAAAAAAAAAAAAAAAAAAGTAGAGTAGCAGTTATATAATTACCTTTGTGATAGTGTGGTGTGTTTGACAGCTTGATAGTTTTTTTACTAGCCTTGTTATCTCTATCATTAACCTAATTTCCTGGGCAGTGTTCATTGTTGTTGCTGTGTTTTTTTACTATGTCCAAGGAAGGAAAAGAAGTGAAGCAGTCAAGCTTCAAAAAGTGTGACTCCTGTTCCCAGAAAATGTCCTTAACCGATGGGCACACTAGTTGTGCCTACTGTTAAGGTGTGGTACACCTTCAAGACTCATGCTCCACTTGTCATGGGTTCAGTTCTAGGTTACAGCAGGAACATAGAAATAAACTTATGAACAAGGGATTGCTTCCTTTTGCTGAGGCACTAGAAGGGAACCAGACCTCTTCCAAATCATCTCAGTCCCCAAAGTCTGACAAGTCTACAAAAAGAGCTTCTTCTTCGGCTCCTGCTTTTGAGCTGGCTAAAAAGCTAGCTAAGGATACGACTTTGGACACGAAGGCTTTCAGACCCAAAAAGATTACTCCTTCAGTGCCACCAGTTTTGTCGGAACCGACTAGGAGCCATATACAGAGCTGGTCCCCAACCTTGGAGCCGGTCCCCTCGGTTCCTTAGTCACCTATTTTACAGTCTGTGGCTAGAAGTGTATAATCCTCGGCCCCATCCTCTCGATCATCCAGGAGTCTATTGAATGACGACATGGAGTGGGTAGTCAAGAGGTTTCTTCGGACTCCGGCTGTAGCCAAGATTCTTTTGAGTCCAGCCCAAAAGGAATTGGAACAGACTTCTGCTACTGCCCCTTCGTATGTTCCACCTCCAACCCAAGTGGTTTTGGAGCCGGAGTACTTGGATGTGTTTGTGGTGGAACCATTGGGTCAGAGACTCACCCCAGGATTTTCAGTCCTGACTTCTGCTCCGATCTCCTCGGTACCATGTTCGGTCAAAGGGTCTGGGAGCTGACGCTCCCCTGTCGGTTCCAGGGAGGAGAGTCAGAACGGACCCTTGTCGGATCCGAATCTACTTCTTGACGAATCGGCGCAAGTAAGCTTGGTGCCTACATCAGCCTCAGAGACCACCTCCTTGGTGCTAGAAGAGTTTCCTGGCTCTTTGGAGCCAGAGGCTTCCTCAGACCCAGGTTCTGGAGCCTTTGATGTGATGAGGAGTGTGCTGTCATCCTTGACAGCTCCACTCTTGGTTCCAAGTACTCTTCCCCCAAAAGTGCCGGTGTCTGCCTCTCTGCCATCCCCCCCCCCCGCCCAGGCGTAGGGAACCAATGCCCCAGAATGCCCCATTGGGTCAGTCCCTCTCTTCTGAAACCTCTGCAGAGGATCCCTCCGGGGGGGGGGGGTGCCCTCGGAAGAGAATATGTAAGAGGAAACATCTAGACTCCCCTTAGGAGTCTGTCACTTCAGATATGGACTTGGAGGATTCAGAAGGGTCCCCATGGTCACCCTCTGAGGATATCTCCTTCTCAGACCTCCTAGAGATCCTGAGCAGAGAGGTGGCTGGAAGACCCTCACCCCTTCTGAAGATGAGTCTGTATACCTTGAGGCATTTCATTCTCGACCCACCACCTCTTGGGTGTCTCTGCCCTTCGACCAGCTCCTCAATGTTATTAGACGAAAGGCGTGGGCTCTCCAGAATCTGTGGAACCTGTTCCGAGGAGGCCCAACAAATTTATAACAGCTCCATCAGACAAAGACTTTTTAACCAAAGGTGTCCCAGTAGATGCTATGGTGGTGGCGGCAGCCACCAGAAAGGAGTTAGCTGAGACTTCTTCATCTGTCCATCTGCCGAATAAGGAGTCTCGAAAGATGGACAGGTATGGGAAGCAGATGTTCTCATCAGCGGCTTTTACACTCAGATCACTGAACTATTTGACCCATTTTACTAGATTTCAGAGGGCTCTTCTAAAGGAGCTAGACGCTGTCCTCCAAGGTACCACAGCTGGAGGGGTTCCAGACAAGGTGACCGCCCAGCTTGCTACCTTAAATTCAGTAGTCAACTCCTCTATGTGGTTCATTTCTTATGCAGCTGATAGTGTGAGTAGGGCAGCTGGTACATTAATTGTTCTGAGGAGGCATTCCTGGATGCACGTTTACGAGTTCGTTGAGCCCTTCAAGTCTTCCTTCACTAACGCCCCTTTTGATGGCCCATCCTTGTTCGGGCCAAAAGTTAAAGAGACTCTGACCAGGTGTGAACAAGAAGGCAAAACTCTGTCTGCCATGGGAGTACGTTTTTCCCTCCCTACCGGGCCTTATCCCAAAGGCCAGAAGGGCAGGAAAATGTAGTTCTGTAAATGTTAAAGAGCTTCGCCAGATGCACGTGGTGAATCTTCCCCCAGAGGCAGAGGGGAAATAACAATGAAAGACACTGACCTCGCAGCAGAGGGGGTCTGCAAAATCAGGGTGACAGAGATCATTCTCTGGCAGACCCTTCCAGCGCTCCAGAAAGGAGGCCCTCCTGTCCACCTCTGGAGGCAGTCGGGGGCAGACTATCACTGTACCCAAAAGCCTGGCTAAGTATCACTCAAGACAAATGGGCACAGTCAATAATGTCCAGGGGATACAACATACCCTTCTTCACCCCCACCCCCAAAAACAAGATCAGTCGCAGACATTCCACCCTGTCAAAGAGATCAAGCAACTCTAGAGATACAAAAGTTGCTAAGAAAAAGAGACATCGAAGATTTCCCCGCAGACCAAACCGGATCCAGAACTTACTCAAGGTTCTTTTTAGTTCCAAAAAAAACAGGGGACTGGAGACCCATCTTGGATCTCAGCAGGCTGAACCAGTCCGTAAAAAAAAATCAAAGTTCCGGATGGTGACACAGCAATCTATACTCCCCTTTCTGGGAAAAGACAATTGGATGTGCTCACTTGATCTTCAGGATGCGTACTACCATATAAAAATGGACAGGTGATCCAGGAGACATCTACGCTTCCAGCTGGGAGCCAGTCATTACCAATTCCGAGCTCTGCCCCCAGAGTGTTTATCAAATGCATTGCAGTAGTCATGGCTCACCTGAGGCATCTAGGATTCCGGGTGTTTCCATACTTAGACGACTGGCTCCTGACCGCCACCACCGAGCATCTACTAACCAAGGCAAGAGACACCACTGTTCATCTTTGCTCGGAACTGGGCATTAAAATAAATTTTGAAAAATCTGCCTTGTTACTATCACAGCATATTACATTTATAGGAAAAGAATTAAACACAGAAGACATGGTAGCAAAACTGCCTCATGACAGGGTACAGACACTGCGACATCGTGTCCATCTTGCTCTCAAAAAAGAAAGTACAGCCAAAGCTGGTTCTAAAGGTCTTGGGAACTATGGCAGCTGCTATAACATTAGTACCTCTGGCACGTCTACATATGAGAGTCGTACAGTGGCTTCTCTTCACTCAATGGTCCATGCAGGAGTTACCAATGTCCCACAAGATTTTCATTACAGACTCATGCAAGAAAGACCTACATTGGTGGCTTCATTCCATGCAGATAACTCTAGACAGGCTGTTCACTCTCCCCCAACCACTAGCCACAGTGACCACGGACGCTTCCCAGATTGGGGGGGGGGCATTATCTGGGAAAGACCGTCCAAGGAACTTGGCAGGAACACGAGTACCACTTGCACATCAATGATAGCGATTCTTCTGACGTTGCAGGCATTCCAAAACTCTCTTCCACCAGGTATGATTGCAATACAGACAGACAATATGTCAGTGGTGTGGTATATCAACAAACAAGGCAGAACCAGATCCTACCTCCTGTGTCGAGAGGCTCAAAGAGTATGGCAGTGGGTAGTCTTTTCTCAACGTTTTCTGATTGCAGCACATATTCCAGGACAATCCAATGTGATAGCGGACAAATTGAGCAGAGCAATTCTAATGCCTCATGAGTGGTCCCTAAAACAGGAAATTGCGAACCAGATTTTTCACAAGTGGGGCCAGTCTTGCTGCGACCTGTTTGCCACCTCCATGAACATCAAATGCAGAAGCTGCCTTGCCCTAATTCCCCTGCCGGGATGCACTCGTTCACGATTGGCCCCCGGGACTCCTTTATGCCTTTCCCCCGTTCCCTATAATCCCCAAAGTTCTACAGAAAGCCAAATCATTGAGTTGCAGGTTAATACTCATTGTGCCATACTGGCCTTGTCAGATCTGGTGTCCTTTCCTATGGCCCCATCTCTGAGAAGAGCCATGGATTCTGGACTCTGTACCAGATCTTCTGACTCGTCAGTCAGGAACACTCCATCCCTCTATCCAGACCCTCAAACTGACAGCTTGGCTGCCCCACTTCCAATCTCAGCCAGGCTTCCAGACATATCCCCTGCAGTGAGACATATTCTAATTTCAGCTCAAAAGACAACTAGAAAGCTTTATGCTAGCAGATGGAAACGATTTTTTTGTTGTTGGGTTTCTAAGAATCACATAGACCCCTTCACAGCCCTCGTAAGTACAATTTTAGATTTCTTAGCAGAAATGTTCAATGAAGGCATAGCACCAGCTACCATATGAGTTCAGTTAGCCGCCATATCTAACTACCACATAGGAGATATGAGATCAAAAATAATGTCTCACAGATTATGCCAAGCTTTCCTGAGAGGTACATTCTTACTAAGGCCTCCAATAAGGGAACCACTAACTCCGTGAGACCTCAATTTGGTACTGTCTACTCTGATTCTCCCACCATACGAACCAGCTTCCTCTTGCCAAATGAAATTTCTAACCTGGAAAACAGCTTTTCTGGTAGCCATTACTTCAGCTAGGAGGGTTTCGGAACTTCAAGCTTTGTCTATACGCCCTCCCTACTTAGTTTTTCACAAAGACAAGAGTCTCTCTTAAAAAAAAAATCCTTTGTTTCTTCCAAAGTATGTTCTGAAACCAACTTAAATCAATCCATTAACCTGCCTGTTTTCTTTCCAAACTATGGCAACAAGGCAGAATATTCGCTACACCAGTTGGATGTCCACAGACAGTTACGCTTCTACTTGCATAGAACAAAGTAATTTAGAAAATCTGACCAGTTATTCATTTCCTTCTCAGATAACAGAAAAGTGCACAAATATCAAAAGTTACCTTGTTAAAATGGCTTACTGACACTATTACCCATGCATATAATTCTCAACATAAACAACTGCCAGGAAAGATTAGAGGCCACTCAACAAGAGCTATGTCAACTTCGACCACCTTTCAGGCCATGTTACCTATGAATTCAGTCTGTGCTGCAGCTACATGGATCAAACCTCATACCTTTATCACTCTTTACAAAGTAGACTTGGCCTCCCGGAACAGGGCTTCCTTTGGTTCCACTGTTCTGAAGAGTTTATTCCCTTGAACCACCCAAGAAAGAATGTGCTAGGGACACTATCCCAACCAGCAAGAATGAAGGCAAGATAGGACAACATAGCATTAAGAAGTTATGTACTCACCATAATGTCCCATGTTTGTTGTCCATAATCTCACCTTCATTCTTGCATCCCACCCTCCTTCCCCCAACCTTCGCTCCTGCAGGATCGAGAGGAAATTTTTTTTGGTTGCAAATTGTGTTCTCTGCTTCCCTTCTTGTCTCTTGAGGCATAGGCTAATAACTGTTACCATTGGGATTTTGTATATAATTTCAGATGTGTTACTGTTTTGCAAACAATATCTGGGTTATCTTCCCTAAGCATGATGGGATAGGGTATAGCCTCAAGCCAGTGGAAGCTCTCGAGCTTTAGTATTAGGCCGAGTCAGAACCAATACTCAGTTCCAAACCCAACCAGCAAGAATGAAGGCGAGATTATGGACAGCAAACATGGAACGTTATGGTGAGTACATAACTTATTATATCCATCATGGGAAGTAAGTTCTAGGCACAATAAAGGCACATTGTACTAGAGCCTTGGCATCTACAATGGCATACTGGAAAGAAGTAGATTCTAGAAGCATTCTAGAGTCAATAACTTGGTCCTCTGTGCATACTTTTACAAAGCATTACAAACTAGATTCCTTTTCCAGGATCAGGACTGGCTTTTCTAAAACCATTTTCCAGGAGCTCCTAGATCCTTATCCTTCCTTCTCCCAGGCTGAATAGACTTTTGTAATCAAAGCATATAACCAAAAAGCTAATGCAGCAGTGGGAATGATGAGCATAGTACAGTTATGTAAGTTCCACTTACTATAATAGAAGATGTTCGAATTCCTTCCTGCTGCAGTAGCCGCACCCATCCACCATCCCCCTACTTCTGTATATCATTATTTGCTGGGATATAAAGTCATTTGTTACTGTTTATATCTTTTAGAGGTTCAGGATGAGTAAACTCTTCTCTCTGTATGGCAAGAATGTCCTGAAGATTTCTTTACTATGATTGCTGATTTCTCTCATCTCAGCTGTCCAATCCATAGTCAGAGTGAAGGTATGGGAGGGAGACAGAGATCTGTGAAGCTGGCCGGTTATTGTATCCTGGACAGGATACAGCCCATATAGCCGAAAGTTAGTGTAGCAGTGAGAAATTCGAACATTTGTGCAACTTGTACAACTGTACTTTTTTGCAGACTTGGGTCAGCTTTTGAAGTTATGGAGAGGATAATTACCTTACCACCAGGTCATTGCTGCAGGCTCCAGTGGTTTCAGCTTCAGCCCCTGACATTTGCAGTTTGTTTCTCAGCCTGTTCATCAACCACTCCAGGGTCAGAGCAGAGATGATAGCCTCATGGAATCTGCAACATTGCATTCAGAGTCTTCTGAGGAGTTGAATTTCCTTACATTCCCTGAAGGAGGATGTGCAAAATGGGGCACATTGGCTCTCCTACTGAGTCTCTAATTTGAAATACTGATTTGGATGGTCAAGAGGGCTCCCCATCTAGTCCTCTACAGAAGATGCAACATTTGGTGAGATTCTGGAATTTATGTGACAGCGGGGATTATGACCCACAGACCCACACTCTCAGGACAAAGAGGCAGTGCAACCTCTACCTCCTGGGAGGACCCTTCTATCAAACAACTTTCTTTAGCTAAGAGGATATGTCAGGAGCCCCATTCCACTGAAGCCACCCCTAAGAAGCTCAATAAAATTCTACAGCCACTGAAGGATAGGCAGTTTTGGTCCACAAACCTCTGGTAGATAATATGATCATAGCAGTCACCAGAAAAAGGGATCTGTGCAAAGATGCAGCTGTTCATCAACCTAACAAGGAGTCCAAAGTGATGGACAGAATGTGGAAGTGCCCACATATCTCAGGTACCTTTGCCCTGAGAGTGCTGAACTAAACTACTCACATGAACTGCTTCTAAAGAAATCTAGTGGAACATGGAACATCCTTTAGCCTGTTTGAAGAAGCTGCTGACACTAGAATCCAGGAAACAGCTGTAGACCATACTGGGCACAATGCTAAACATCACTAACCTCTCCATCTGGCTTATGCATAAAGCAACTGATGTAGTCGGCCCTTGCAGGGGACACGGGCATTACAGTGAGACTCTATGCCTGGCTCCACCTTTGCAATTTTGAGGATAACCTCAAGATGTCCTTCATGAAGCCCCCAATGTTAGCATAACCTTTTTTAGTCCATCAGTGAAAGAAAAACTACTGAAGTATGAGCAGGAAGGCAAGATGCTGTCTGCCTTAGACATCAAATTTGATACTCTTCAACAGGAATCAAAATGGGTCAAAATTCTTATGGTTCAGAAAAACCCAGTATTGACTCCTTTTTTTCAGGGGTGATCACAGCAGAGGCAGTTCCTTTAATGGATACTGACCCAAAGGTTAAGGGGGCCCACAGAATCAGGGTTCTAGAGGTCCCTTT
The DNA here is from genome assembly GCF_019279795.1 of Protopterus annectens. Classification (NCBI taxonomy): domain Eukaryota; kingdom Metazoa; phylum Chordata; order Ceratodontiformes; family Protopteridae; genus Protopterus; species Protopterus annectens. Next base: position 886,960,999 of record NC_056741.1, on the reverse strand, counting down.
TTGGACAATACCATCATCTTTGAAGGGTTGCCCAGCTGCTCCTCTCTAGAGACAGTTAGGGACTATCCATCTCTCCACTCTCTTGCATGGATGGCCACCACATGGGTAAGAAGGATAATATCCAGACTCTATACAGTTTCCATTTTCTGTACTCGGCATCCTAATTTAGGCCTCTTCCAAACATTCTACCCCTCCAGTGGAAAGTGGCCAAAATGGAAATTCTTCCTCTCATAGAAAACAATAACCATCTAAGAGGTCTCAACACATCAGAGAGGGTCAATAGTCTGTTCATGATTCTTTTTAGTTCAAAGGAAGCACAGGGACCTTAGGTCCGTCTAAGACCTCAGCCACCTAAACCTCCATTAAATAAGACTTCCTCCAGAATGGTCACAGTGCAAGTGATTTTTCCATGTCTACAGGCAAACAACTGGATATGCTTCATTAATCTTAAATGATTCCTACATTTCTGGATAGGGACCAATCATTCAGAATGCTGTCCTTTGGTCTCACTACAGCATCCCGGATGTTCACCAGTTGCATGGCTGTCAATGCAGCTATTTTGAGACTCAGAGAGATTTGAGTTTTTCCATATTTGCATGATTGGCTCCTTGCTTCTACAACCAAAGAATCTGCAATCAAAGCCAGAGACTAGCACTGCTGTAGCCCTGCTTATACTTATATATTTCTGTAAATGATAACAGTTCTCATTTTCAGTCTTCTCAACCCATTCTCTGTCAGATGTCACTTGGACACAAAAAAATGCATAGTGTATCTACAGGCTGAGAAGATCCACTCCCGCAAAATGTAATCAAAACCTTCCTAGATCATCATTCACATCCTGAGAAGATGGTTCTTTCAGTTCTGGATCTAATAGTTTCCTCAACATTTATGGTTCGTTTTGCCCATTTTCACATGTGTATCTTTCGGTAGCTTCTCAGAGTTCAGTGGTTACAGAATTCATATCATCCCTCTGCTCCTATTCTCATCACTTAGCTGTGCAGGGCTTACTTAGAATAGTGGATAACTTCCTCCAGGATTTACACAGAGAGACCTTTTGTTATTCCTCCTTCAGGTGCCATAGTGACCACAGACAGCTCATTCTTGAGATGGGGATGGTTCAAGAAACATAGAATCATGCAGAGGCCAGTCTTCAACTCAGTATCCCAGAGATTAGAGCAGTACTCCTTGCATTGCAGAAATTTAAGGACTTTTTATCCCAGGAGTGATTTCCATTCAAATGACAATATGGCCATAGTCTTGTATCTGAATTGATAAAAAATGCTGGGAGACTATGAGAGTTTGGCATTGGTGAGAGTTTGGCAATGGGCAACTGTTTTTAGTCATTTTCTGACTGTAATGCACATTCCTGGAAGAAGCATCTACCATACTGACCGGCTCACCAAATCAATATCAATGCCTCGTGAGAGGCTTCTCAAAATGGTGGCAGCTCAACAGATTTTCAACCTCTGGAAATAGTCTTGCTGCAGTGTATTTGCATCCCCAACAAACTTCAAATCCAACTACTTTGCTTTGATCCCTCTGAATGGATTATACCCAAGAGATACTCTTTTTGGGCAAAGGCCTACAGGACTCCTCTGTGCCTTTATACCTCTTTCCCTTATGTCCAAGTTTTTGCAGAAAGCAATGGAACACAGTGCCAGAGTAACTCTCATTGTCCCATTTTGGCAACAACAGATCTGGTTCTCCTTACTAGCTCCTTATCTCAAAAAGTGCCCATGGTTTCTTGATCCAATCTCAGATCTTATCTTTTACCTTTGCAGGGTGCCTCACCTGGACTTACATAACCTCAGGTTGATTGCTTGTCTTCACTACTTCCTTTAATGACCAAAGACCCTTCTTTATCTCAGAGTGTTTTACATATACTTTTTTATCTCAGAAAGAATCCACTCGCAGGATGTTTCACAGTAAATGGAAGCATTTTTCCCTTTGGGTAGCTGACTGAAGAGTAGACCACTTTTTCTGCTTTTATCCCTAATATACCTCAGTTTCTTGAATCATTAATGTTTTTTATTCTACCATTAAAGTCAAGATGGCATCCATATCCAACTACCACTATTTTGTTTAAGAAACTTTAAACAAAAGCTCCTTTGAATCAACTTCTGCATAGTTAATTTTTTTCTTAGAAAACATTATTTTTATTATCAGTTACTTCAGCAAAAAAGATTTCAGAAATATAGTCTGAGTCCTTCAATCCTCTGTACCTAGTTTTTCGTAAGGATAGGATATACCTATGAACTGACCCTTCCTTTCTTCCTAAAGTTGATTCAGAAAATAGTTTGAATCAGCCATTTCATTTACCTGTTTTCTTTCCAAATCTTCCCAACCATGGAGAGCATATCCTTCATACCCTAGATTTGCACTGGCAGCTAAAATTCTATTTTCACTGAAACAAATCAATAAGAAAGGATATTCAGCTTTTTATCTCCTTTACCCCTAAAAAACTGGGAAGGATGGTCTCCCAAAGTCTTACTTTCCAGATGGTTGTCTGACTGTATCTCCTTTGTCTGTACAGCTCACAATAAGATTTTGTCTACCAAACCACAAATTCATTCAGCAAGATCAGTAGCCACTTCCAGAGCATTTTCCAAGAAGCCTTGGATGTAATCTGTGCTGCCTGATCTATGTTGCACCCCTTTGTGAAACATTATAAACTAAATATCATTTCCATATCCAGTGCTCTTTTTTGGAGCCACAATTCTGAAGGGCTCTGTTACGATACCATCCTGGTTATATTGGGTAACCTTGGTTTGATTTCCATTCAAATGACAATATGGCCATAGTGTTGTATCTGAATTGGTAAAGAATGCTGGGAGACTATGAGAGTTTGGCATTGGTGAGAGTTTGGCAATGGGCAACTGTTTTCAGTCATTTTCTGACTGTAATGCACATTCCTGGAAGAAGCATCTACCTTACTGACCGGCTCACCAAATCAATATCAATGCCTCATGAGAGGCTTCTCAAAATGGTGGCAGCTCAACAGATTTTCAACCTCTGGAAATAGTCTTGCTGCAGTGTATTTGCATCCCCAACAAACTTCAAATCCAACTACTTTGCTTTGATCCCTCTGAATGGATTATACCCAAGAGATACTCTTTTTGGGCAAAGGCCTACAAGACTCCTCTGTGCCTTTCTACCTCTTCCCCTTATCTCCAAGTTTTTGCAGAAAGCAGTGGAACACAGTGCCAGAGTAACTCTCATTGTCCCATTTTGGCAACAACAGATCTGGTTCTCCTTACTAGCTCCTTATCTCAAGAAGTGCCCATGGTTTCTTGATCCAATCTCAGATCTTATCTTTTACCTTTGCAGGGTGCCTCACCTGGACTTACATAACCTCAGGTTGATTGCTTGTCTTCACTACCTCCTTTAATGACCAAAGACCCTCCTTTATCTCAAGAGTGTTTTACATATACTTTTTTATCTCAGAAAGGATCCACTCGCAGGATGTTTCACAGTAAATGGAAGCATTTTTCCCTTTGGGTAGCTGACTGAAGAGTAGACCACTTTTCTGCTTTGATCCCTAATATACCTCAGTTTCTTTCATCAATGTTTTTTATTCTACCATTAAAGTCAAGATGGCATCCATATCCAACTACCACTATGGCTCCAGCTCCCATTCTGCAGCTTCTTATATGTTGTGCAAAGTCTTTTTGAAAAGTACCTTTTATCATGTGTCCTGCAGTAGAGCAACCAGTTTCTCCTTGGGAATTAAATTCTTGTTTAAAAAACTTTAAACAAAAGCTCCTTTGAATCAACTTCTGCACAGTTAAATGAAATGGCTGATTCAAACTATTTTCTGAATCAACTTTAGAAAGAAAGGAAGGGTCAGTTCATAGGTATATCCTATCCTTACCAAATACTAGGTACAGAGGATTGAAGGACTCAGACTATATTTCTGAAATCTTTTTTGCTGAAGTAACTGATAATAAAAATAATGTTTTCTAAGAAAAAAATTACCTGTTTTCTTTCCAAATCTTCCCAACCATGGAGAGCATATCCTTCATACCCTAGATTTGCACTGACAGCTAAAATTCTATTTTCACTGAAACAAATCAATAAGAATGTATATTCAGCTTTTTATCTCCTTTACCCCTAAAAAACTGGGAAGGATGGTCTCCCAAAGTCTTACTTTCCAGATGGTTGTCTGACTGTATCTCCTTTGTCTATACAGCTCACAATAAGATTTTGTCTACCAAACCACAAATTCATTCAGCAAGATCAGTAGCCACTTCCAGAGCATTTTCCAAGAAGCCTTGGATGTAATTTGTGCTGCCTGATCTATGTTGCACCCCTTTGTGAAACATTATAAACTAAATATCATTTCCATATCCAGGGCTCTTTTTTGGAGCCACAATTCTGAAGGGCTCTGTTACGATACCATCCTGGTTATATTGGGTAACCTGGATTTCTGCCCCATCTGTCAGTTTGGATGTATTGGGTGACTATGAAACAGTAGATGTTAAGTTGTCCATCTCGCCTTCGTTCTTGCTGTTTGGGTTCGGAGCCAATCCTCGGCTCTGACTCGGCCATCTTCTATAGCTTGAGAGCTGTTTACTGGCTCGAGGCTACCCCTTATCCCAGAATGCCCAGCGTCAGCTACCCAGATCTCGTTTGTTGCTTCAGCTGCGAGGTTGCTTCGTTACTGGCTCAGGCTTAGTATAGTTTTTTTCTATTATTATAATTGTTGTTTATTCTTAAAAATTTGTCAAGTTTTTTATCAAGTTTTTGTCTAGATATAGTACTTTATCCCTTATCGCTTTCTTGTGTGTTGTAGCTTTGTTGGCCATCGCTCCACATGTCGCAGGCCTTCTGTTTCCCCTGAACTCATTTAAATTAGAGAGTTCTGCCTTCCTCTACCCCCCTTAGGACAGCCGTTTAAATTAGAGGCTCTCCTTTCTGTTCCTTAACTGTAAAAAAAAAAAAAAAAAAAAGACTGTTTGTTTCTTAGTTTTGTAGTATAGCATTTTCTTGTTGTTGTGGTTGTTAGGAAAATGTCTAAAGATACCAAGGTGTCTCGTTTCAAAAAGTGTGACTCATGCTGTCAGAAAATGTCTCTGACAGATGGGCACACTAGTTGTGTATATTGTTTTGGCGCTGTTCACCTGCAAGACTCCTGTTCTATATGTCACGCTTTTAGTACAAGGGTCCTGCAGGAGCGCAAAAACAAATTAATCCTTTGGGGATTATTGAAGCCTCAGGATTCTCCGGCTAAAAGTACTCAGCCAGCGAAATCCCCTAAGTCTGCCAAGCCGTCGGCTCCACATTCGGAGCCATCTCCTTTACTTGACCAACCAAGTATGTCGGTGCCGGCTGGCACCAACAAGGCAACTCCTCTGTTGGCTCCATCTGCTGTTTCGGAGCCATCTCGGAGCTATAAGAGACTGAGGTCTCCGTCCTTGGAGTCCATCCACTCGGCACCTCAGTCACCCTTGTTACAGAGTGAATGTAGCCATCATTCTTCCCACTCCTCTTGATCCTCTAGATTATCGGATCATGATGTGGAGAGAGTAGTAAGTAGGTTGCTTAAGTCACAGGCATTGGCAAAATGACTGTCCAGCCCACCTCAACAGGTATCGGCTCCAACCGCCTCTATTTCTGTTCCTCCTCCGACTACATTTAGCTCAGAGCCGGAGACCATGGATACGCAGGTAGTAGAACCATTGGCGCCAATCATCATCTCTCCTTCGGTTCCGACGTCAGCTCCGATTACCTCAATTGTACCTTCTATCGAGGGATCTGGGCGCCAGGGCTCTCTCGTCGGCTCCGAGGGTGTGGGTGGCATTGGGCCCTTGTCTGACCCCGTTCCCCCTTTGGAGCTTCGGTGCAGGTGAGCTCAGCTCCAACATCGGCCTCGGAGCAGTCACCCTTGATGTGGAGAAGGACTCCTGTTTCTTCGGAGCCAGAGCTTTCTCTGCCTAGAGGTCAGGATGCCTTTGAGGTCATGCGTAGTGTTCTGTCCCCCGAAACAGCTCTGCTGCCAGCTCCATCGCCCCCCCCCCGTGTTGTCTGTTCCAAACCTCTACACCTCCTCCAGATCCCAAGTGTAGGGAACCTATGCCCCAGGACACCTCATTGGGTGATCCCTCTTCTTCTGAAGCCTCCCCTGATCACTCAGAAGAGCCTCCCTGGAGGAAGAAGTGCAAGAGGAAGCACATAGACTCCCCTGAGTCTGTCACCTCAGATACAGACATGGATGAATTGGAAGGGCCCCCAAGGTCCCCCTCTGAAGATGTTTCCTTTTTGGACATCCTTGAAATGCTTAGACAGAGGAGGGAATGGACTTCCCTAGCCCCTACCGAGGACGAGTCTGTATACTTGGACACATTTGGTTCCCGACCTTCCACCTCCTGGGTATCTCCTCCTTTCGATCCACTCATGTCTGTAGTGGCTCAAAAGGCTTGGTCAGCTCCAGATTCTGTGGAACCTACTCCGAGGAGACCAAACAAATTTATTACAGCCCCCCAGGACAAACAATTCCTTTCCAAAGGTGTGCCTGTTGATGCCATGGTGGTAGCAGCAGCCACCAAGAAAGAGTTATCAGAAACCTCTTTATCTGTTCATCCTCCAAACAGAGTCTCAGACAATGGACAGATATGTAAAGCGAATGTTTGCTTCAGCAACCTTTTCAATGAGGTCTCTGAACTATCTATGCCATTTTACACGTCTACAAAGGGATCTCCTGAAAAAGCTTGGAGATACCCTTCAAGATCCTACAGCTGAGGGAGTACCAGCCAAATTAGCTTCTCAGCTTGCGACTCTTAATTCCATAGTCAACTCCTCCATGAGGCTGATTTCCTATGCAGCCGGTGGAGTGAGCAGAGCCACAAGGACAGGTGTGGCTCTCAGGAGACATGCTTGGATGCGGCTGTGTCAGTTTGTGGAACCCTTTCGAGCGTCCTTCGCCAATACTCCCTTTGATGGCTCCTTTCTCTTTGGGCCTCAGGTGAAAGACACGTTGACCAGGTGTGAGCAGGAAGGCAAGACTCTCTCTGCCATGGGAGTCAGTTTTTCCACCCCTTCCAGACCTTATCCCAAGGGTCAGAAGAGCAGAAAGATGTGGTTCCGAAAATCCCAGAGACGCTTGCCTGACACACGTGGTGATTTTTCCCCCAGGGGCAGAGGGGGAAACAACAATAACAGATGCCGCCCTCATGGCAGAAGGGGACCGCAAAACCAGGGTGACAGAGAAACCTTCTCTGCCAAGCCCTTCCAGCATCCCTGAAGGGTTGCCCGACTGCTCACCTCTGTAGTGGAAGACTTTTGCTGTACCCAAACGCCTGGCAAAATATAACAAGAGACAGATGGGTACTATCCATTATATCTGGAGGTTACAAAATTCCCTTTCATCAATCCCCCATAGAATCAGAAAAGCCCATCCCAGATGTCCCACCCAATCTAAGGGATCAAGCAGTCACAGAAGTTTCAAGACTGCTAGAAAAAAGAGCTATTCAAGAAGTCCCCGCAGACCAACTAGGATCCGGAACTTACTCAAGATTCTTTTTAGTACCAAAAAAGACAGGGGACTGGAGACCAATACTGGATCTCAAAGATTGAGCAAATCTGTACAAAAAGAGAAGTTCCGGATGGTGACACTGCAGTCCATTTTCCCTTTTCTGGGTCAGGACAATTGGATGTGCTCGATAGATCTTCAGGACGCGTACTACCATATCAAGATGGACAGACGCTCCAGGAGATTTCTTCGCTTCCGGGTAGGGGCCAGTCACTACCAGTTCAGAGCTCTGCTCTTTGGTCTCACCTCAGCCCCCAGGGTGTTCACCAAGTGTATGGCAGTAGTCACGGCTCACCTTAGGCGTCAAGGATTCGAGGTGTTTCCCTATCTAGATGACTGGCTCCTGACTGCTACCACCAGGCATCAACTCTTAGAGGCACGGGATTATACAATCACATCATGCACGCAACTAGGCATCACAGTAAATTTCAAAAAATCTGCCTTGTTGCCCTGTCCAGTCTATCACATACATAGGAGCAGAGTTAAACACAAAAGAAATATTTGCAAGATTACCACAGAAAAGAGTTTCCACTATTCGTCAACAAGTTTTAATCCTAATTCAGAGCAAAAGGATTCAAGTCAGATATGTCCTCCAAGCTCTAGGCTCCATGGCAGCTGCCATTCTTCTTGTCCCATTAGCGCGTTTCCACTTGAGAATCCTTCAGTGGCTTCTTTTCACGCAGTGGTCTTTCCAGGAGCTACCCATGTCTCACATGATCCTGATCACAGAAACATGCAAAAGGCACCTTTCTTGGTGGATGGTCTCCTCACTAGTAATTCAGGGCAGACCTTTCAAACAACCCCCTCCGGTAGCCACAGTGACCATGGACGCCTCCCTGATAGGGTGGGAGGGGCATTATCTAGGCAGGACAGTCCAAGGCACTTGGCAACCTCGTGAGTACCATCTGCATATCAGTGTCCTAGGAATGAGAGTGGTGCTCCTAGCGTTGCAAGCCGTTCAAGACTCTCTTCCTTCCGGGACCATTGCAAGTTACTGTTTGTCATTTTTGCATTTAAGTTACCTGTAACACATTGCACTTAAGTTACCTGACACTTGCTCACTAAAGCAATTATATAAGTCAGCACTAAAAATTAAAAGCACTACACCCTCACTCCCCACTGGCCCTTGTTTTCAATTATAAAGGAATTCCCAATATTATTCTAGCATGTCCAAAGGTCAGTTGTCAATTTCCTCTCTGGTCCAGCCGGTGAATCTGGGAATCTTGAGGCAATGTTACAACTGCCTCATGTACACAGACAACCCTCTCCTCCTCCCATCAAATTCCAACACATGTGAGAGATGCAACCATATAGCCAAACTGGAGGCTAAGCTCTCTCAACTCAGTACTGGCATAACCAGTCAGGAGGAGAAGGAAACCACACTCACTACAATTCCAGTCTCACATAGACCTACCACGACAGCAAACCAAACACATAATCACACAAAAACATACTCGGAGGCTCTAAATAAAGATCTGCCTAAGCAGCAGAGACCTCCAAAGCAGACACCCAAGCAACCGCTACCCCAAAACAAAACACGTGCAACACATATCTCACAAAGCCAGTGTGCCGAACAGTCACAGCCCTTAAGACTAAACAACACACCTGATACACTTGTAATAGGTGACTCTATCGTCAGGCACACTGACATCCCACTCACCAGGCTGAACAAGGAGAGGGTCACGGTGAGCAGCCTGTCGGGCGCTAGGATCCGCCACATAACACAAGCACTCAGGTCACTCCAAGGCAAGTACAAATAAGACTCAATCATTGTCCATGCTGGTGTGAATGACCTGAGATGTACCTCCCTGGACTACATGAAAAGAGACATAGAGGAGCTCTCTGAGCATGTAGCCCAGGCCGGTATGACCCTGACCTTGAGTAGCATCTTACCCTCACCAAGAATGATGCCACAATATGAAGACAAGATGATCAATTTCAACAATTGGCTTAAGTACTGGTGTCATTCAAAGGGGATCCAATGCCTGTCAGCCTGGGATGATATGCTCGACAAGCCACGATGCTTCGCTAGGGACGGCTTGCACCTGTCACCCCTGGGCTTTCGGATATTGGCAAAGGCTCTTGCTACCCCCATAGTGCCTTTTTTAGGCAAGGCTCAAAAGACAAACCCACCTCCATAGGTATCACAAGGGATAAGAAACTAAGAGTAATGCTACTCAACACCTGAAGTCTAAACCTCAACATGCACGCACTCAAAACTCTCCTTAGCATGGAGAACATTGATATCTGTGCAGTAACAGAAACCTGGTTCAGGGCTCTCGAGAGCACCCCAGCACTACCAGGTTATACCTCATACCATGCTTTCCGGCCCCAAAACTTGGACCGAACCACAAAAGGAGGGGGAGTATCGATATTCATCAAAGATGCCCACACCTCCAGGTTGGTGGCAAAGCAGGAAGCATCAGAGATTATCCATGTGAAACTAACAGTGGGTAAAACTGCCTTCCAGTTTATAGCCTGCTACAGACCACCCTCCCAAACCCAGGAACCCCACTCGGCCTTCCTGAAAACACTGGAAAATATGAAGGTCTCTCCAAACACCATTATATTGGGCGACTTCAACTACCCAAACATAGACTGGGAGCATTACTCTAGCTCCAACACCCTAGCCCAAAGGTTCCTAGAATTTATAAACTCAAATGCTATGGAACAACTTGTTACCACTCCCACAAGAGGGGAAAACATACTGGACCTGATCATCACCAACATGGGGACTCTATGCTCCAGACCAGAAGTGTATCCCTCACTGGTAAGATCAGACCATAAACTAATCTCACTGGATATTCACATCCCGACCCCACCCCCTGCCCAGAAAACCACAGTGAAAAACTTCTCTAAAGCAAATTTCACACTCCTCAAAACCGAGGTGGAATCCTTCAAAGCTCCCTGGCCTGTGGAAAATACGGCCCAGAACGCAGAATCCTTTATAAACGCATTCTATGAACACCTTCAGGAATGCATGGATCATGCGATCCCAAATAAAACCAAGACCCAATCCTCCAAAGGCAGACGCCCTGTCTGGTGGACCCCAGCCATAAACAAACTATACAATAGAAGGAGGAAGCTACTAAATGATAGAGCAAAATCCCAAAAAGGGAAGGCATCACTGATCAGTATTAGCAAAAAACTACGGGCACTCATAAAATTGTCTAAGGCCAGCTTCGAGAGAAAAATTGCACAGGACACTAAGGATAATCACAAGGCTTTCTTTAGTTATGTTAGGAACCTGGGTGGTAATTCCCAGATATGCACAGAATTAGTCCAAAATGACAAAAAATACACCGAACCCACAGACATTGCCAACATCCTAGCTGACAGGTTCAGCTCAAACGCCCCCCCCTCCCCACCAAAAGGGCAAATATCTATCCCAGCAGAGTGCTGCCCCCCTGACATCTCAGATGCTCAGGTAAGAGCCGCCCTCTCCAAAGCAAAAAACACAGCATCAATGGGACCAGACGGTGTCCTGGGCTGCATCCTACATGAACTCCAAGAAGAGCTAAACCCAAACATAAAACTACTGTTCAATCTCAGCCTTACTACAGGATATGTGCCCAAAGAGTGGCGTACAGCAACAGTGGTCCCTCTCCATAAAGGTGGTGCCTCAGCGGATCCTGGAAACTATCGCCACATAAGCCTGACTAGCTTGGTCTACAAAGCTATGGAAAGGATCATCATGGACCTCATAAATAAAGATATTGGGAACCTACAGACACTGGATCCTACCCAGTTCGGCTTTGTTAAGGGCAGATCCTGCCTCTTAAACCTGGTTGATTTCTTTGAAACAGTCACCAAGGCCATTGACGAGGGGAAGGTGGTCCACACAGCCTACCTGGACCTCGCAAAAGGCTTCGATACAATACCCCACTCGGGCATTATAGATAAGCTCACCAGCTTGAATATAAACCCCTATGTCACTAGATGGATTGCAAACTGGCTCAAGGACAGAACCCACATGGTTAGAATTGCTGAAGCCATGTCAGACTCCAAACCAGTTACAAGTGGTGTCCCACAAGGCTCAGTCCTGGGACCTCTCTTGTTCGGTATATATTTCTCGGAGGTACAGGCCAACACGGAAGGACTGTGGCTGACCAAGTTCACAGATAACTGCAAACTGGGCACCATAATCGACTCTCCAGCCAACACAAGCATCCTCCAAAAGGGCCTCATAGAAACAGACAACTGGTGCCAGAGCCATGGCCTCAAGCTAAATGCCAAAAAGTGTATAGTCATCCCCTTTGGCAAAAACAAAGTGCCCACAAATTACCACATAGGTGGTAATCCATTAAGTACAGAAGAAGTAATTAGGGACCTGGGGACCCAAGTTGATAGCAATCTCTCATTTGACAACCACATGGCCAAAGTGGTTAGAAAAACATTTTATTATAGCCCACCTAATCATGAAGGGAGTCACATCTAGATCAGGGGAGGTCATTGTGCCTCTTTACTCATCCCTCATCAGGCCCATAATTGAGTACAATGCCCCTTTTGGGATGTACCTTACCAGACACCTGCAGCAACTGGAAAGACCCCAAAAGTACCTCAGCAAGAGGATCAAAGGGCTCAAACAGATGCCATATGCTGCCCAGTTAAAGAAACTCCAGCTCTACTCAGTGGCATACCGCCTGCATACCGCCTGTTCAGAGGCGATCTGTGCCTGACGTATAAAGCCATGTCCAACCCGGAATTAATGGACATGCTGCACCTCAGAAAATCCAAATCCCATCGAGCTTCGCGCTCGAGAGACTTGAACCTCAGCACTGAAATAAATAGGACATGCTGGAGGGACAGATTCATAACCCAGAGGCTCCCTTCACTCTGGAATAAAATCCCAGTCCAGGTTAGGCAGAGTCCCTCATTGACTCTCTTCAAGAGGAA